>NW_028256841.1:0-533187 GCF_048593485.1 Apis florea | reverse complement strand
TTCGAAACCATTCAACTTTTATTCGAAACATTTTTTAATGTCTCAAGAAATAAGCGAGATACATCGAAAAATGTGGATCTGTTTTTATAACACTTCCGAAAATTTCCAAGAATTTGACGTCAGTTCCAAGAATTTTAGAGATACACAGAACCTGGCCCCAGTTCCAAGAACTTTAGGAATTCTCGGAATTTGACGTAATTTCCAAGATTTTCAATGATTCCGAGAATTCGACGTCATTTCTAGGAAAAATTTTTCGGTCGATCTCTTATCGTATCATGGTCTCCTGATACAAAATTGCATTTTTGGGCATAAATTTTATTTTGAATAGTTAAATCGGCATATAAAGCGTTTTATATTACGAGTTGTATCTATTTCTATTTAATTCTTTTGCAGCTGCACTTTCTCTCGCGTGAAATTCTTAATTACATCCTCAGCGATATTTCTTCCATATGTTTAAGCCATTAAAAGCTTACTTACATTCTCCTGAAGTACAGCAAAACTTACTTCATCTAGGTAGCTAATTTTTTTTCTTCGTTTTATATTGTGTTATATTATTTTTTGTTTTTCATTTTTAACGAAGTTTTTTAACGAGTAGCATAATTTATGATGGAACAACTTAGAAGAATAGTATTTACATTAAACGGTTGTTATTCTTAATTGGAAAATTATTCTTTTTACGTTTATTATTACCTTTTTGTCAAGTAAATTATATAAATTAGGTATTCACGTTACGCTTTTTAATATATATGAGTGGATATATTTATATATATGTATAGAGTATAAAATTGTACAATTGGGGCAGATTTTGAATTAGATAAGAAATAAAATAATAGGAATATAGAAAGAAATGTAAAGTTGAATGATATGATAATTTCTATTTTCGATCTCATAAGCGCAAGGATGCATCAAAAAATTTTAAAATTGGAGTTATATATTACATTTTATTTAAATTATATATTCGTAATACGTGTGAAAAAATTGCAAAGTTTAAAAAATGAATGTTTCATTTTTTACGTTTTTGATAATTAAATATTTATTATATATGTATATAAAATAAAAATTGGAAAAAGGAGTCAAATATTATTTCTGAATTGTTATTAATTATTTGGGTTTTCAAAAAGTAAATGATAACACTCAATAGAATTGCATTAAGAAGAATTATAAATTAATCAATAAACCTTGTAATAATAATTAATTACATTTTCTTTTTTATTTATTTCTCTATCTTTAATCAATCTCGTATTTCAATTCATTAAAGAATTCTCTATATGTAGAATCTCAATAACCCAATTGAATTTATATAATTAGCCTATCATTCATTTTAACGAAAAATCCTATTATTCTTTAGATACTATCATTTTTAATTTATTTTTTTCTCTTTTCTTCAACAATCTCAAATTCAACAACAAGCTCTTATCAACTCTTTCTAAAAATAACGATAAACTATCTTTATTAATAAGTATTAAAATTTATCGATAGATCTTTTAGAGACATCCATATTCTTCATCCTTTTTCCATTTTTCATCCTTCCTTAATTTTATTTTTTTTTAATCCATCCTTCCTTTCCTCCACCGATCCCAAAGCGTCAATAGTTCCACCAAGTGGAGAACTCGCGAACTTCTGCAGGCCCCCTGCAGACCTCTGCAAGACTTGCAAGCGTAACACGGGGTACTGTGGAGGGGGTTGAGCTGCAGCTCAACCGGGGGTCCAACAATGGTCTGTCGCTCCACTATAAAAGATCGTAGCCGTTCAACCGCGCCATGCCTCCCTTTCCAGCTCGATCTCGTTCCGGTTCTCCTCTAGCTCTATGCAAATCGTTCGGTGGCGATGCTACAGATCGAGGAACACACCGCGTTGTCCGATCAGTTGAAAATCAGTCGTCGAGAGCCTCGGTCCTCATAAACGGTGACGAGCTCGCGGAGATCTCATTGTTGCTCGGGATCCACGACGTGGAAGCAGCCATGTCGTGGAAGACGGTGTCGTCGGGCGAGTGGAGAAAAATGGCGGGAAAAATCGGAGCGTGGAGTGCGTGGGCGCAGGATCGATGAAGAGCGCAAAATGGCGACGCGAGGAAGGAGACAGGAACGGAGAAGGGAGAGAGGCCATCGAGGAAGGGGATGAAGGAGCAATCGAAGGGAGCGGGAGGATGACTAGGAGGAAGGTGAGTATCGGAGGTACAAAAAAAAAAGAAGAGGAAAAAAAGGAGGAAAGGGAAAGAAGAGAAGAAGGGAAAAAAATTGAAGCCGCCGTTGGAATCGAATCACTTTCTGGGTCAAGGATGCCGAGAGTGAAAATCAAAGAGCGCTTCGCTAGACGGTCGTGTTATAGTTCTCGTTTTTTCTCTCTTTTTTCCTTTGTCCCACGAATGAAATTCCATTGTATTGAATTCTGTCCAGGTGTATGTATATCCTTGGCCGACTATCGTTGATATCGTTATTGCGATATCAATTTATCGATGAAGCCTCTTTGATTGTATAGAATAAGAGGAAGCTTAAAAGTGATTCGATTCGTTATGCAAAATTGTTCTTTTTGTAAGAAAAAAGAAAATGATAGATATGGATGTGTGTCTGTGTATAAATATTTAGTGATTCGAATTGTTAGTTTCTTTTTTTTTCCATTTGAAACTTGCCACTGAATTTTCGTGCATTTTTTCGAAAGTTTTGGAATGATTGAAGTTTAGAAAGTTTTTTTTTTCTTTTAGTTAAATTCTCGAATCCCGAAGGAATATTTTAGATTCTGAAAATTATTTTCTAACTTGTAACTTTTGAAATTCTTTTGAAAATATTTGGCATAAAGATTTAAAGGAGAAGTAACACCATTTCATATTCTTCTAATTTTCACAATTTTAATTCAATAATAATTTATTTCGTTATTTGAACATTTTTTTTATAAATCATCAATTTATTCCAAATTTAAATAAAACCATCTAATCAATTTACTTTTAATTAATATATATACAATATAAAATCCTTATTAATTCACATTATATGTAAAGAAAATGCTTTTATTCTTCGTTTACGTAGAAATTTTTCAATAAATCTCGATATTTAACTTCAACCAATTATTGTATATATATATACAAAATTCAATTCTAATAACAACAAAACTCGATAAATAGTAAATGTAAGATTTATAGAAATTCTAACATATTATGATAACACCAAATTTATCAAAAAATCGATTCAGCCAAAGTACAGTAAAAATTCGAGAATGTTACCAATTGAAAAGAAAGCGAGGCAGAGCCGAGGTTGGAAGTCTTTTTACCGACTTATTCCTCTTCGGCTTGCTCCTTTATCTCTTGTAGAAAACCAGCAACCTCTTTGCGCGCGCGTGTTTCCTTGGCTCGGCCGGATATCGGACCACCTTGTGTCCCGACGTGAGATTCATTAACTTACACGAACGGCCGGAGCCCGTTCAGCCCGCTCGAACTCCACGGAAAAGTGTAATCGACAAAGTTTATCGAATGGCAGGAGGGTACGAAAAGGGTCGTGGACGTGGTTGGACGAGTACCGGTGGCAGCGATTTTCCCTCGTTCCTCTGGAGAGTAGCCGCGCAGCTCGTGGTTGGTTACCGCTGCTCGTTTCCACGACAGCTCGTAAAATAGGAACGGTACGCCCACGAGACTAGGCGAGAACCATAGGACTCCGAAGGCCTCGGTTAATTAGACACCGAATCGATTCTTCCTGCCGCGACGGGGTATTTATTAAAAGGCGACGATGTCTCTGCCGTTGATGGTTAACGTTGATTATGACGGGCTTTGTCCTCCAGATCGAATTATCGTCGTATTATCCCGTTCGAAGTTATACGTATCACATTGAATTGAAAAATATTGAGAATATAATATTGTTAAATCCGACCTGGCTGTGACGAAATATTGAATTGTAAAAAATAGTTTCGGAAGAAATTGTTGCATATCGTGAAGGGATTAGGGAATAAGAATTCTTGAATAATTGTAGTAGTTTTTTTTTTTGGATCAAAGAAATCTTTATTTCGATAGAAGAAATTACAAATGTTTTAAATTAATGAATAATCAATAAACACAGAATTAATATTAATAAATCATCGATCTTAATTCTTCAAAATTCAAAAGACAATCATAAATCCTATTATATCTAATTTTTAACAAATCATTTATTTATAAACAGATTATTGCACAAGTATTTTCATAAAATTTAAATATTTATATGCCCAAAAATTGGCTGTACTTTTCTTTATACTATAAAATATATCCAAAATATATACCATTGACTAAAGCTATCGATATAACAATCTTCAACTTCATTTCTTAATTACACATATTAACTTTCTATAGACGTTTCTATTATACGTTATCTACAAAAAAAAGTAAAAGAAGAGTCTCCATTCTTCTTTCGTTCCCTCTGGCACGAGTTCGCAGAATCGAGAGAAAAGAAGGAAAATTAAAAACGTGGACGCGCAAGTGAGCAGAGGAGTCGAAGGTGGTGGTCGCCGTTTAAATCATCGTTAATTCAATTACGATCGCGAGCAACGTTTCCCAAGGCTGTGCTTTTTAATAACTTTGATCGTGGCGCATTGCGCCGTGCCGGGTGTCGCTCAATTACATCCACCTATATCTTATTTACACCTCTTTCTTCCGTTTGTCCCGCGCCTTCCCTCTTCAAGAATGCTCGGTGAGATAACGACGATTACGTATTCCGCGAGAAAAAAAAGGGAGAACGCATACGAGAACAGAGAACACCCGCGAGACCTTGCCTTAATTAGATATTATTGAATTAATACTCCTAGGAGATGGCACGAGTTGGCTCGAATATCACGCCTTTCCGTCAATCCTCTTTCACCCTCTCGGCTACGGCCCTCACGCCCTTCTAGATCGGCCTCTTCTTCACGAGGATTTTAATTACCGGCGTATCCTTACTCTTAATTAATTATCGGCCCGTGCAACGCCTCTAAATAATTTTAATTAAAGTCGTTGAACGAGGCCCGAGCCGATTACGAAATTTAATTACCCGCTCGGTGTTAAGTGGTTCGATGCCTTCGCAGCCCCCGAGATAAGAACGTCAAACCAACCACCGAGGCTGGTTTTCAATCTCGATACTCCGTTTTCTGTTCCTTCTTCTATTTATTTCAACCTTTTTTTCGATGGTTTAAAAAAGATTTTAAAATTACTCTACTTGCACGATTCGTTGAAAATGGAAAAGTTGAGGAAAAATTTTTAAATTCTGAAGAATTTGTTGAATGTTTCATAAATCTTTTTGAGTAACGGAATTTTAATCTTTATTCGTTTGGTACTTAGATCTTATCATTTTTGATAATTCTTTTTTTAGTTAAAGATTAAGACTTCTTCTAGGAAAAAATCATTTGTTAAATCGTTTTTAACTGTCTTGATTGAGTTATATATTGGAAACGGAAAATTTCAAATGAAACAATGATGAACAAGAAATTATTACTGAAAGTTCATCCCACTTATAATTCTGAGACGTAGATATTCTTCGTCAATGATGGATCAGAGAATATATAAAAATAGCATCGATTACATTTATCAATTTCACTCGTTCAAAAAACTTTTCCCAATTCCAAATTGATAAATTTATCCTGATCATAAAACCAATCAAGAAACATGTCGCACAAATATATCTGATTTGAACAGATCATTAACTTTTTATTGGACGGTATAGAAAGATAATCCTCTATTTAGGAATCCTTGGTATTAAATTTTCTACTTTGCATTAAATTCACCTATCATCTCCAATTTGTTAAAAATCAGGTTATCCGATAAAACCGGTGAGCTGTTCGATAATTTCCACCCTTGCTCCACGTTCGAGCAGTGGAGCATCCATATTATCCAGTAACCTTCATACACGCCGCCTAACTTGCTTCATTTCTCACTGCAAATTACGGCCGCGCTCTTTCCAGTTAGTACGCATATTTTGTTAATTCAACTAAAAACCCCTGATCTCATTAACCCGTCCCACGTTACGTTCCGCGGCGCAGTTACCTTCAGAACAGTTCCAGCTTATTTTTTTCCTCCCTCCCTCCCTTCTTCTCTCTCTCTCTCTCTCATCCCACCACCTTCCCACGACCTCAACTCTTTTTAATACCGAGTACCAATTAGGACAACGGCGGAGTAAGTTCTGGTGCCCCTCTTGAGCCGCCATAAAGCTGGATAGTTGGCGGCGGTGGGTAGGAAGGGGGAAGAACCCCTTTCTCCCGACTCCAGATGGGGGCTTCTCCCGAGGGTGGCGGCGGTGTTGGTCGAGCCAAAATGGTGGCTCTGTAGCGGGGTGACCTCCGTGCACGGCACTTCGTAATGGCGAAGTTTACTTTGGCCATTTGTATCGAGGAGAGAACGAGCGAGACGGATGAAGGCTGTCCGGAGGACAGAACGACGCTAGGTTGGAAAGGGAGCGAAATACTGAACGAGAGAAGGAAAAGAGAGAGAGAGAGATGGAGTGCGGGGGAGGAAGACAATAAAACGAGAGCAGAGAGAGAGAGAGAGAAAGAAAAGGAAGGAAAGGGGGATGAACAGAGCAGGTCGAATCCTCCTCGGCCTCCGAAAAGGAGCGAAGGAGGGAGGTGGGGGGGGGGGGCGGTGAAGCCAGGCTGGCCATAATAATTCACGATATAAAGCTAAAGTACCTTGGCCGGAGGAAAGTTTCGGGGTGGCGTCCGACGTCGATAAATTAGCTTACACTTTTTACATAATGCGACGACGAAGGCCGAGGAGGAGGCCTTCGCACACAGTCAACGCCTTTCTCTCTCTCTCTCCTCTCTTTCCTCTCTCTCTCTTCTTCTCCTCCTCTTTTCCTCCACACGAGGAGAAGCTGGTGGAGGAGCCGGTGGTTGGATCAACGAACGGTAAGAGAGGAGGAGGGGGAGGAGGGGGAGGGGTGGCTGACGGTCCTCATCCTCGCTCGCATAGGTGTACCTAACTACCTCAAACTCGTCTGCCTCCTCGGGTCAAATTAATTCCGGTATTAAAATTTGGCTTGCAAATATTCCCGACCCGCGGCCATACGCCGTGCGCCAGGACACACGCACCGGTCGAGCGTGTGCACTCTTCGCGAGCGTTCGACAGCGTGCGCATTCATCTACCGGTTCCGGTTTTCTCTGGCCACGCACACGACCGTTCCAACCCGCTCCATAGTCGCCACGCGTACCTATCCATGTACGCACGTAATTTACATCTGTTATTATGGAAGAGGAGAGGCCTCGGCCCCGTTCCACTCGCTCGCTTGCTCGACCGCGTTTCGATGTTTCAACTGTCCTGTAGAAAGTGGTGGAAAACGCCCCCGGGCCTGGGAATTTCAGTCGACAATGAGCGGTACCTACCCTCACCCCCTATTTTATCCTCTTCGTCTCTTTTTCTAGTCTCTCTCTTTTTTTTTTTTTTCCTTCTTTTGCGAATAATTTCCTCCCCACTCGGTAATGTTCCGTACGCAAGTAACGTAGCGCACGATCGAGGGGGTTAATCGAGTTCGAATTTTTCGTATCAATTTTCTGGGATTCTTTACCTTTTCGAACCGTTTCGGGATGGGGGAGGATTTGTGTTTCCGTTCCGCGCGTTTCTGTTTCTCTTCGGCGTTGTTACGTTAATAAACAAATACTTTTGTCTTTAGGCTAGACACTCGGGGTTTGTTTCTGGGAGGGGAGAAAAAAAAAAGGAAGAAGAAGAAAAAGCGGATATTTTTTTCGATTTTTTGTGGAAATATTCGTCCGTTTCGTGTTCGCGCTTTTCGCGTATTTTGCGATAAGACAATGTCGTTCGTGGAAATATTAAAAATTTTCGGGTATTATAAAATCATAAAGCATTAATTCACTGATGAGAAAAATTTTACGTTATTACTGAATTATTTTATTTTTAATGGGAAACAAGGTACGAGGTTTTTTTTTAACTTTAAGATACAATAATTAAAATTCGTCAAATATCGTTAAAATCTAGTCAGAAATGTATAAAAGAGATGAGAACATAATGTGAAAAACTCTGTCCGTTCGATTTTAACATAAAAATTGGATTAAAATTTTAATTTGGACAAATATATCCACGTTTCTCCTTACGTTTTAAATTAATCATTCGCTAAATCATCCGCTAGCAACTAACTTGAAAAACAATACATCCGACAAGATCAATTTCACCTCGCTTCGAAAGCAAATACTGTTCGCCCGTCTAAATCTTCTAAATTATCAAAAAAAAAAAAAAAAGAAAATCTTCGATCCTCCATTCTCTCCTCCACATCTATTCCAAAAATCTACCCCACACCAGCGGTCCGAATTATAATTCCAACCGATCTATAAATATACATCCGACGATCATATAATTCCTGTGAACACCTCCGATAACACGCGTGAATCCGCGGCGATCGAATCGGCCATCGATCGATACGGGCGCAGGCGTGCTAATATAATCGCGACATTGAGAACATCGCCGTGGATATACGGCGGGCGAATTCTCGTGGAAATTTTCATATTCATGTATTCATTGTTTATTGGCGTGTCGAGCCGCGTCGGCGGTCGTTCCGCGGGTGGAGTGCGAAGGAGAGGGAAACGGAGAGGCAATGTAAGAACAACAGGACGCGCCCGCAAAGGGAACTAATGTAACGACGGCAGTGTCAACATCTGCGATCGCTTGATCGACCGGAAATGCGATGTTGCATTGTTTGTCCATTTGTCCTTCCCTTTATATCTTGTTGAGAGAATCTGGAAATTGGGATCGCGTGTCTTATTTCCGCGACGATCTATCGATCGGTTGAGGAAAGCGTTGTTGTATCGAGCGGGAGGAGGGGGAACATGGTTTTGTTGGGTCGTTTGATGGGACGATGGTTTTGAAGAGATGGCTTTTGCCTCCATTTTTTTTCCTTTTTTTTTTTCCCCTCCCCCTGTTTTGTTTGGACGTAGATGTTACATGGATTTCGAGGATTTACCGTATATGGACTTTGTACAGTCGGACATTTGGATTTGTTCATGAAATGTCCGGTTTGTTAAAGCGTTGCATGATTTAGATCACCGCTGCTTCTTCGCGTTTCTCGTTCCTCGTATTGTCGTATAATATGGATTTGAAAAGACAAAAATTTTCGATTAATTTACCATTTCTTCTTTACTTTCTTTTGGTAATTTATCTCTACACAGTTGAAATTGTTTCGACTATTGGAAATATTTTCGAATCGTTTCGTTAATAATAATCATCATCGTTTGCCATTTTTGCAACAAGATTATTTCATTAAATATGTAATATGTATATATAATAATATAATATAATTACGTATAATACAAATAATATCGAGTATATTATTGTATTATGTAATAATATAATAAATATGTATAATATGTTTATAAATATTACACATATTATTACATTACATATTTTATACATGCAATTACATATGATTAATTCCAATAAAAATTTAATTCCAGAAAAAAAAAATAGAAGAAAAAAAAGAAGAAAATTGCTAATAGACTCTAAATCCCAATATATATGTATTTCGAAATTTTTCAATCGAAAGTCGAGTATCGTGTTTTAATACCTTTTTAAAGCAAGTGAAACAGCAGCGGCGCATGAGGAAATATTTCAAAGTGTCCACCGAACACCGATAAAACAATTTATTCCCCCTCTCTCTCCACTGCTAGATCGATAACGATAGAAAGCTGATTATTTGACACGCGGGTCTTCGATTAGACGATCCTCTCTGTCGTTTTTTTCCAACGCACGCGTGAGGAGGAGGGGAAAAAATAAATAAATAAATAAATAAAAAATAAAAAAAAGAAGGGAAGAAAAAAAAACTATCGATCCCGGGGATTGAAATTATTCGAAAAAAATATGTGTTCGCGGGACGAATCTACGCCGCTTTGTCGTACATTTTAATACAGGAATTTTCATGCCGCTTAATGTAAGCCCCCGGCTTTAAGCCCGGCGCGATCTGCGCGTTCTTTCATCGGCCGGATATTTATTATTTTTGCACCGCCACAGCGAAAACCATCCCGTTTTTAAACCGCGTCACCGGTTGGAAATGCCATGAGTCTACCTTGAAATTCTTCCGGGAATGGATTCCGTCACGAAAGATCAAACGAGAATTTCCGCTCTTCGAATAGCTCTTCGAAATCGAATCGAATCCCGTTTCAGACAACCACCGTGTAATTTTCCGTATAAACATTTCGTGCCAAGCCTATTATTTCGCAATCTCCCTCGGTTCTTATCGTTTCCTACTTAATGCTTGTTTGGCCGCGGACGACAGTTTTCCGATGTCACCTTATCCACGCGACCAAGTCCTCGTCCTCCTCGTCCTCGTCGTCGTCGTCGTCGTCGTCGTCGTCGTCGTCCTTCTGTCGCTTGGCACGTGACAGTACTTTGTTTCGAGGGATTACGAGGTATTCTCAGGATCCATTATGCCTCCAAGTCCTTTGACTCTTTTCTGCTGATAAACGCGTCAGTCTCCGTCCTCTGGCTCCGATCTCGCTCCTTTCACCGGAAATTTCTTTCAGAGACCACTTAGCGCATGAAACGATTACTCCTCCTCCTCCTCCTCCTCCCCCTCAGTTTTTATGATTGAATTCCCGCGACGTTATCGTGCCCTTTTGCATCGCCAACTTTATGCCCAGGCCACTTTATTGTCCCCGAGCAGCGGGGATTTTCGTTGATATCCTCGGCTGCGGGGATTAATGTAACCAGCCCGAAACTTGCAATGAAACGTTGCAGGATTAATGAAAATATTGTTTGTTAATATATATATTTGTAGAAAGTGAAAAAACGATTTAAGAAAATTTGAAGAATTGCAGGAATAAGAAAGTATTGCGTTACGATGATCAGATAATTGCATAGAAATTATTTGGAAAGCAAATTATTTTGGATGAAAATGATGAACAAGAAAAATTAGAATAAAACTCGTTACTTTGTCAGAGCAAGATTTTCTACGAGTATTTCTATTATTTCGAAATAATAATATCTCTTTTATTTTTGGATAACAAATATTTTATCTTCTTATCCTCGTTTGCAGTGTCCTTCAATCTCTTTTCAAAAATTATTTTTTTTCCCTTTTCTCCTCTTACATCGAAAACTAACTCTCCCAGAATCGAGGAACGAGATCCTAGAATCGTTCACGCGGATAATAAAAATAATTTCCTTCGAATAAAATCTTGAACTAAATCGAGATAATAATTCGCGATGAATAATGTATATCGCTCGGAACGGTTATGAAGATGCGCAAAAATGTATCATCACCTGTCCTCCGAATTAAACGCCGAGGAAACAACCGAGGAAAAAAAAGCGCCACTAAATCTCGTCAGTTTGCAAAAAAAAAAAAAAAAAAAAGAAAAAAAGAGAGAAAGAAAGAAAGAAAAGAAAGAAAAGGAGAACTCGATGCGAGCGAAACGGTTGGTGGGAGGAGGACAACCCGATGCAACAGATCTTTTTTCGCGGTTCTCAGTCATAAGATATATCTCACAGCGGCGACAAATGTAAAGGGTCGTTTGTAAACGTCGACTTACGTACGTACGCGTGCGCGCACCTCCTCCCTCCCCCCCTCCGTAGATTTCCTCTTGGCCATTTTTAACGAACTTTTTCCGAAACTTCAATCTATATAACTCATCCCGGCGCAGACGGCACATTCATTTTTCCACGGTAGTTGAGCGTTTACATCTACATCCGCGTCTCTTCCACCGCCCACTGCCCACCCCGCATAAGTAATTTTCCACCCCGCATAGGTAATTTTCATGACGACCCCGTAGTTGTCGGCGTTGTTCAAGCTAATGTCTAGCATCTGAATAAACGTGTTTATCCCGGAGGGAATTGCAGGAAATACACATATACAGCGTGCACCAGCGGGCGGAAACGCTTGGCCGCCTCGTTTTAGCAATCGATAAAAGGCGCTATTCTCCTCCCCCCACCGCCTTCTTGTATATTATGTTTCCGCATGAAATTAACGGTGGAGCATAATTTGTTCTGAGACGCGTAACAATGGCGCCGCGTGATTGAATTTTCCGGGTAAAAGTTGACGGAGGAGGGGGAGACTTCCGGGCTGGAAACTTAAAACGCGAAACGTCTGGATGGAATGGATGGTGTGTTAAGCGGTATTGACTGGAGGGGAGGAAGGGAGGTGAAGCGTTAAAGGGGATACTTGTTGCTGATATAAATCGAATCGGTTCACGATTCGTTCCGGGTTGATTGATTTTTCTTGATTATTCGCCTCGTCGCTGCTTCTTCCAATACGACGACGCGTGTTTCGAATTTTGTATTCGAATTTGTGGGAGGGAAGGAGATAAGGATATTTTTTGGAATTGGAAAAATTTGATATGATACGTGTGAGACTGTTATAGTCATGAAACATTGTTTATTGGTGGAGATCTCGTTAAAAAAATGTTCCTCGATATAGGAAAATGAATTTTGATTACAGTTTTTAATAAAAGTGAAAGGTATAGTTCGAGATCTAGGAGAAAGGAATAATCAACGAATGTATTTCAACTTTGAAATTCTTCTCATACTTTTAAAGAATACATTTATTCTTTTTGAAAATAAAAACAAGCGTTCTACGTTTCTACGTTTATCTCATTATTAAGATTCTTGTGTATTTCGTATATCGTATCTCGTTTCATTAAATATTTAATTGCGTATAGTACTAATTATCTTCATGCTTTATGAAATAAATTATGAAATTACTCATTTGTTTCTTACTTGTATAAAGAATTTATTTATTTGAAATATGACACGATAAATTGTGTATTGTACAAATGAATTAAAAAAAGAAAAAAGAACTAGTACAAGTTCAATTTCAGAAGATTTATAGGAGAAAAGTAAAACTTTGATGAAATAATATATCGTTTCTTCAAGCATTAAAACATTATAAACATTATATCCATGGAATCCTCCAATTAGATACTTCAATGCTACGAAATTATTTCTTTTATTTCAAGCATTACCTGAAAAATCTTTTTTCCTTCCTCTTTTATTTCCACAATCTAATCTCCAATAAACATTGATTATTCAATCCGCTTTTTTTAATTTGTGTCTATCTTACATATCAACTACGATATCTCGGTGCACACTGACCTGTCCAGAGATCGTCAAAGACTGTCCTAAAACATAATCTCACCGAAAAAAGGAAAAAAAAAAAAAACCCCAAAAATAAAAACCAAACCCTCTGTTTGCACCACGCTTTTAAAGCGCGCTTAAAACATAACGCGGCGAAATTACAAAATGTCGAGCGGAGCTGCAACTTCTCGAAAGCGTGTCGGGGAATTAGCCGTCTATCCGAGCCCCCGCGCGACGAGAGATATCGGATACCCTTTCCAGAAACGCGGTGCCCAACACACAAAGGAACGATTCGAAGCGTTTCGCCATAGCGCGCGCTTTTTTTCCCGCGTTGTATCGGGACCGCGACCTCGCGCTTCAACGATCAGAGTCGGCCGCTGTTAAAAGCGGTGGGAGCGCGATAAACGCGGCGTCGAGAGGACGTCGGGGTGAATAGAAGAGAAAATCCCGCTTTCGCCCGGGTGTCGCAGTATTTCCAATCGGTCGAGCCACCGATTGTTGAAACAAAGTCGAACAGGGGGAGGAGAGGAGGCATGGAGTGGATCAAAAGAAGAAAGGAAGGAAGGAAGGAAGGAAGGAAGGAAGGTGCAGCACCAAGGGTGGCGTGCACCCCCTTGCGAGGGAGGGAAACGAATTTACCGCCAGCCTCGTTTCCAATTGATCCAAGCCGCTCTTCTGGGTCGTGATCAAAACTCCGCCACGCCACCGAATTTGATCTGCTGAAAGCTTCTTGTAATTGGACGTAATGCCCCCTCGTCCCGGCAGAAAGAGAGAGAGAGAGAGAAGGAGGAGGGAAGGGATTCGTAGGGAAAGCGAGTCGTAGAAAAGCGCTCGAAGGAAAAGGGCCGAGGAGTGGGTCGAGACGGGTGGTCGCCGGGGGACCGGGAGAAAATAAGAGCGAGGGCTGTTGCGAATTCGATTGTCCTCCGGCTGGACCATCTCTCCCGCCATCTTCCACCCCTGTCCTCGCCTTCGAAATATCCCCCCCGTTTTCCAACCCCTCGCGGGCATCCCACGAGGAGGAGGAAGTCTCGTGAACGCGGCGCGAAACCTCTTCAAATAAAGTGGAGCGGCTTGGGGGATGGGTGGGCATCAATTTTTCGCTCGTTGCACCTGCGGCTTTCGGGGACGAGGCAGGTTGCGCGTGGGGAAAACCTGTTCGACGACCGATCACCGGCCGCTCGCTTTAAGGGCGATGCACCGTTATGCCGGCCGAATAAAGGAGATAGGTGACACGCGACCCCGACAACACGATCCGTGACACAATGCTTCGGATCGATACGTGGTGGTGAACGGACCGGTTTAACGCGTTTATTGTCCGTATCATCCGTGGAGTTGACGGGTACTTGCTTAATGCGATCCGTGTAAAAATTGTGAAAAACTTTTGCGAAAGGAATTATCTTATACGCGTGTATAATGTTGCTTCGAGTTCGTAAATTAACTTTGGAAATAATACGACTCATGGGTTCGATGAGCCTTAAGACGTAAGATGTATCTAAATATTAGAAATATTGGATAGTGATTATGATTATTATTTTGAATCGACGGAAAAATAAATAAAAGGGAAAAAGTTAATTGGTATGAATTTGAGGATAAAAGGAATCATGGATAAATGATATTTAAATGTATATACTTATATTCATTTTCGATAATAACGGTGAAAGAAATATCGAAATTTTTTCTAGATAATTTAAAATTGATCAAAGATTAAAAATTAGAGAAATAAAGAATTTATCTTTATCTTGGTTGTTATCGCAAAAAAATAAGAGAGTATAAATTGAAATTTTTGTTTCTATATAATTGTATACGCGTTTAATTTAGATTTGATTAAAAAAGAGGAATTGATTTTAGTTGATATCGATAAATATTTGTCGATATACATGAGCGTATGGAAAGAATATCGAAATCGAAAGTGACCTATCCTTGATGGAATTGGTAGACTTTATCGAATTATCTTATTTTTTGGGCGATTTTTATCGGTAAAAATAGTATCGGAAAAAATTTGTGCCACGTGTAAAATATTTGATGTCGAAACTAAAAGCTTGCCATGTTTGAACGAGTTGATAGATTTGAATCGATTGACCTTGCATACAATATTCTAAGAGAAAAAAAAATCTCAAAAGAAATTATGATCAAAATTTAATCTTCCCACCAACACAACTAAATCTAAATCTCGAAAATAAATTCGATATTTAACGAAACAAGATGCACATATACATCTTTTCACTTGAAACAGAAATGCTCAAATCGATGAAATTCAAAATAATCCAAAGATCCATAAAATCAATTACTCGAATGATATTTGACGCAATATAATACCATAACGAAGCTGCTAATCACCTATACCCGCAAAATTCGTACTTCATAAATCTCCCCGAGAACGTTCACGATGCTCATGAATAACTGCTAACCAAATCCAATAAAAAAAAAAAAAAAAAAAAAAAGAAATCAAATCAAATCGTTCCATAAACCAATATTCTAATAAAACTGGCCCATCCTCCGACCGCAAAGGTGTAAAAAAGAGCAGAAAAGACAAAAAAAAATCCCTCCCCTCAAAAAAAAAAAAGAGTACATCGATTCGATTCCAATTCGAATTCGATTTCAAGATTAAAATCAATCGAACCCTCCGGTCCGGCGACCCTGCACGAATGGAGGGGTGATCGGACGGGGACACATGATCGAAGGCACTGTGTGTCGGTCGGGGACGGAGCGAGCGTCGTGAAAAATGGCACAACGGGACAAGCGCGAGCGGGACAACGCGAGAAGCAAAAACGCGCCACGTGTTGCGTGCACGAAATAAATAGCCGGGGCAACGGGGTAATAATGTAAACAGTATAACAATCATCGGCATTACGTAATTATATCGGGGCAGGCGGTGTATCGCCGATAAAGCGGGCCAATACCCGTAATTTGTCGGGGGTGTCAAAGTTTTCGGTGGAAAATATCGAAAAATCAGCAACGCGCGAGATATATCGGCCGCGCCGCTTCTGCGGCTCGGCTGGATTATTATCAGATGGAGTATTGCCAACAGGTGATTCCGAAAATAACAATAATTTAATTTCCCGGGAATATGTGGGTCACGGGGACTTTCGATTTCACGGGCGACGCGTTAATTAAGTATCGCGCCGTTCCAGCGTCTAAACGTTTCCAGAAATCGGGTTACACCCGGTATGGTGGGAATTATCGTGGGATAGAGCCTCGAGTTATGTTTCTACAATAGGGGGAGGGAGAGGAGAAGACACGGGCACGCTCGTTACCAGAGACGGATAATATACGGTGTTTGATATACCTTTCGGTTGTTATTTCGGTAATCCGATAATCACCGTGAGGATCGATCGTTTTGGATACGGGTAATGATTGAACCGAGCTCCGCCCGTAATTTCTACCGCGGGGGAATATTTTTAAGTCGATTATGAAACAACGGAACGGTAAATTCGTGGTGCGGTTTAAAGGTAATTTCCAATAACCGAAAACGTTACCGATATGCGTGTATACATATATATGAAACCATACACATTCCTTCTTTCAGAATGAACCAAACGAAAAAAAAAAAAAAAAAAAGAAAAAGAAAAAAAAGAGAGAGAGAGAGAAAATAAAGGAGAACAATTCTCGTTTAACCCTCCATCTAACCGAGATGCATCCTCCAGAAGACAATCAACCCCTGTGGAAAAGCCCGAGAGGCTCGTACGGTAGCAGGAGATCTCTCCCAAACACGAATGTATTTTTAAAGTAAAACGTTAGTGCCTAATGTTCGTCCACATTTTGCGCTTAATACAGGATCGTAGGGGGAATCAAGGGAATAAGAGCGGCTGAGAGACCTACGAGTGTGTATCTGCGTGTGTGTGTGTGTGCTGTGCACACGTCCCCCCTCTCCCCTCCCCCTCCCCCGTCGAGGGGGTTGACGTAGTTCCGTAAAGGGTAGAGAGAAACTCGAGGGAGAAAGAGTAAGGGCGTGAACGAAGGGGTGGCAGGGGGTTGGAAGGATTGCGGGATCGGTGGCAGGATACCCCCTTCGCGCTATCTCTCGTGGTAGGGCTGTTTTTCGCGGCTCGCAAAATGGCCGCCACCCCCACCACCGCCTGCCCGCTCCGGTTAGAGGGTGTAGAGAGCTCGAATTTTCTCCGCTCCGCTCTCTTTCTATCCGCCGCCGCGTGCGTTCGTTCGTTCGTTCGTTCGCCGTTCGTTCGTCGTTCGTTCGTTCGTTCGTCGTTCGTTAGTGCGCCCCCCTCCCCACCGACGGCGGAGCTCCAGCCTTCTCTTTCAACCCTCTCCCATCGGTCCCCCGGCAACAATATTATTCCCCTCTACTTTCCATTCCCACCACCATTCTTGCCCGTCTCCCCACCCCTGCTCAAGCTTACCCAGCGCCACTGGCGGGAACTGGAAACCTCTGGCCTCTCCTCGACTCTCTCTCACCCCCTTCGACCACCTCCTCGTCGCACGCCCGACTTCGCTCTTTCCGTCCTTCCTCCGCCACCTTCCTCTTTCTCCGTCTCCTTTTTTCGCGAACTCCGCTTTTCCACCACTTCGACCCCTCCACCACCACCACCACCATCATATATTTTCTCTCTCTCTCTCTCTTTATCACAGCCTCCTTTCTCGCTCCTCCACACGCCCCTCCGTCTCTGCTTTCCGTCTCTTTTTCCTTTTCTCCTGACCCCCGTCCCCCTCGCGCGCACACATTGGTACACGATGTTCCGGGGACGGCCGCGCACGAATATTGTTACGTAGAACGCGAATGAAATTTATAACTAATTACGGGAAAAGTTTAGATGACCGTCGGGCCGTTCGGCGGCCGGAAAGGGGGTGACCCGATGGAATATACGGAAGCCAGAGAGACGCTGCGAAGACAGAAGGAGTGACGGAGGGGGGAGGGGGGATAGGTGATACAGGGAGGAGAGGGTGGAGGAGGGAGTATGGAACGGTTTCGGTCGGACAGTTGGGAGTTGTGTCGGTATAGAAACCAAATTACATTAATTAGGGTATTAAGCGTCCTCGGTCGTAGGAGAAAAAAGGACGCGGCTTGGGGGAGGGTGTCGTAGGGGTGGTGTGCCGCTGTGAACGTGGCTTAAGACGGATTCCACGGTTTTCATGTGACAGAGAATTTAAAAGCGACCATCCCCCTTCTAATTAGCCTTTACCCCCGCCATCTGGAATTTCGTGGCCGATGAAGAGAGTTGTAATGAACGAGCCTCTTTTGTATTGTAGATCGCTTATTGATCCCCGGGAAATCCCCGGTTCAAACTCTGTTCCCCGGAGCATTTTGGATTTTCCACGATTATTCCAGTATTGTGTAGGCCGTGCTTACGTAGTTATTGGACGCGTATAAGACGTGATAAAATGTTCATTTTTAATCGCCGCTAAGGTAAAGTGCGATATTTGATCACGTTGAATCAAAGGCTTCAGCAGTAACGCGATTAATTAATTTTATTTACAACCAAAAGGAAAGGTGGAAAAGTTCTAATTCTAAAATTTTAGTCTTGGATGAGCTATCTCTCTGAATCATTATAATGGAATAATAAAATATTTCTTTAAAATTTATTTCTTTTTTTTTTTTTTTTTCGTTTTCGAAATATTTCTCGTTTTTATCGACGATACAATTTTTGGAGAGAAAATTTATTTTTAGCGTAAATGTAGGACGAGCAATCACCTTTGGATTAAAAGTTGGGGAAAAAGGTTAAGAAGGAATTATAGCAAATTATTTCTAATTATTATACAACGTGGTTTCACGATTCCTTGTATACACTGAAGACTTTGATTCTTCGCCTTTTACTGCACGTTACCTTAGCGACCGTCCTCCTGGATGATTCGATTTTTCCTCGACACGGCTCGACGCGGAGCACGAATTCATGATTGAATCACAAAAATCATGGTGCGCAGGGCGTTCACCCTTGCTGCCACTGTAGCTGGCTGGTAAAAATTATTTGGAACGTTTTCTGAACGGCTCTTTCGCTCGTGTACAGATTCCAGATTTTCCAATTTATGTAACGCGCATATTACTTTTCCCAGTTCAGCTTAATTGCAGATTTCATTGTTCCACCGGTTCATAGAACGATTCTCCCTTTCATGTACATCGTCCCGAAATTGCTGGAACATGTTCGACTGGCGGCGTTGCCTTAACGAGATTCGCAAGCGCAAATTAGCGCAGCAAAGTGCGGTCCGCTATAGATTATTGTCTGCAACCATTCAAATTATACGCTGCCCTTTTTGTCACGTTGATTAGTTACGTTCTTAATGATTGCTCCGCGTATCGTAAATCAACGTGCACATTTGTGCCCATACATATACATAACATGGAAATATAACATTTTTTAATTCTGGATATTTGTACAGTTTACATATATTTCTGTAGAAATATTTTATTTACGTGTACATTTAAAGAAAAATATTAAAAATATTAATAGCGGATATCTATATTGTAGGATTTTTTTAATCGTTAATCGTTAAAATTTTGATATTTTCAATTCCCGGAAAAATTGTCTTCGATTAATATTCATAATTAATATTCCATTTTAAAAATAATAATACTCAATCCATAATAGAAATCAACGAACAAAGAAATATACGATAAAATAATTTAATAACGTGTTGTATTTATAATCGAACAAGAGATTGATAGTGTGCATTAACCCATAATCATTCGAAAAACGAATTGAAAAAGGAACGCAAAAACGTACATTGCAAAAACATCTATTTTTCGATCCAAAAACTACTATCTACTCAATCTCAAATTTCACCTATTATAACACTCTCCGATCAAAAAAAAAAAAAAATTTTCTCAAATCAATTTGTCAACTTTGACCCAACACCCAATTCAAAAAACATTTTCAAAAGCTTGAAAAAAAAAAAAAAAAGAAAGAAAAAACAGAATCGAAAGAAATTACCTAACACGACGCGTCAGAAAAATCATCTTCCCCGAAGCAGATCAAGGGGGACGGATCGATCCAATCGTTTCCAATCGAATCGTGAAATTCTAACACGATTTCCCGGTGGACAGTGAGGGGGAAACAGGGCAGAGAGCAACGTTTCACGTACGAAACCGCAAGCGGATGATCGGCGCGGTCGTCCAGGCACGGTATTTCGAAATTTTTCAATTTACGTGGCGAGCGCGCGCCCTCTCGCTCTTGCGCGCGATTTCCTGTCCGCGTTTAATTGCGGATCTCTCGCCGGATGTCCACCGGATCCGCGAATCATGGCCGCCACCTTCCAAGTTTCGCCCTACCGCGAGTATGACGCGATAACGAGATTCGCGGGTGGAAAACTCGGTGACAAGTTTTCGTGTTTTCGAAAACGATCGAAAAGGAGAATTGATAATTAATTTTCAGTTGAATAATTTCTGTCAAGAATTGAATTGCTTTTAGCGAGTGGTGAATGCGGATATTTACAAATTTTGAAACGGAGGATTTTTATAGGTTTCGAAAAACAGAGAGTGGAAGTTTCTTTCGTTCCTTGATTGTTGTAAGGTGTTGAACGTGTGGAAAATTATTTGGGGAAACTTTGAAGATTTTGAGATTATCGAGATGATTTTGATATTGGAAATTCTACAGTTTTTTTAAAAATTTAAAAAGGAAATGATTAATCGTGCAAAATTTTGTATTTTGCAAGATAATGATCCTAAAAACAAGAAATTTAATGAATTAACAATCATGCTCTTGCGGTTTCTTCGTTCGAATATGAATATTTAAAGAATGTGATTTACATAATTGAAAATTGAAAAAAAGTTTTCCCAAAATCTGAATTTAAACACCATTCGCAACATGATCGATATTAAATAACGATAAACACGAATGATTCGAATGCAAAATTAATTCGGAGAAAAAGATTGGAACTGGAAGTGGAATTTTAAATTATATAATTCAACAATTTATTTTCACATTTTCTCAGATTCGTTCCATTCTTCATAAATGTCTTAACATTTCTGAGCAAGGGTGTTTCATCCTTCCACCGTAAGGAAACCATTCCAGTTTTTCTCGCACATCCTTTTTCACATCCTCTATTTTCCTTATACATACATACACGCGCACATTTCTTAGCCACCTTATCTCGCGCCCCCGTATCTCGCTTTTCACGTTTTCTTATCACACCTTGCCCTCCCTCGCTAAATTACTTTGGACGAACCATAATGTTCCAGAAACACGTTTAAATTCTCACCCCATACGAAACGTTTCTCTTAAAAAGAAAAAAAAAAAAAGAAAGAAAGAAAGAAAAAGCGTGGTTTTCTCTACCACGCTTCCGTCCAATAAAGCTGGAAAGATATCGGGATTAAAGTATCGCATTTGGCCCGAATAAAAAATTTTTCACGAGCCACGCGTTTTTCCGCGCGAAAAAAAAAAGGAAGAAAAATCTTTTCCGGCGTATCTCAATCCCTGGAAATTCGATAGCAACGAATATAACGGTTTTTAAACTTGTTGTTGAAAGCCGGTGGAACGGAAACGATTTATCCCAAGTTTCGAAAGAGAGGAGTCCCAAGTGTGTCTCTCAGGGCAGCGCGGCAAAAATGGTAGAAACTGTCATGACTCCGCGTATCCACGTAGGGATCCCGTTACGCAATCCGTTAGATGCACCCTCGCGTGCATTTGCCGGTTGCAGCGCGGCCCGATCGAAAGTTTCACCGTGGAAAGTTCGACGTGTTCCCGCCAAACCGATCAGTCAGTGTACCGTAACGTGTTTTCTCCTGACGCATCGCACGTGCCAATAAATGGGAACAGAGCAATACTTCCAGCTAGCGTTTTAAATCTCTCTAAATTTCAGGAAGGGGGGGATGGAAAGATAGCCACTTGCGCGTGTACGTGCCTACGTTTACGGGTATACGGTTATTTAAAAATAACAGAGTGGCGGATGAACGATTCGTTTCGCCATCGATCGATAATTAAAATGATTAATTATTTTTTCAAATTGGAATCTTGTCGTTTTTCTTTTGTAATTTAATGTGTAATTATGAAACGATCGAAAAGGTATATGAATGAGATTCAGATGTCGTTCGAGGATCGATTATATTTAATTTCGTTTGTATTTAGAAAAATATAGCAAAATTGAAGGAAAATCACAAACGATCAATGAAAAATAATGGGACGGATTAAAATTTTTAACGTAAGTCAACAAAATTAAAATCAAAATTTTCCATGTGTATCGATGCAAAATTTTTAAAAACGTTTCTCTGCGAATTCTTTTAATTATTCCTTGTTCTTTTTTTTTTTTTTACTTCCAATAATCTCTCATATATTTAATACATTCATTAATATGGCGATAATAAATTCTAAAATACTTTAATGGGATCTCGTGTTTTACGCGAAACTACAACGCTCGAATCTGATCAGATACAGGGTTTATTTGTTCTATAACTTTTTCCACGACCGGTCGGTTCGGGGATTAAAGATGCGCGTCTGTCAGGTAACCTATAACTCCCGTGGCAAATTGATCGATCCGTAGCCATGCTATAACATAGTTCTCCGTGACGCATCGCACGTGCCAATAAATTTGCGCGAAGCGCAGATACCTCCTGGAACACCCTATAAATTTCTCTGATCCTCCGTCGATGAGAGGGGGTGAGCCAGGGATTGTGCTGCTTCGATGGATTCACTTTTTCCCCACCGTCTCCATTAATACATTAAAATATATCGTCAGTGTCTTTCGACCGTGGTGCTCGATTAATCCCAAACGATATAATCGCTTGAAAAGTTCGCGAGCTTTTTCCCCTGGTGGCTGCGTTTTAATAATCGTTGTTGCATAAACCACCGATCTTTGATCCCACCCTTGCGTCTAATTACTTTATACCCGTTAAAATTCCGTGAAAACAATGATCCGAGCGAAGAAAAAGAGAAACTGCAAAAGTCCACCCTTTGATAACAACCCTTTGGTCTTACATCGTTCCTCGACCCGATTGATCACAGCTTTAATAACATCAAAGCCGCGCTAGGTGGCGCCTGTATCGGTCACCCGTTAAGCGCACTTTTATCCTCCAACGTTCGATGGTTTCCCGCCAAACCGATCGTCGCAGACCAAGTTATCCCCCGAGTGACGCATCGCATGTGTATCAACCGTGACCAGAACGATGCCTCCTCTGGAACATCCTGTAAATTCCGCCCCACGAGGACCAAAGCTTCGAGCCGTCCTCTCGATAACTTCTGTCCTTTCTTTCCTTTTTCTCTCCATCCCCACCAATTTTCAACGCTGACCTCTCCATCCGTCCATCCTTTTTTTCCTCTCCCACTTGAAAAATGATCCCCGCGCTACGTGGCTCATGCGTCTTCCTCCCTTTAGATTCTTACGTGCGCTCCTCTCTTGTCTCTCTCTCTCTCTCTCTCTCTCTCTCTCTCTCTCTCTCTCTCTCTCTCCCTCTCTCGTTATCACAGAAGACCGATCGGTCTCTCGATCTTTCTTTCTCTCACCCCCGTTGAATTTTTATTTTCCCACAAGCGGCGTTTTAAAAATTACCCTCCGCTCTCCTTCCCATGCCCCTCCTCGCCTCCGATAGGATCGTGGATGGTGGTGGAAGAAAAGTAGAAGGGATGTTCGTGGCTGCGGGGGTGGAGTTGCTCTTGCTTCCCCCACCACGAGGTGAAATGCTTTGAAAAAAATGAGCGTGAAGATCGGGTGGGGGGGGGAGGAGGAGGAGGGGGCTTCGAGATGGAGAAAGAGAGGAACGGGACGACGAGGGGGCGAGAGGAGAGGGAAAAAAAGAGGCGAAAGGGTAGGAGAATCGTTTACCCCCCTCTCGAAAGGTTCGACTCGTAGTTTTATTCCTTTTCCACTTCCCCTTCCACGATACTTTTTTCCCTCTTTTTCACTCTTGTTCCCTCCGCCACCAGAAGAACGTGATGTATTGCTCGCCGTGTTTCCCCGTCACCGTGTTCGGATTCGTTTTTCCCGCCAAATTCCCTGCCTACAAGCTGCTGCCACCTTTCTGTTTGGAATCCAGCCTCGTGCGTCTCCTCCTCCTCCTTCTTTCTCCTCCGTTTTCCTTTTTTTTCTTCTTCTTTTTTTTCCCTCCCCTCGACCATCATTCACCCCTCCCCGACGATCCACGGTTCACGGTCGTACGGCTTTCTTAGCTTGATTAATTATCGCGTCCGAGCCGAGTGTCGGGATCTGGAACTCCATCTTTTTCTCCTTTTTCTCCTTCTGTCTTTTTTTTCTCTCTCTCTCTCTCCTTTCCTTTTTTTTCTCTCCTTCCTTTCCACCTTCCTTTCTTTCCTTTCGGTAGTATCCACCACCCTATTTGCTCTCGGTCCTTTCCCTCGCCCGATAGGAGGACATTACGGGGAATTATGAAAAGGCATCCGGCCGTGAACGATTTCCTGAATAAAATGACGCCTTCGGGAGGACGATTTAAAGATAAATTGAGCGCGGCCGGAAAGCTTTCGATTATCGCGAGTTATTCACCTGGCGCGAGGGGTGAAACCGCTGCGCAAATTATCGCATGGGCGAAATTTTTGACTTTCAGATGATAAGGCCACAGCCGCATTCATTGAACCTTCACCTCGTTTTAACGACGCGTCGGCCGATGATATATAATAAAATAGGTGACTCGATGAATTTTCATGCGATTCGATCGTCGTCGTTTAATGGATCCCCTCGTTGCTTTCGAAGTTAGAAAAATGGTTTCTACCTTTTCGTATTACGACGATGGATATATATATATATATATTCTTTGATTTGATTACCCGCTATAAAGAAAAGATGTAAAAGTTGTCAAACGTTTCTATAATATTCAATAATATTTTTCATAAGATATTTTTCATAAGAGCGAACTTTTCTAAATTTTTCCAAATTTTCAATCTGACCAGCGTTTTTAACATAAAATTTCATCTCAACAACGACAAAATTCCGAAACTTCGCGCCTTCCTTCGACGAGCGGATAGAATTAATCGGGAAATATTTCTCGAACAATCCCAGAATCGTCGCGAAAAAGGGGGAAAGGGGCGGATGTTGTAGGAAGTCGAACTTTCCCAGGCGAATAATTTAGAGGATGAGATAATTAAAATGGGTCCACGGAAAGGCTGTCACCCGTGACGGGCAGATAGGTTGCGCGCGAGTCTCTAGAACGAAATTATTCTATGAATGCTGATCGCTACGTAACGCGTATTATGCAGCAGCGCGGCTGAAAGTGACAATTTTTGCGTTTCGAGGGCGGCTCGCCGCTCGTTCGTCGCGCTGGAACGAGAAATTTCCATTAGGCGACAAGGAGCCGTTCACAGGCCCCCTTCCCCCCCCTTTTTTTCCGTATTTTTTCCTCTATTTTGCCCCGCACTGCGCTTCGAAAGACGCCAGACACCTCCATCTCGATTACGTATTTTTCGAAAATCCAACTCTTCGTATCAATTATCACCGGGGGAAAACAATTAGAAGGATACATAGCATATGGATTAAAAATTACGATATACCTTTTACGGATAATGTTAGAATAGTTAGAAAATGTTTAGAATTAAAAGAAATTCAAATTGTGTTATATATTTCAAATACATTTTTATAAAACATCGATGTGTTTCCTGTCGATAAATTATACCTGACAAATAATAAATCGAGTACATGAAATAACAAACCAATCGGTAAATGCGTGATATAATAATAAATGGTGAATTACAAAATATTTAATCTAAAAAATATAATATAAAATAATTAAACGTGTTGAAACTTGAAACTGAGAATAAAATTTGTATCGTTTTGATAATTCGCAATTTCAAAATCGATTTCGAATAAAATTTAGGCCATCTAATAATATTCAAAGTTTCCAAATACTCCGATTCACAGTACAGATAATTCACGCATTATCGTCCAAACGATATGATTTCAGCAATAAGCTTCCTTTATGATTCATATTCCTCGAATAATCGAAAAATCGAGTTGCAAAGTTTTTTCTTAAAAACATGGCCGGATCTTGGCCCCGGAGAACAACAATAGAGCAGTCGGAGTGGCCGTTTGTCAGCACGAATTCCGAATCGCACGAAACAATACCGGCATCGTGTAAACGTGCAGTACCGTATGGACCGTTCCACGGTGCCCCCCCCTGTTCCACAGTGAAAATATTTTTCCCCCGGTGGAAAGGTTCGAGGCGAGGGTGAACGACGCGGCTCGGCTCGAGGATGGTTTTCGGGGTGGCGAGGAAAGAGGAAACGACAGTCGAAAAGGTGCCCCACCCCAGGCTAATGGTCCAATCCGGACCGGCCGTACTTTTTGCCCACCTTTCCACCTCCACCGACGGAACAACCGTCCTCCACCACCACCACCACCACCACCGCCGCTGCCACTACGACATCGACATCGTCGGCCACCCTCCTCGCAACCCGCGCACTTCGACGTGTATTTTTCCCCTCTGAGGTCGCTTTCGAGGGTGGCTTTCCGTGCTTTCCCTCCCCTCCCTTCGCCGAGCCGTGTCTCCTCGTCCTCCTAGGGTAGGTAGGGGAGGAAAAGGGGCTCGTAGAAGGGGCTTCCGTGGAACGGGTGTGCGCAGTACGCAAATTTTCCGCGGACGATGGCGCCGAGCTTGGGATCAATTTCAAAATAATCTGCCTTGGATTTTCAAGGCTCTCGAATCGATCCACGATTCCGCCCCTCCCTCCCTCCCCTCCACAGTCAATATTTCACCGCGTGTTTATTGGCGGCCGATTTTTGACCCCCTTTCCGATGTTTCGATCGCCGATCCATCTGAATTTTTTTAAACGCGGAAAGTTTCGTACTCAAGGCTTGCTCTCCTCGCGCGTTTCGCCACCTTCCGCCCGGCCACCCCTACCACTAACGATGCTCGGCTTCTCGGTCGCGGCGTGGACGCTGATCGATATACAGATGAGAAGGATTCGATGTATGGACGGACGAGTATGAATGATAGTGTCACGCGGTCGAGGGTGTCATATGGTCTTGGGTTTAAACTGTGTCAGGGTAGGCCAGGGGACGAAGAGTGATTTGTTTCTAATCGATAACGACGAGAATTTCCCAAATATTGAAAAATATTTTCCATATTAATCGTCCGGTATATTGGATATTAGGGAAATTAGGGGATGATGATTGTCGCAAAATTTTTGATGGGTGAAAAATTTAAATTTTTCAGGGCAGGATTTTTCGCCGTTTTCGACGATCTCGTCCCCGTCGAACGTTTTTAAACCAAATAGGATTGTAAAAAAAACGTCGTCGTGCACCGTGTTGGTAGAAAGAACACGTTACGATTCCTGTTATAGAAGGACGAAATTCGAATATTTTTCGAGCGCAAACGTTATCGGTCCACCCTTTTGTTAATGAAACAATAACACGTAAGTAATCGATCGCCGGATAAATAACTCGGGGCAAGGAACGTTTTTTACAGGCTATCATTTCTCACGAAAATTTCGATTCATATCTGATTCCGTGTATCTGTATTTCTTTCCTCTACTTCCTTCCGCCAACATTTGTCGACAATGATTGTCTCCCCCCTCCCCTCTGGTCTATCGCTGATAGGGTATAAAATTTTTTCCACCATCTCAATCGTGAAAATCACACCGCGATTCCGTTCGAAGATATACAAAAATTTTAAACCGACCAAAGTTGACGTAAAATTTTGTAATTTATTTTAGGGAACGATGAATCTTGAAATTTTTCACAACCATATTTGATGTGGTTTTATTTAACCGTACTCGAACGGATGAATAAAAATGAACGATTGGAAACGGAGAAGAAAATTGTTCAAAAATTAACGATACGCGAGAAATGCAACGTTCATAATTAATTCTTTATTTTCTACTAAACTCTAATACGTGGCGTATATTTATGAAAATTTCACGCGTAAATCGTGTCATGGCTGGATGTTGTAACTCGTTGAAAACCCGTTGATACGCGCCAGCTTCAAAGCCTGTCGCATGCGCGGGGCGCGATTCTATTTTACGTCGAAAATTTGCCTCCGCGCCCTTCCGCGGATTCTAATCGCGAAATACATCTGGCATTAATTATGACGCCTGTCATTTCATAATGAACTAAAGTAAATATGTGCACAATAGTCGCGACTGAACGATTCCAGACCAGGAATTGTTTCGCCCATACTTTCTATTTAACCAGCATCGAAATTCGCATTACGTAAATCGTAAATATATCGTTGAAAATAATAAATTGCGTTATCAGTAAGAAAAATAACACGGACTCGGTTATATAATAATCATTGATCCAACGATATATTTCTTCGAAAAGGAAGGAAGAAGAAGAGAAAAAGAAGAAGAAAGAAATTGGACATTGCGATACACAATATCGCAGGACCGCAACCGGTTCGCGATTCCGTGTTGAGAATAATTTCAGCGAGCGGGGGTTACAATCACGTTGAATAGAAGGTAAATTCGTGAGAGGTTGAACGCGGCCGACAATGTCGGGCTGCTTGAAATCGTTAACGACGTAATTCGAAATTCGCGTGCAAAATCCCGGGCTGCAGACGACCGTAAATCGAGGGTCCTTTTATCAAAGACGAGGACACGGGAACGAGCATTCGTAGGACGTATACTTTGCCTCCATTTACATCAGTTTCTTGATGCCCCGAGCGAGTTGCTGCCGCAGCAGCGCGCCACCACCGCCGCCGCCGCCGGCAGACCACCCTTTTTCCACCCTTCCTCTGTCCCGACCCTCCCTTTGCTACTTTCCTCTCTCCTCTCGCCTGCCTAGCTCTTCCTCTATCGCGGTGCTCTCTGCGTGCTCTCGCGAAAATCCTCGCGATAAATTATGCCGTGCGGGAGGGAAATAAATGACCCACCCCCTTCGGCCCTTCTCTTGCTCGTCCACCACCGCCCTCCTCCCCCCTCCCGCCCCATCCCCGAACTTCAATCCCCAGCGTGTGCACAGACCCACCGACACCCTCGTTGCCTCGTCCACCCTTCCCTCCACCTCTTTTACCCTCTTCCTCTTTCCACTTCCTCCTCCCGACCACCACCCCCCTTCCTCCACCCTCTTTCTCGTCCTACCCGCTTCTACCTACCCTCTTCCTCCTCTTTTTTACCCACTGCCAGAACTTTCTGCCACCTCCTCCTGCTGCGGTCCAACGACCAGGCGGCGAGGAAAGCCGGCTTTAAAATTATAATGGCACGCGCAATTTTGATAACCGTCGCCCGAACCACCACCCACCGACCATCACCGTGTACCCACCGCCGCACACACCATCGCACACACTCTAGCCAACAACTCTGTCGAGAATAGTAGTAGGCTAGCACAGGCTCTGTAGCAGGGTGCTGTAGTTGTAGGAGTTGAACCTGTTACAAGGCACGACGACGTACGCGGTCAACGATTTCCAACGAATCCCCCTTTTCACCCTCCCTCTCCCCCTCTTCTTCTTCTTTTCTCGAGGGGCAGGGGGAGTGGAAAAGACCTTTTGATATTTCAGCGCACGTAGATCGGCGGAGTTACTAGGTTTCTTTGGACAAGTAGCCATAGGATAAGGATCGAGCTTTTTTTTCGAGTGAATTTTGTTTTTCAAGCATTGGTTTTCTTTTCCTTTCGCACCTTTATTTTCTTTCGCACTTTTTTCCTTTTCTATCCGATTTGTTGTTTACGTTGTTTCTACGCCGATGTTCATGAAACGTTGAACGTTATATTGATTTATAGAATTGGACAGATTTCTTTTTCTTTTTCTTTTTTTTTTTTTTTTCTTTTATCGAATTTTTCTCTCGTAAGGATTCACGAGATAACGTCGAATTAAAATTATGATACGATATGAAAGGAAATGTGATATACATTTTGTACAATTTGTACAATTGAAATTGTTTAGTTTTTCGATAAAATTGATCATTAACATTGAGAATTAAAGCATCCTTTAATAGAATAAATTTGAAAATTACACGAAGGAAATACTTTTTGCCACTTTTCACGAAAGTAAAGATAAATGGTTGTCAAGAGAGTCTGATTAATTATGTTCGTGAGATATTACAGAAATTGAAAAGTTAATTCACGTTTGTATAATAATTATTTTATCCAATTCGAATGCTTAGTACGTAGAAAACACCAATTTGATTTCGGTATAAGTTATTGGAACATTTCTATCAATCATGTTCGAACTTTTTTAATCCTGATAAAAATACACGTAATCCTGAAATACTAAATTATACAGATGGATAAATTTCGGATCTTTTTATTTTCAAAATTAAAAAGAAGAAGTTTGCTGAATATATTCTGATAAATTCTTTTATCCGTTTCGATAGTTACTTTAATATTGGTATTAATGAATTTTAACTGGCAGCTATAAAACAAATAGACGAATAAATAATAAGAAAATACCAATATAGACTTTTTATAAATTAAATTTTGTTTATAAATGGATTTTACTATAAAAAAAAAGATATAATATTCTATTTCCTCTTTCTTTTGTTAATTAACATAAAATTAAATATTTATAAGCTCTTACTCGTAAACAGTGTAGTTAAACTCATCACATTATTCTAAATATTTCTCAAAATATATTTACATCTCGAAATTAACCGGATATAGGATGATATAATTAACATAATAATACGTAAACTTTTTAATTCTCAGCTATAAAGATCGAAAATAAATTACATTTTTTTTTCACATGCCAAATTAATAAACTCATCGATATTTTGAATAAATAGATAAATAAAAAAACTCAAGCGGTTCAATCCTTATTTTGCTAATCTGTTTGCCCAAAGAGAAAAATTCTTAAACATTACGCGCATTCGTGTCGAGTAAAACCTTCATTTGCGGCCATTAAAAGAAACGTTGGGTCAAATATTTCACGAGCTCGTTTCCCGTCTCGGGTCTTCATCTTAATAGGACACGGCGCGGCGCACTATTTAAAGCGATATCGCGTCTGCGACGTATTAACGCGCCACCTCGTTCCACGCCCTCGGCCATCATTCCACCCTCTTCCTCCTCCAGCAAGACCAAACAATGACGCGACGACGTCCACGACGAGAATGGCCCCCTCTTTTGTACCCGGAAATTGTTTAAGCTTTTGTTATTTTGCGGCTTCTAAATCTCAGACGTCAGCCTGCGCCCTCTCTCCATGCATGCTCAACTCTGCTCAAGAGCTGCATGCGCGCCTCGAATCCACCGGGTGGCCGGAACACTCGCGAACTTTCAACCGGAAATGGGCCTCCTTCGTCGTTGCACGATTCGATTTTCGACAATTTTTGACCGCCTGTGTTTTTTATTTCTTCTCGCGAGGATATTTAGAGCCTGATATTTCAATATAGCGACATGTTTGACGGGGGTGGAAAGCGGGTGCACGCAGCAAGTTTAACGCATAATAAAATCCAGAAATTTTTTCTCCTTTCTCTCTCTCTCTCTCTCTCTCTCTATCTGTCTGTCACTCCGTCGTTCTCCCACTTTCCACGTCTTCCTGTCCTCCTTCATTTTTTTCCCCTCTCTTTTTTCTTTGCCACGCTCGTTTTTAATTAAACTTCGAAATGAATTTCTTTGTCCCGAATTTGCATATTTTAGGCACCTATATGAATTTCCAATTAACAGGCTCTTTATGGGTTAATAATAAAGACGTATTCCCGTGTCGAACCGCGTCGATCGTTGTTTCCCGTGATCACCGACAGATTACGTTGCACTCGGTGTTTACGGATTACGTTTTTCCTTCGTTTCGTTTTCCCTCCGTCTTCTCTCTCTCTCTCTCTCTCTCTTTTCCTCCCCCTCCTTTTACTTTTGGATCCATAACGATCCAATTGATTAAACCGTTCCATGGCAACGTATCAATAATTACCATTTGCTTCTTACGCGCAACACGTTCCACGAACAACGCTCTCCCGTCTCTCCATTTCCGCGGAATTTATTAGCCCCGGAGTACAAAGGACAGATCCGTTTTCGAAATGCACGGATAATGAAATTAACCATGCACAGCGTGCATCTCTTACCGTGAGAGATCAAATTCCCCGATTTTTCTACGAGCTCGAGAACTTCTCTCTCTCTCTGCACTCTCTTTCCTCTCCCACCCTCTCGCCGTCCTCCGCCGCGTCCTTTCTGTTTCCGTCGAGTGCGTCGCGCGAGTGCAAATAAATTCGCGAGAGGCGAAGACACGCGCTAGAGAGGCAACGCGCGCGATCAATATTTTCCTTTGAAAATTCACCGGGAGGCCACCGACAACCTATTCCCTACCATTTTTCCATACTTAATGAACGCGTGCAAGGTACTCGTTACTGTGCTAATGCAATTAAAACGCTTACGGTGAATTATAAATATTTGCATGAATAAGTAAGTATCCAACCAAACGAGATTATCGCCGGTTATCGCCACTCTTACGTGTAACCATCCTCCAATAACCCCCTCGCCACCTGGTCGTTAACATTTATCGCAGGAGACGTTAAAAAACTCGACCTCCTCCCCTCCCCCCTGCCCCCGATATCGATCACCGTCTACGAAACCGCGCCTACGCGCAAAAGCTTTTCCGCGCTCTTTTCGAGTCACTCGAGGGGGGAAGAAGGGAGGAGGGAGAAAGTTGAAGGGGGTGGGGGAATTTTAATCAAGATAATTTGTCTCGATTTTTACTCAATTTTTCAACCGTATTTTCTTAATACACTAAGCTTAATTTCAATTTGAAGAATCTGTTATTTCATACATTGTCTGTGAAAAAAATAATATCGGTTGATCAGAAAGTTAGATTAATCGTTGTGCGCTAAATTATTTGGTTTCCGGAATATGTGCGTTTCAAAATTTAACATTAGTGTTCTACCGTTTGTTTGAATATATATATATATTATTCATTATCGTTGAATTTTGTGGTAAAACGATTTTATTAAAAAAAAGAAAAAAATGATCTTAATCTTTTAATTTTCGAATCGATGATATGATTAAATTTTGACGAATTGAAATTATGATCATTGAGTGTAACAAACATTGTAAAAATCATTATCCTGATTTAAAAAATTTAAAAACTGAATCTTAAAATTCATCCTTGAGTTCCATTCCAAAAATGAAACGATACTAACATCCTATTAATTTTAAAGCGTTCGATTGTATCAGCCATTAAAAATTATCCACATCGAAACAACAATTACTAAAAAACAAGAATTCAAAACATCCCTTTCTCTTCGACATTCAATCATCACCCTCCTCCTCCTCCTCCTCCTCCTCCTCTTCCTAATTTCTCGCGCCGTAAGAAAGGCTCAGGCTCGCCCTATCGATTACTCGTTTGAAAATAACTCAAAAGAATCCTCCTCCACCCTCTCGCTCGTCTCGTCGCCACGGAACGCGTCTCGCGTGGACAAATGGTCGCGCGAGGGCGTACCGGCAACTAATATCAAGCGTTATTTCTTTTTTCATTAGTAACTAGCGAACTGTTTAACGTTCCACGGTAGATATTTATAAAGCGACGTGCCCCCGCCCCGCCACTTGGTCCAAGGGGGCACAAACGAGGAGGAGGCCGGAGAGGGTGAGCCGTAGAGGACGAGGCGGCGGCGGAGGAGGAGGAGGAGGAGGAGGAGGACGAGGAGGAGAGAAGGGTGGTGCGCGGACTTTTGGGGTGGTCGGTGCCCACCTATCGACCCTCTCGGATCCTGCCACCCTTTCTTTTCCTCCCTCGCTCTTTGCCGCCCTCTCTCTCTTCCTCTTCCCGCGTTTCTCTCCGCTCCTCGTCCTCGCGCCTGGCCGGCAACCGACCTTCGTGCGCGCACACGAGAAAAAACCACGCAGCCGAAAGGGGGTGGAAGCGAGACCGACGAGAAAAGAGAGACGTGACGCAGAAGCGAATTGTGTGTGTGTGTGTGTGTGTACGAGCGCGCGCGAGGAGGGTGAGAGAGCGCAAAAGCTTACTCTGCCGACGCACACAACGGGGAACGGACGAACGCGAGTAGAGAAACGCTCGTGCACGTTCACGCGGCGGGACACACACGCGCGCGCGTACACTCGGGCACATCCTAATTTTAGCAGGCATTCGGCGCAGCTGTGCCACCCACACGTATCGTGCGGGCTCGAAACTCCGAAATTTCGTGCAAATAGCACGGGAAGGAAGCCGTCCCTGATTAAACCGGTTATTTCCTAGGGAAAAAAGAAGCGGCAGGCCGGCGCGAAATTTACAGGAAATCGGGTTATTAGTCTCCGGATCGCGAGAGCTTCTCGTCGATCGACGCCTGCCAGTCTCGTTACCCACGTCCACGTTCTTTATTTTTTTCCATCCTTTTTTCGCCCGTAACACTCGCCGGTGTTATTTTAATCAGGGGGCGAAAAATCGTCCCATCTTTTCTCCCTCCCCTCTCTTCCTTCAAACACCCTCGATATCCCGTTTCCACAGCTCGTAATAATTACACCGCGACTTCTTCCCCGAGATACAATTTTCCAATCTGAAAATGAAAAAAGAAAAAGGAAGAGGAAGAAGGAGGAAGGTGAACCACGCCTTTGAAACTGCTCCTCTTTTCGAGAATCGCGCTCACGGGGGGAGGGGGAGGGGACCTCGATCAGCCGGGGATAGATCCCCGTGTTACGCTCGATTCAATTAGTCGGTCGTGACAGATTTGCATACAAAATTAGAAACCGGTAACCGGTTGATACCTTGATCGCTCTCGTTGATAACGCGATTCTAACGGGCAACGGGTTGTTGGTATTGTCATTAATTCGATTGGCCGCGCTCTCGTCCGGGCTGATTATTTATGTTTCGTCAGGATTCTTCGTGTGACGGTGCGGGGAGGGGGGAGGGCGCGTGTATTCGTACGGGGCTGGCTGTTTTTGTTACTCATTCATGACCGCCGCTTTGATGTGGAACGGATCAATCAGAATGATATAATTCTGCGTATACATCAATTAGCAATAATGGTAATTATCGCTAATGTTTGTAGATAGCTGATAGTGGTCGTGCACGGGGAATAGATATATTTTTGGAAATTATGCGTACGCGTTACATGGGGCAACGGATGGAAATGCTCGTTTAATGCCTATTCTGTTCGCGTGTCGCTCTCTGCCGTCTCCATTAAGGGCGATACCTGGGCGCGTTTTCAAAATTACTCGTAACTTCGGGATGGATGAGGAGGGTGTTCGTGAAAAAATGAATCTTGCGAGTGGTGGAGAGTTATCGCGGATTTCGTGGAAAATTGATACGGAAGGTGGGATTTTTTGTTTACTTTCGTTACTATTATCGTGTAATATTTCCTTGTGATCCTTTTATCGAATTTGATTGAGGAGAATTTTTAAAAGAGATTCGAGACAGAAAAATATTTTATTCAATGTGACGAAGGAGAGGGAGAGAGAGAGATCGATAAGCGATATAGATATTTATTATCCGGATTTGAATCACTTTGGAAGTAGCTTTTCATTTCTGAAAATAGAGAAAGAAATTGGAAGGTTCAAATTTTGAAAATTGAACTCGTTAAAATCGTGTTAATGTTGAACACGATATCTTAAAGATTATTCCATATTTACTTGTAAAATAATTTTTGCAAACATTTTTATTACGTTACAAAAATTTTCATATCTTCATAAATTACACATAATTATTACGATGTAAAGTAATCTTAATTTATTTCTTTTCCGAATTATCCGTACTTATTTTTTCCAATATATTACAATTCATCGAATCAATAACCATTACAATCTTCCACCGAAACCCTAAGTCAAATCAATCTCGCATCCCTACAAATTCACATCATACGACTCGTGACAATAAAATTTCCCCGATTGTTAATCGATTACTCTTTCCATCAACAATCGCGAGAGCATAAACGAAGATCGAAACCCCGTGGCCATTCTCACGGGCTAATTTTTCCCGCGCCCGTATCGCCCGCGTTTCTGGAAAAAAAGGGGGGAAGGGACGCAGTCATGGCGATCAGCATTAAAAAAGAAGAAAAGAAGCAGAAGAAGAAGAAGAAGAAGAAAAATTACGGAATGGAATACCGGTGGAAACGACAGTCCCTTTCCCCTTTTGAATTCGAAATCTCGGAAATTCAAGTAATTATTACTCCAGACTACGGAGAATTACACAGCTTGCTGCGTCCATAATACGCGATCAGCGTTCCGGCGAATCGTAACGATTCCAAAAATGTGTGCTCGTATCACGGCCGTCTCCACGGCCGGTAAAAATTTCCTGGGGGAAAAAATTCTGGCCAGTCTCGTCCGTCTGACTACCATTCTCTTTGTTTCTCTCTTTTTTCCTTTGTTTTCTTTTTTTCCTTCTTTTTTCCTGTTTTGTATCCTTTTTTTTTTCTTTTTTTCGCGTTGCTCTTTTTTTTTTTCCTTTTTTCGAAGTTATACACGCTCACTATCTCTGGCCTGGCGTTCCCCCCTTTTTTTTGGGGGGACGTTGCGTCGTTTCGCGTGCGTGGGCGCATACGTTTCAATTGTTTGCCTTTTAAATAGTATAACGGGCACGCGGCACGCTTCATTTGCGGAAACGCTACTGCCACGGAAATTGGGATGCGGCTATTAATCAACCGAGAAACGCATCGCGGCTTATGGGCGAGCATTAAGACACGGTTGGTTCCTTCCTGCAGCTAGAAATCGTGGAAATTTTAAATAATATCTCGATCTTAAATATTTGAAATTCTTCTCTACTCGCGTTACGAATTCTTTTAATCGCGTTTGCTATTTCGATGAAGGATGATGGATTTGATAAAATGGGATTACGTTCCTTTGGGCAGATCGTAATTGTAATATTTTAAATATCGTTCCGACTATTGAAATTTCATTATATTATACTTGTACGGATTTGTAATTTCGAAATGACGGATTGCATTGTAATTTTATTAACGTTTTTACTTATTTCCACTTCCATGAAGGTTTTCGAGATATAATTTGAACGAAGATATCGATGGAATAATGTTAAGATGGGATAGATTTCTTTTTGACATAGAAATTATTTTAAAATCGTTTGGAAATTTCTTTTTTTCATCGTGGATTTCTTTTGTTAATTATTATAATTTTCTACAGAAACTGTTTTAATAAATTACTTAGTCTCCTCGATCGATTTTTTTTTATTCGTTTCTTCGTTCAGTAACAACTGAAACATTATGGAGTTCAAAAAAAAAGAAGCATAACGTACAAATTTAATCGAACATATAGTTTCAACTCCTTCATTAACGAATTTGGTATTCTAAACACGGCAAAATAATGGCTGCTTAAAATGGAAATGGATATTTAATAGAATTAATCGAACCGTTTCCCTATTATATAGATAATATATCCGTTAACCAATCCTTTTTAATTTCCATTCCTCTGTGTAAGCAGCTTCGTTACGTATTTGGCTAAACGACACAATTAATACCCATCCCCTGGTAAATATTTACCCAAAATAAAGTCCATTCAGACTGAATGGACCTCATTTCCCATTATAAATATTTCCAAAGAATTTCCTCGACTTGCCAACTCACTCCATTATTTCAATCCGTCGTCATTACGCATAAAACCATTATTTTGTAATAATTAAACCCCTCAACGATATCACGTAACAATTACCCAAAAACCGATAATTCGAAGAATTATCCTCCCTCCTAATCGTGGATACATCCTCGCGAGGAAAAAAGAAGAAAAAAAGAAAAAAAAATGAAAAACAAAAATTAAACATTATTAACACAAACAAACACACTTGAATATCCGTCTTAAAAAGTATAAAATACAGCTCGAAAGCTCGTCACGAGATCTGTCATGGCCGCGTCGATTCGACTCGAGGAGTTCCTCGCCAGTTTCGAGGTTCTTGCGCGCGTTCGCGCGTCACGTGCAAGTTTTCTCACGTGGCAGTCGGTCAGGGCCGCGGAGAGTACGCGGTTGACAAAAAGGGGGATAGTGTCGATGGAAGAGCGATATCTGCCGGCCGATCGGCGCCCGTTACTGGACGTATGTAGGCGGGTGTAGGAGCCGAAGGGGGGTGGGAGGGGGGCGGGGAGAGGGTGTCGATGGCCGGGTGGAGGGACACGGGAACCGATGATACAGAGGGGTGAGAGCAGAGTTTACCTATAACCCATAAATCGACCCCACTTTTCTATTAAGAGACGCACGATTGACTTGCGTTGTTCAGTTTCCTTCCCCCCCGATACCGTCGCCTCGCCTCTTCCTCTCCTTCTTTTTTCCCTCGCCTACCCCTATCCTGCCGTTCCGCACCGATCGCTACACGCCGAGCCTACACACCCCCACCCCGCCTCCTTCTCCGAATCGCTCGCCTTTTTCCCTCCGCCATCCCCACCAACGCCGCGTATCCTGCGCAAAACGTATCCAATCCCTACCAACCTGTTCGTCGTCTCCTGGCCGCTCTTCTTCCCTTTTCTTTCCCTTTTTTCCCTCCTTCTTTCCTCCTTTTTTCATCCCCCTTTCTCTCTCTCTCTCTCTCTCTCTCTCTCGTTTTTTTCCCTTTCATTTCCCCTGCCCGCCTTTCACCTCCTTCTTCTTCCTTTTTCCTGAGAATCTCGCCCTCTTCCCCGCGCCAGAAAAACACGGCCAACCCTCCTCCCCCCCCCCGTATCGATACGTGAGCGGGAGTGAAAATACTTGGCCATCTGTTTTCCACGAGTCGAACGTACGAAACGCCGTTCCCGCCGTTCCCATTGACTTCGATGCGACCGATCGTGCCACCCCCTCCTCCCGATCGATCTCACGCCTCTCACGGAGGTGAACGTTTCCGTTGAGTCGCGTCGAGGTCGCGCGAGCCACCCTTCTTTCTACACGCTCTCGTCGCGCCTCGACGATAATTTTCCACGCTTCACCCTATGGATTTAAACAATTTCGAGGATTTCGACGGAAGCTTCATTAAACAACGTCTCTCTGTCTCTCTCTCTTTCTCGTAGTCGTCGTCGCAATTACGGTATTACGGATAGAATCCGTACACCAGGTGCTCCACAAGGTTGAGCAACCGGGGCTCGTTACCGGAGTTAATGCCGGCAAATTTCCTTGATTTAAACTTTGGAAGCGATATTGTTCTCCAGCCGGGGCTGGTAAATGGACGATAGGAAAGATAGGATATTACGAGAGGGGTGGGATAAAGCCGGGGGTGGATCACCGCGTTATCATAAAACTGTTCGCAACCGGGGCTTCTGACCCCTTCTTCCCCCTCGCGCCACGCTCGCAAGTACCAGTTTTCTATTAAATCCGCAAACTATTGCAATTAACGACTTCGAAACTAAAACGACGCCAATACAAACTTCCCTTCTGTGTAACGCGTTCGCCCGCGTAAACGTGTCTCCCACCCCCCCCGTTTCACCAATATTCCACCCGGTGTTCACCCGATCAAAACGTCCGGACGGTGAAATGAGCAAACGAAATGGAAGAGTAACTGCACATCGGCGCGAAGGAGAGAGCCGTTGGGAAACGAGCCGAGCTGAAAAAATGAGGGGTGGAGGGAGAAAAAGAAAAGAAAGAGAGAGAAAAAAGGGAGGAGGTGGAAGGAAGATCCGGTTGAAAATGGTTCCGTCCGCTTTCGTGTCATTAAACCGGTTATCGGGAGACTGACACGTTTCGTTGCATTTGGAAAATTCGCGATTATATAATTTCTTGACGTTTCGACGAGGCGCGCGCGCGCGCACGAGCGAGAACGCATCACCATTGAGCGTACGGATCCGAAATCCAGGGATAATTACACGCGGCTGTGGCATAATTATCGAAGCTCACAAACCAGCCCTTTAAATTTCGTTAAATTTTACACGCGCCCGTGCACTACAGTACACCAGCTACGTGAATAGAGAGAGAGAGAGAGAGAGAGAGAGAGAGAGGGACTAGCGTTAGAGAGAAGTTCGGTGGCTGTTCATACGTGCGTAATATGGCGAGTTATGAACGTTTGTACAGATCGGACCGCTCTTGATAAATCTCGTTAATTTTCCTCGTTCCCGATATAAACATAATCAAAGCGCAATCTTCTGGCTGGGGCAGAAGGTAGGGTTCGGTACGCATCCTCGATTGGTCGACGATTATTTCTTAATGTAGGATCTTCGATCGAACGTCTTGGGATCGAATGGTAGATAAATCGAGTTAAAATTAACAATTTACATTAAATGAACCAAAGGAGCATGAGAGTATGAGGGACACCGTTGTTTCATAAGCATTAAATCATTGTATCGCACGGTAGGTTTATATTCTGATTACCTTCTATAATTAGAGATATCTCGCGAAATAGCCGGGTACCGGGATTTGCATTTATCAGCAGGGAATGGTTTCAGCCTTTTCCTTTTCTGGAAAAATGTTAATTACATGGAAGATTTGCGAGTCGAACAAACGTTTATTCCGTTGGAATAATTTTATCCTTGCTCTCTTGTTGTTATTCCCCGCGTATTTTATCCAAATTTCTTTCTTTTCTTTTTTTTTTTTTTTTTAGAATTAATATTCCAATTTTCACGAATTCGATCTCAAGAATTTCGATAAATTGAAACAACATTTGTTCCAGAATCCTAGGAAAATTTTCGAACGTCTAAATTCGTATAAAAATTGTTTCGATGTTTCACGATATTTTCAACGAGCCACGAATTTCCCTGTTTTAATTATTATTTCGCTAATAAAGGGGGAATAGGGCGGGTAATACTAATATTAGCCTCAGTATTCAGAATAAAATTCAGTTGGCAGGCTGCGTGACAAAATTCATAGACAAATTTCAACTGGCGCGTCGATGGCTGTTCGCGATATTCCACCGAATTTGATGTTAATCATTCGTTCATTTACAAACGCGTTATGACGAGGAACGAACTGCTTGGGCTCATTATTGTTAAAACTGTGTTCCATGTTTTCCATGATGGCGACTCGTGTTCATTTCAACGGAAATGAAAAGTTCATTGTCTTCTTAATTTGACCTTTCCCAATACCATCGCATCCCGAAATCAACGAATCAACCAGTATACCGGGGGAAAGGGAGGTGGCGATAAACCAACCGTGGCAACAATTGATAGGCGTTCGATCAGCATCGAGCGGGAATTATCGACCCAAACAAGCTTCAAGAAGCTTGCACGTGCTGGGTACACATTTCTCCTAGTCGACCAATATTGACTCCTTTGTGTACACACGATCGAAAGCTCGTCTTTTTTCTTTTTTCTTCTTTTCGATTGAATCGAGTTTTAATGGGGAATTAATTAGATCAAAATTCAAAAAATTCTCTCCTGAGTCTTCTTTCTAATTCGTTTCGTGAAAACGAATCGATCAATGTTGGTAGCGATCCCAGTGTTTTCAGGGCCGGGCGTAAATATGAAATAACGTTGTGCACATTATCAGTAATCACAGCGCGTCGAGTGCGGATTATATCTCAAATTCTAATCCGCAGATACCGACTCTTAAATCCTGTAAATCTATCGTTTATAACATCCATGAGCTTTGCTAATCGTTCAGCATAATCGGCTGTTAAATCGAGTCCTCGCTTCATCCCCTCCACCTCATGGGTAAGCGTTATTTTATAACATGATCAGGTTTATCGATTTCGCCACCGATAACCGTCCACCAGGTATGCGACAAATTCGAATTTATCTGGAACAAGACGAGCAATTCTAACCAATTCTAACAAATTCACGTATCGTTAAAATTTTTCCCCGATCCAGTGTCGCGCGCTCGAAGGATGCACGAGATCGACTCGATACGCGGTCAATCATCCAACGAGCATTGCCGCCGTTTCTTCTCTCGCGCCGATGCCGACCAGCTTGCTCATAAATCGATCGGAAACATCAATAGCATTGAGCGCGACTCATTAACCATGGGGGTGAAGGGGAGAGCCAATCGATTCCTGGGGAGTCCGTATAAACACTCGATCAAAGACGTACGTACACATTACACGGGCCAAGTACAATGCACACAGACAGTCAGCGTCGTAGCCACGGGCCTGTTCGAGGGACCTCTTAAAACACACCCCTGCAGATCTGACGGCGGCGAGAGAAGGAAAGCTGTTGGTCGGCGAGCTGTTGCTGGCCTAGTCGTCGTCGTTGTCGTCGTCGTCGTCCTCCTCCTCCTCCTCCTCGCTCCCTTCCGTACATTGAACGGAGAGGAAAAGAGCGTGGGGAGGGAAAAAGGGATGAAAAGAGAGAGAGAGAGAGAGAGAGAAGGCAGAGAATCCGTGAGACGGATAGCGAGCGAAGGGGTGGTAGTAGTTGCCGAGGGGGAAAAAAAACCGGAGTAAAAATTAGAAAAATTTGGGGTGGGGGGTGGAATGAGCGATGGAAAAAGGACGAGCGAGGGGAGAGCTTGGCTCGAAGCGAGAGGGAAAAAGATCGCGGGGTAGCAGGGAAAAGGGTGCCGCCCCCGCGAGAAATTTCGGTCCCGCGGCCATTGCAGCGGGAGGGCGTGGCCGCGCAGACGCTGGCAAAGAAAAATCGTCTGCCACGAGCAGGAAAAGCAGCGCGCGCCGTGGCGGAAACGCGCGACGCGTTGCGCGAGAGGAAAAAAATTGGGGCGGCGAGGGGGTGTGCGAGTGGCTAAGAGGGCAGGAAGAGGGAGGCAAATGCGCACGAGCGGTCGAAGAGGGCGCCCTTTCGCTACGCGCGCTACTCTCTCCGCCGGAAGTACACCTCTTTCTTCCTCTTTTCTCTCCACAGATTCCTCTCTCTCTCTCTCTCTTCACCTCTCCGCCACCCTTCCTCCCGCCGTTCTTCGCATCAGACCCGTACGTCCACGCTCGAGAACATCTATCGTATATACAGCCGCGCCGCTTTCTCGCCTCCTCTTTCTTCGTTGCCTCGGCTGCGAATCAACCCCTCTCTCTCCCTCGCTCTCCTTCGCCTCCTCCGTCCTTCGTCCCCATCGCGTCACGGTTACCGAGCCCACTCTCTCTGCCTCTTTCCTCTCTTCTTTCCGCCTGCTGCGCCCCTCTCGACTCGGCTCTGTCCGTTCCACGTTAGTCGACAAGGAGGGGGAGGAGGAGGAGGTGGAGAAGAAAAGGTAGGAAAGAAAGAAGAGGATGAACAGTGGGATTAGCGGCCCGAGGGGGTTCGTGAGGGGGATAGGAAAGGGAGGCAAGGGGGTAGGCAAAGCGCGGGCACAAGTAGAGAGCGAGCATCAAAATTATTTTCCACCGAGCACCACCACCGGCGCGGTACCAGCCCGAAATTTCAACCCTTTAATTTCAGATGGTATGATAATTCGCGGCGATATTTCACACGAGTCTGGAACCTGGCTCAACGTGGATTTTATTGCGGCCGGCCAGCGCAGCCGGGGCCGGCGTCGAGGGGGGAGGGGTAAGGGAGGGGGCGGGGCGAAAATTTCCACGGAATTACGGAAAGGGGTCCGCGAGAAGGGACGGAGTATACGAAGTTGTTAATTAATCTAGGCACCTAGATGCTCTTTCTGCTCTCACCGCCTCGATTTGGCTCGCGGGATGCACCGGATGCATCATCAATTCACGCTCGAGGCAAAGTCGAGGGAGTCGCGCAAAGTTGAATTATTGAGGGGGTGGACGGCTCGAGGTGAACGGCAGAAGGCGACCTTTTTCCGTTTCCGGAGCAGAGTCGGGATACGCGTCGTTGACGATCACGTTTGGAAATGTTTTTTTTTCTTTTTTTTTTTGGAAGGGAAGAAAGTATCTCCTATACTCACATCGCTGACGCTGTTCTTTATATTTATAGGGGGTGGCCTTGGATCGATCTTGGAGCGACGAAGATGGATGGATGGCGGATTCGAATCATCTGGAAGAGGAAGGAAATGATGTTAATTGATCATAAAATATATTGAATCGCGTTTTGTATAGATATAATCTAGAAAATATATATATTTTTTCTTAGTTATAATATTATTTATTTCTATTATAAATTATATAAATTTGTTTCCCAGAAAACAGATTTGTGTGCACAGATGTAGATATTTGAATGTATATGTTGCGATTAAAACCAGAATTCTGTCAACACTAGTTGAATCCAATCTCTTTTGTCAATACTAATTTTGGGCAGTTAATTACAAAATTAATTGTATGTTGTTTGTTAAAACTAGTTAAATACGTTTGGTCATTTCTAGAATTAACCAGTTAATAGTAGAATTAACGAAAAGCCTGTGATAAAATTAGTTTTGGTTAGTTAGATCGAATATCAGTGGATTTTGAAATTTAATCATAAGATATTACATAGGAATTAAAAATATTAATAATCGTAAACGTGTAACGAAGTAAATAATAAGTAAACATGCATACGTATTTTGCTGCTTGAAATTTAATCTCAATAAAGATTAGAGAGAAGAGCAAGGAGATAACAAGAGACGACAAAATGTCAGAAGGAACGAATTTTAATGAGATAATAATGAACTTTGATGTATTATATCCCAACTGATAAAAGAGAAAGGTGTAAAATTTGAAAAATGAATATTGATGAAAGTAGAGAATTAAAATCCTTTCAATTCAAAATTACGCTAACAAGCTTACCACATATCTATTTTTAATACCTAATAATCCATAGATAATAATCTATTCAAACGTTTAAATATCCTACAACCTTTTGTTTTAACCCTTCCATTAATCATACGCGTACATCTAATCTTCTATATGAAATTTTTTGCTAAATTAACAAATAATTAGTGTCAACAAATATCAACGTTTAATTAATATTAAATATCGTTAAATATCATTGATTTCAAAACTTATTTATCTCTAAATAATCATCTTATTAAAAGAAACGCGAATGATTCGCGCTTTCTCCAGTTACCCTCGTCCTATGCTTGTCACCCCCAAACAATTTTCCTCGAAATTCCAATGACTGCCATTTCGTGACGTCTAATCGTATGGGCATTCCTGCAAATGGGCCAACCTCCCGCGTTTCCACAGGAGGGTTGATTCTTGGTCGTGGCAAGGGTGTTTCCACGGAACGAGAAGAGAAGTCTGTGGAGAAGTTGGCCCTAAACGGTGCAAAGCGGCGCAATTTCGTTCCACGGTGAGAAGGGTGTCGAGGTGATGCGTAGGGGTGGCGTGAACGGTTGAACGAGCCGGATAGGGAGGAACAAGAGGAGGAACTCGCTCGAGGGGTGAAGAGCAGATCGTCTGGGGAGAGGTGGCAATTTTTTAAAATTAAGGCTGTTAAACCTAATCTCCAGGTGTGCAGGCGCACGCGCGTGGAAGTCGTAAAAATTCGAAGCCGTATATACATATATATATATACACACTGATCCGAGGCCGCTACTTTTCCATACTATCCGTCTCGTTTCCACTCGTTTTCTTTCCACTCTCCATACACACACCTCTCCTCCGCTTATATAGAGCTCTTCAGCCTGGCTCACCGGCAACGCCGGCTGCGCCGCCCTCGGCGTCCCTGCTAGGTGGTTAAATTGCCGCACGAAACGTTCTTAATGTCCAACGGCAGTGAGCCTCCCTCTCTCTTCCTCTCTCTCCCTCCCTCTCTCTCTTTTCGCCACGTCAACTCTCTTCTTCCCCACCGAACACGTCCTTTCTTTTTATCTATCTAGCCCTCTCTCTCTCTCTCTCTCCCTGCCCCCTTTCTTCATCCCGATAACCACTTTCCACACCCGTCCTTGTCCCATTCCTTCCTCCATTCCCGGTTTATCTCCCTCTATCTACGCTCCTTCGTTGATACCCGCGTCCTTCCTTCCGCGGGTATCGCCGTCCCGCTCGAATTCTGCCATTCCACCCCCATCCCACCCCCGCACTCGTCCCTCCATCCTTCTTTTTTCCCTCTATCTATCCATCTCCTGGTATCGCGGCGGTGTTTTCGAAGGGTCGCCTCTCTCTTTTGTTTTCCGCGGGGCTCTCCACGCGGCGTAAACGACCGCGTTGGTCGTCGCGGCGCCATCGCGCGCTGCTGCGTCGAATGCCGGATTACGAGCGGCCGCGGCGCGATAAACGCGCGAATTATGCTTAATATCGCCCTGTTATCTGGCCTCGCCACGTAGACTCACGGCGTCTACGTTCCCGCGGATCCTCTCCCTCTCTGTTTTTTTTTTTTGTTTTCGAAATTCTGGTTTTTCTCTCGCCCGATCTCATCATCTTCCATGAGCGGAGGTGCGCGGCTGAAAATGGGGTGAAACTCGACTCGGAGGATCGCTTGCTCCAGTTGCTTTAACGGCCGCCAATACGATGCAATGTCGCGGAAAACGCAATATCACGGTATAATCACGGCCGCCCGACTTGCCGGCGACAAGTAGAGTGGGTTGGCTGGAACCAGTTTCGTGACTCGAGATCTTGCCAATTGTCGAGATATTGCATTCAAAAGGAGTTCGTGTACTTTTCAAATACTGCGCATGACGAGGGTAATCTGGAATATTTTATTTTTATTAAATTTTCTATTAATTGTATATGTATAGTTTATTAATTACATCGTTTATTTAATTATAATTGTAAGGTATTAGTAATTATTTTGTATTACTTTGTATACGTGTTTTTAATATACATGTGTTATATTATACTTAAAAATAGACATAGCTTTAGGCATTTTTAATATGCATTTGCTCGATGCAGGAGGAATATGTTTCGAGTATATCTACGGTAGTTTCAATTTTTTGTACCCCCTTTTTTTCAACAAACGTGATTTTCATTGGTAATAATGGCGGAAACTTTATTTCAATATCATTTCATTTGCAGAAATTTATACTTTTTATGTATTTCATAAATTATTCGAAATTGTGTTGCGTGGATGATAAATGTTACGTTATGTATCTTAAGAATATTCGATGTAAAATAATCCTTATATTTTCGAAATAATCGATAACAAACATAGGATCAACAAAATGTTTGTATATTTCAGAAAATTTATGTATAAATGTTTCTAGCAACAGTTATGGATTTTATTCTTCTCCGAAAGATATTTATATTCTATTCTACGCAACGAAAAAAAAAATTCCATATGCCCATTTTTTTCACAGTTTTCAGGGTCACTATCGATTTCCTTCGTAAAGTTACTTACCGTGCGTTACAATGCACTCTGCAAATATAGCAAAATATGGAAAAATATATCTGCATGTAAACATTCAAATTTTAATAGATATATCGACAAATAGAGCCAGTTCTTTTGTTTTTCGTTCTTTTGAAATATCGCCATATTATTTTTCAATACAAAGATTATAAATGCGTTATACAATTATTGTATGACAACATCTTCTGAATTAATCAAATAAAAAGTTTTAATATTTAACGAAAGGTTGAAAAATAATTTTTATTTGTTCAAAAAAAAAAAAAGGAATAATTTGAATAAAATATTTTTTAATCGTTAGGCTCTGCTTTTATTTAAATGTTTCTGGTATTAAATAAAAGAATATTAAATTAAAAATGAGAGGGGTGGGAGGCGATTTAAAACAATTTAATACATTTTATTATGATATTATCAGCCTTTTATTTATATGCAATTAAAAATTAATGAAAATGAAAAATAACGGATCGTCAGTATTTTCACTTGGACATGACTACCGATATTGAAAATTAAATATTTATTAATTACCACGCACTAATTTTCGGTCAAAAAACGCGGCTTATACTTTAATCCTAATTTTTGTAAATCCAAATGTAAATTGTGAATTTTTATCCAATTTTCTGTAATTAATACATTTGTAAAATAATCTGTTAAGAAGAAAGAAAATCATAAATTGTAAATCGTAGTTCAATTCAGTTTATTATCTAATTAATAAGTAGATACTGTTAATCCTAATATATTTTTATAATATTTTGCAATTAATATTTACAATATGATATTTCACATACATAATGAGATATTTTATACGTAAAAAAGGTTTGATACAAAATAATCATTCTTAAAATTTTTAATAATTTTCCAATCAGTTTATCAGATTTCTGATATGTCTTGATTTCGTGATATTTTTTTAGACGTATTACGTGTGTTTTACTTTTGAAATCAGCAATCCAGAGATCCATTTACGCTTGACCAAGCTGAATCAGAGCGAACGCAATCGAATGAAAAGATGTATCGTTTTTTAATTCCGATTGTGATAGCACAGAAACGAGAAACTAGCGTTTCTTCTATAAATTATGATTATTAAATCAATATTGTAATACGTTATATATACATATAAAAACGATAAAAAATGACTAAAATGATTAATTAAAAAAAAAATCACATATAAGAACACACAAATAAGTAATTACAAATAAACAATTATAACCTAATAATACCGATATATCTTCTCTCATACTCATTCTAAACGTTTCTTCGCGAATCTGAAAAATTCCAATAACGCAATTCCTTCTTACAAAAAAACAAGAAAATACACAAAAAGCCAAAAAGAATCGATCAGATTCTTAATTAATTACATATAGAACAGAAATGATAAAGCTGGAAATCACGGTATCACAAATTCGATGTCACGATTCGAAATTCGATTCCCCCATCGAGTACCCCTTCCCCTCCTTTCAAACCCGTTTCTTTCTCTCCAACAGCGAAAAGAATTCGAACGAGGCTGCCTGCGATCTTATCTTACTCTAATGTACCGCTGATGGGATTCTGAAGCCTTCTGTTCGCCCCGTGTTCTAGCAATTATCAGTCGATTATCGAGACGCCCCCGTTACACAAACGGTGTCGACGTGTGCAACGCGCGCAAACGTGTGCACGCGGCCGATTCTCCAGCCGCGAGGCGAGGTGGAATTGCGAAAACCGCGAATACCCGGGAAGCTCGAGTTGCTTCCGGTCGACTCGCCGCGGTAATGCGAGTAGCGATTTTCAAAATGGTGGAGGACAGAGAAACGACCGTTTCGGAAATGATAAATAGGAGTATTCGTTGTTTCCCAACGTGGTTTACCGTTCCGGGAAACGTCGCCTCTTTCACTGCAAATCGTTCCCGTTATTTCGCGATGATATTCGCGGAACGAGCTTTTCACTGAGCGTTGCCCTGAATCGTGTTAATTCGTCGTAAACGATTTGCGGCCGGCCGTGCTCGTCTCGGATTTTTAAGCTTCCGGCAAATATTTTAGGGGACCAAGGAATTTCGCACGGTAAATGGTGGAATCGTGCGCGAAGAGATAAAAATTGTACGATAATTTTCCAATAGCGGAGAGAACACGGATGGAACAAAGTTTTTGGATGTGTCCACTACATGATCACGTCTGTCATTGTTATTTTCTGCTCGTTGATTGAATCGTAATAATTTATTACGAAGCTTTATTAAAATTGTTTCAATCAAGTGGTTTAAGCTTGTAATTTCTTTAGACGTATTTATAAAGATACAACGAATTTGTATAATCGTTTACAATGTAACGATCCAATCGATATACCACGTAATAAATGCACACTGTTCGGTTTCTCCGATATTCTTATTTTCACATTCCATTCTTTCGCTTTATGTATCCAAAGTTTTCCAATCATACCAACCTCCAAATCGTTAGGCTGGACACGAGGACACACGACGTGGAAGCTTCGGCGGTTGTCGATATCATTTATTCTACGTTTCAGATCTGTAACGGCGCGCTTGAAAAAAACTCGTCCCACGTGGAACGTTGTTGAAAGAGCAATACAAATAGAGGTCGCAGTTTTCAGCACGCACATCCCTTTGAAGCAGAAATTGCAATGTCGAATGATGGAATTATGTGGCAGGAAAGTGTAGATCGCGGAGTGAACGAAAATAAAAAAAAAAAAAAAAAAAGAAAAAAAAGTGTACGTACATACATACATACATACATACATATACATTCGTACACGCACACGATCATATATCGTCACTGTCAGCGAAACCTATAATATGACTCCCAAGTAAATGTATTTGCAATTGAATGCATTCGCCAGGAGCTATAGATACTATATGTATATATAAATCAACCGGAATTCTCCCTCTCTCTCTTCCTCCCGAGTAATCTTTTCTGTCGCGCAGTAACGTTATAATTGGAGGTCGTTTGGATATGGAAACGATTTCGTCCATTTATTGCGAACAGGATATAGAATAAGATAAGCGTTTTATTTCGTGTTCAAAAGTTGCATTTTAGAAAACAACGACAGGATTGTTAACGGAAAGATATATTATGCGAAATATATATTTGGAAATGGAAAGTCTATTTCTGGGCCTCTGATAAATTATATAATATAAATTTAAGTTATGCGAAATAAATAATTCATCGAGAAGAAAGTGTGTACAATTACAATGTTATAATTTAAATAAATGTATACTTATTAAGATAATGAAAATTGTTAAATAGAAAATATAAAATCTTCGTGTACGATTTTTTTCTAATTTCATTTTAAAAAAGCAGAGATATAGCTTAATTACTTCTTATCTTTTTTCACTTTTGTTTTTTTTAATATTATAATATTTTTTTATTCCAAAATGATAATAGATAATTATTTCATTGATAAATTTAACGCTTGATAATTTTAAATTTGCGAATAGATAGAATTTTATTAATTTAAAAAAAATAATTTTAAACAAAAAATATAATTCATCGTAATAAAAGAAAATCGAATCATTAAATTTTTATCCAAACTAATAATTCATGGACAATTTCTTTCGAAATAAATAAGTAAATACATAAAATAAATTTTTTAATTATTGTAATTGAACATCTTATCAATTGAAATATATCATTAATGCCTCTAAAACTATATGCCATCAATGCATAATGTGAATGCATCCAATGTCTTAATCTAATCCGTTCACCATCAATTATTTCAGTATATCTTAATTAATACAATTAAATATCAATTGCCTCGATATTTCATTACGATTGAATGAATCTGCACAGTAGCATAGTAATTCTTTTTCTAAGGTTTCCTATATTTGATTACTCGGAAATTTATCGAGAAGAAATATTTTATAAACTTCATCGATTAATATATAAGAAAAGGAAAGGGAAACAACATCGTATAATGAATCGTCTGACGTAAAAGAAAAAGTTACTTAACCCAACATCTGATTTGTCCACGTCCATTCATTGAAAGACATTTTAAAAGCATTTCGATGCAAGTCAAAATAATACACGAGACAAGAATGCAGTCACCAGTAGTCTGTTATCGCTTCCTTTCCTTTTTTTCTACTTCTATTTTTTTTTCTTTTCTTGACAAGAAATGTAAATTTTTTGAAGAAAGGAATTGTAAAAAATTCCTTTAATGAAACCTAGCATAAACTGACAAATACGAAAGCGTATCGCAAAAATGAGACGTTTCTTAAAAAAAGAGGGGGCGGGAGAGAAATATTTCAACAGAGTCACGTGTCAGATGCACATTAAATAATTTGAACGCGCCGTTTTCAGGATTTCGTGTGTCAATCAAGACGTCCTGAAACTTATTGTTGCAAGAAAAACGTTACGTTTTTCAATTATTAAAATATCGCGGGCAAGGGAGAAGAAGGGAGAATAACTCATTAGAATTAAAATTTTTCGTAAAAAGAAAATAACATAGTTGTAAATGTTCGTATTCATCCTTCAGGATATAAAAAGTTTTCGAAGATATTATATATTTAATAATTAACATAATAATACACGTGAATGAATATGAAATTGTTGTTAAAAAAAACCATTTAGATAATTATTTACAACAAACGTAAAATAATTTCAAGACTTTCGTCGACCTATTGTCATCTGTTTTATATAAACGCATTCGTTGTGTCTAACAATAAATAAACCTCGCCCACTATTGTCCCCTAACCGATGACAAAAACCGCAATTAAGAATCGATTCGTGTAAAAATCACGCGATCTCTTCTTATCCCCGAATCTCGTCCTTCTACCCTTCTATCGAAGTCTCCCGGGGTGGAATTCGAAAAGGGGTAGCAACACGCGAGCGAGCGTGGCGCCGCGCCACGGCCGCGTTTTCCCGGATGATTTCTTCTCCGGCCGGCAAAGTAGAGTGCACCGCGACACCACTTTGAGGGGACCAGTTACCGACGTCGTGCGCGCGAGAGAGCCGGTCGGCCATCTTGGAAAAACGAAAGCGACGCGGCGACGTACGAAAAACAAAATGAAGGCGCTTGCGCCGCCGCTTCGGTATTGAGCGAGGCCCCCGGCGCCTTTTTGCATTTTCACCCTTTACTCCACCTCACCCGGCCTGACCGTGGCTGCCCACCCCCCTGCCGGGACCCCTGCGTGCCCCCCACCTACCCCCTGACATCCCACCTCGCCAGCAGCCTCGCTCGTTCTCGTGCTCGTCGACCTTTCTCCACCCGCCCCTCCTCCTCTCTCGCTCTTTCGCTTCCTCCTCCGCCGCTTCCTCCTCCGGCGAGATTCCGGTGTTTCCAACCATCCCTCGCGTCCCACCGTCGCGCGACCCTCCGCCTCGCAACCTGCCGCTCGCTTTTTTGCATTTTAACACGTTTTTAAATGGATGGAAAAATAAATAGCGCTGCTTGATTCGATTACGGTCCCCGGGTAATCGGTACCCTGCGACTCCTCGCGGACGCCGCCACTGATTGCCTCCATACCTTCCCCCGCTCGCTTTTTCTTCGCCTCGTTTCTCCTTCGGCCTCTCGTTCCTCCTTCGAATCGAGAGCGAAGGAGGAAGAGAAATTTCGTCCTCGTTCGAAGGACTGGCCGAACGATTTCCTACTCTCGAATTCGATCGGAAGGTTCGTGGCGTGGAAGGCGAAGAATGTTAATTCGGGGTGTCCTACGCGAGGCACGGTTACGTGGCGCCCTCTTTTCACGAGGGATGCTGGAAATATCGAGCGAAAGGGAGAATCTAATCGCACGGACCCCTTCAGTAATTGAATCGTGCGTTAGAAGTAGTGCGATTCGAGAAGGCTACGTTCGCTGTGAAGGGGGTAAAGAAGTTGTGGAGATGAGGTTTCTTTTTTTTTCTCTTTTTTTTTAGAAAGTGGGACATTTTCCGAAAGACAAAGTGAAATGCTTGGTTTTGGAGTAATTACGTGATATTTGATAATGATATTTCGTGATACGTTGCATTAAGAACGAGTGCATAGATAATTAATTGATTCATTTCATTACGTAAATTAGGTATTTATGATTGCTTTTCTTTTATCAATAATTTATTCTTATACCTGTGTTTTTATACCTCTTAGAGTTTGATAATGATATTTCATGATATAGATAAGTTTTTGCATACAGCGAACCAAGCAATTCAGTTATTTTCGAAAGTATTTCAGAAATATATTTGCGTTAGACGTAGAAGCTTCCATTATTAATCTCTCTTTTTCCTCCCTTCCCACTCGTCTTTAAACATTTTTTGAATTTTAATTAATATTCCACGTTCTAAATTCACCACGTTCCACCATAATTACCACTAATTACAAAATTCAAATATTAATTATTACAATTCTACCAATAACGTCATTATAGTTTTTCCAATTATTCGCTCAGAAGTGCAAAACGGTTCTAAATAAATTTCACAATTTGCTCACTTCCACGTCATTAGGCGCGTAAAATTATAATACGCCATCATCCTCCACATCCACACATTTGAAAATTACAATTCCAACTACCCGTTAATTCTACCGTCCAGATCTCCATTACCATCACGGTATACTCTCTCATTTACCATAAAAAGTGCTCTCAACTTTCCTTCTTCCTTACCTCGTACCCTTAAAGTTTGCCGAGCGACCGTGCCACGGATATTTTTCTCCCGTGAAAAACACTCTCGCGGGGTTTTCCTTCGCTGCTGCGAACGAACTTGAGCCGAGGGGGGAGGGATGCTCGTTGAAACTTTAAGAAGCGCTCGCAAAGTATAATCGTGTCTCTCGAGTAGGGCCAACAACGAGAAAAGAACAGGAGGAAAATATAAAAGAAGGAAATATGTGGTTTATAATGCGGGGACATATCCGACGAAAGAGTAAAAAGTGGAGAAATGTTTTCGTAGGCGTGTAGTACCCGCGGGGGCGGCCCCTCTTAATAATCTCACATTCTTAAGCACGTCGACTTAATTTACATTTTAACCGCTTCGCGAGAGAAGAGGAAAAAAAAAAAAAAAGAAAAGAAAAGAAAAGAAAAAAGGAAGAAGAATTACGTTTCTTTCTAGAGACGCGACCGACCGTCACCCTTGACCACTCTTCTCACCTTTTTCTCTCTTTCTTTTAAACCCTTAGCAATCCTCGGACGATGTTTCTCGGGAGAGAATAAATTTTTATTTCTCGTGACATCGAATACGTTAAAGGCAGATGAAAGAGATCGGATTAAATTAATAGATAGAATCCGAGAGGGAATAAAATTGTTCCATTTGATTGAACGATGAATTGATTTCTTCAAGGCGATCATTCGTAAGGAATCTATTATTAAATATTGGGAAAAAAATATGATTGGTTTTAAGTATTACGATTAAGTAGAATTATATTTTAATTACAATTTAATGTTTCTTTTATTAGTGATGTATAACAAATATTTCATTATTTGTTTTAATTCAGTGAACGATGCTATAGAAAGAGATCGAGTTAGTTATATGATATGCGTTCAAAATGCATACGTATGCAATAGAAATTTTGTACGAACTGTTTTTTAATAAAAGAAACTTTCAAATTTATAATTTTCAATATTATCATTGTAACTCATTTGATATAATATTTACAGAAAATTTTATATTTCAAGAAATATTTAAGATATAATCCCTCTATCGAACACTTTATTGTTACTAATTAAAAATTACTTGACAAAAAATATAAAGTGATTCATTGAAAATTTACACTTTGAAATATTTAAGCTATCCTCGCAAAATATAATTCATCAAGGAGAGATATTCTAATCTACATCCCCTTTTCAAAATTTAAAGATCCAAAAGTGTTCGTAAAAAGGAACATTACGGGAGAAAGATCCCAAAAGATCGCGATTATTGCTACGTCATATAAAAGGTTCGTAAAATTGTAGGTTAATTCCATAAGACAGCCTCGCGACAATCTTTCTTAATGCTCTTTCACGAGCTGCTGCGCCCTCTTCGAGTGCGCATTTATTAAGGGTTGTTACCCCCTCCACCTCGATCCATACACGCTTATTCGCTCGCAGCTGCGTGTGTGCAAGTTTCCCCACCAGCCTCGAGCGAACCCCACTCCAACTCCTTTCCTGGCCCTTTCATAGAAAATAGTGGTGGGGTGGCGCGATTAGATGCATAGGGGAGGTTAGATGAAAGTTTAGATAAAATGCAGGGTGCGTCATCTCGACTCTCCGCTGAAACTGCTCGCCTTGAATCTAAACGTGCACGAATGGCGTCCAGGCTACTACGTACTCTTCTCTCAGACAAACGAATATATTTTATTCTTGCGCTTCATGTGATCAATTATCGTTTCTTTTTCTTCGTGATAAATATAATATATTATACGTGGATTATTTTAGAAATTATATTATTTATATCGCTTTCTGAGTTATATATATTTTCCAATAAAAATTTTATTTTCAAAATGTAATCATTCCATCATTGTTAACTTCTTTTTTTACAAAAATTTTGAACTTAATATAGGTTTTAAACTAAATACGTTTCTACAAAGATAAAAAAGAAATAAAGAAATAAACAGAATATCGATAGCTAGAACGTTTTTTTTTTCTTTTCACTGATAATTGTATGGAATTGGCAGTATTAATACATTTTATTACATCGTTAATAATCAAGCGTAATCGGTTCAACGTGATCGTATATAAAATATTCTGTGTATAATATCGGAAATCTTTAGATAGCGGAAGGACCTTGGTTAAGAGAGAACGTTGAGAAGCCACTTAATTAATACCGAGAAAATTAATAAATGTATCCATAATGGTTGTTGGAATGTGAAACAATCCGTGGAATATACTTGATATCAGCACGTTTTTAATATTTAATTTTTCAATAACGTTTAATGTGAGAAACGATACATTTCAATCGTAACAAAATTTCGTTTTTCGTTTGTGCGATTAAAACTAACTTTGGCCATGAGATTGAAACTGTTTCGAAAAAAAAAAAAATGTTAACACTTCGACGAATGAACAGATTCGATTACGTGTTAGATAAAAATTATCTAGTCATTGTTTTTCTTTTTTAACATTTTTTTTATTATTGCTTTATTTAATTTTTGCAACTTGATGATACTTCGTAAAAACAAAAATGTATTTTAAAAAAGTATAATTTAGTTTTTTTCAATAAATTGAATATTTAATCGTTGTACTACTTTATATTCAATAAAAGTTTATTGTGAATACAATTTAATTGCGTAGATTACTTTACACATTAATTGTATTTAATTCTATTACGATTATTATATTACTATATTAAAATTTTATCGTAATTAATTAATAATCAGAATAGTTCGTGCAAATTTACATTTTTATTAATGAATAATTATAAAAATCGAGTGTGAATAGAAATCTGTTTTACAAATATTACAGCAAGCGTGATATATTATTATTTAAAAAAAAATTTCGTTTTGTTTTTGCAAATATAAATTAAACATTCAAAATTATCTTATTTTTAGAAATTAATTCACCTACGTTTCCTCTTTCTCTGCCGTATTAATTCTACCATTCTAGCTGTATAATTCTACTTTGGCCAGCGAATCCAACCAAACACAAACACCTCGTGACTAAACGAAACTCATCTCTAAAATGGTTCTACCTCAAGTCTACTACAGACTCCTGAATAGTCTTGCTCTGAAACAGATTAACAACCTTGCTGTAATAAAACATACAATATCCAACCTCCGAAAATCTATTTGCCAATCTAGCCAAAAAAAAACCGATTCTTCTTTCAGCCACACAATACTCCTTTTATATCCAGACCGACGATATGCATTTATCATATTCAATCCGTTCAAAATTCCTTCCAATATTTTCTCAACACTCTCAATTCGAAATCTAGCTGCAATTATATCGCACACACATATAGATTCCAGCACTGAATCTCATCAGAAACTCGCGACCATCCCCAACTCGCAACGAGCCCCGGAAAACCGATTTTCCTCGGGCGACCCCGCGATATATTCGTGGACGCGATACCGTGGGTGCACAGGGCCAGGTGGACGTGCGATGACGTTGAATTTCCAGGAAAAGGGGGGGGGGAGGATCGCCGTGCATATCCAGGAGCGCCGCACCGACGTTGCATCGCGCATTATTTAATGGACGGTTTTTCGCTTTGTTCGGTCGACTCATTAACCACGGGGGTTCCCGATTGTACTTTGCGCCGGTTTTCCGGTGCAACAGAGAACCAGCGGCCTCCCCGTTGTACCAGGGGGGATACAGTCGCGTCGTTGCATAATGAACAGGACGCCGCCACCCCCCTAGAGCTCGTGCTCCGTGCCTCGCCAACCCCCCTGTTTCCCCGTGGCCGCCTCTCGCCGCCTGCGTGGCCGCCGCCTCCTCCTCCTCCTCCGCCCCTACTCCCCTCCCATCGTGTAACCACGTTCATCCCCCTCATCAACCTATTATTTCTCCGTATTACGTTACGTCGCGTTGCGTTACGTGCCTCGCAACGCCGCGACGCTGTTCGAGCCTCGTCGGAAACAGCAAAAATGATGGGGAGGGGAGGGAAAAAGCGCTCGCGTGTTCCTGAGACTCGCGAGACGAGTCGAGGATACGGGACCAAGATATAGTGCGCACGAGGAAGGGTTGTTGTGGTTGAGGTGGAGGGGGGATGGAGGGCAATGCCTCATCGAACTTTGACACGTCTTCGTCCGATTGGCGGGGGGTAGGATCGAGGGTGTACATTCGGTTTCTGGTTGTTGTTGGCGATGGTATACGGGGCAGTGTGTTGGAATTTTGATAGGGAATCGAGTATTTCGAGTATTTGGCTTGGAGCTAGGTTTTTGGCGAGGGATAAAATAGATTTGACGAAAGTTTGTTTGGACGGATAGGATTATGAATATTGGTGGACCAAATATTTGTATTTTTGGAAAGAAGAAGGATGGACAGGAGTTTTATTTTAATTTATTCTTTGTTGTCGATATTGGAAAATTTAGAAATACGTTTGAATTTATGGGGATGAATCTATATGTATACGTAGAGTTTTATTAAGAAGGATGTAATCTATCCCTAAGAAAAGATTCTATAGTGTTTCTATAGTAAAAAATTTCTACAGTTATACGATTGATTTTACTTTCAATTATGCTTCTCTTCTCGGAGAGTCATTTTTGGAGAATTTTCAGTAAATTATTTTCAAAGTTCGATGTTTATGATCGAACAATTCCCATTATTTTTCGTATTTTTCATCATTAATCGATCGAAAATTTCTCTTAACGACAACATTCACAACATACGTACTCCGAGATCGAGATTATAATTCCCCTAATAGATTATTTTGCATTATATCGTTATGTAGAGAGGGAAGAATGACGCGTCGAACGAGCGGAATTCGAAATATATACGAGAGTACTTTGTGAGATTAAAGCACGTTCGCCTTATCCCCCATCTCTTTTAGCCGATCCCGATAATCCGGTTCCAGGCACGAGCCGCCTCATTGCCGATTCGATGTTAACGTTCGATTCTTCGATCGAATGAAGCGGGCGCCACGACCATTTTTCATTGACTTTTTTCCTTTTTCCTTTTTCTTTTTTCCCCCCAATCGCGCGCGTCCATCGCTGATAAGAAGCAAAGAAATCCATGGGAAACGGCGATAACTGATAACGAACGTCTGTTTGCCGTCCGAGGACGGGGAAATATGTTATACCTGTTTTTTACTACGACTCAGAGGGTAAATTACAACAAGCGTTTTTTGTAACTCTTCTCTCGGATCTCTATATATGTATATTTCTTCGTTTCTTTGTTTCGTTCTTCTCGACGAATCGTTTCCCCCCTTCCCCGATTCGATTAATTGATTTGTCGAAAGATATAATTTCGCGAGATGTTGGATCGGTTTTCTTTTTTGCCATTAGTTAAACTTTTTTTTTTAACTGATCTGATGACAGTCGTTGATGTTAGAATTCGACGAACGTGCAAATAAAGTTGTTCACGCTTCGTTTAAAATGAGAAAGTGAGCACGTATGGATGTGAAATATATTTATGTGACGTTTGTTTCGTATGTAATTATATATTGCAATTTAGATAAATTGTGAAATTCTAAATTTATGTTGCTGGAAATTCTTTTATAATTTTATATGTTTAAACTTGGATATCTTGTGAATTATCGTCTTATAATATCGACGATAAGACAAAATTTAATAACATTATCAATCAAATTGAAGAAAGCAATTTAATATCGTTCAATTTTTCAATTTTGTTTCTCTCGTTTTTTATCGTTCTCACTGAAAATGGCGAGGTGAAATGATCTCATCGTTGGAGAGAAAAAATTGCGAGCATGGGTACAATGATAATGAAACTCTGAGAAACGAAAGCACGACTGGTACGTGTTCCAAACATCGATGTAACGTATAAAAGAGATACATAAACTTTGACAAGTTTACTTTGTACGTACATCGTACGATTAAAACCGATTCTCCCAGTAGTGAGGCAAAAAAATCTCGATATCTGCACGATAACCCTTTGTTGATCAATGGTTCATTACAATTATTCGAATAAAACTAAAAATATTCTCCTATCAAGTTTCCCATTATTCTAAAAAAGTGTATTTTATTCTCAACCATGATTCAATCGTGATTCGAGTTTTAATTTCATCTTTTCTCGTTCCAGTTTTCCAGTTATATATATAGAATTATTCATCAATATTTATTTCATCGCGAAAAAGTAAACGTCGTTTCTACAATTTTATGACGGATTTCCTAACATCTATATAAATATAAATATATCGTTGCATTTATAAAAAGAATCAACCATAAACAATTTCCAATCATCTCCTCAAAACTAATTTTAACATCTGGACGACATCGTGAAAAAGATTTCGTCGATATCTTAGACGAAATTCGATCGGCCGAGTCGAACAATCGAAACATAATTGATTCCCTCCACGAACCTCTCATCTTCCCGCGTGACAACGAGAAAACGCATTAAATCAAGCTCCGTTCAAACAAGAGGAGCCCTCGTTTGAAAGCCATATCCCCCTCCCCCTCTTCCAATAGAGGAACCCACCCTTCTCTCGGAAACAATTCGTCGAATCAATCTTTTAATCGGGCAAAGAAACGAAACAGCTCGGCGTAAAGGATAATTACATCCATAGAATTCTTCCTCCCTTTATATTTATCTTATGGCCGGCCACGCGAATTCCGAAACGCAGCCTGCCTCTCGTTCGCCCCTGAATTTCTCCTCCGTGTTTTCAGATATCACACGCGAAACTCTTTAATTACGAGATAGAACGGGAACGAGGAGGCGGAAATGGAGGGACAACCGGTTTCCAAGCACTCTTTTTCCCTTCTTCTTTTTTTTTCCCACCACCTTTTCCGTCCCTCGTCTCGGCGTGTTTATCCGCTACCTTTCTTTCGCTTCATTCAAATGTCGGCCAGACGTTCGCGAATTAATGCAACGCGGTATGCGAGAACCACTCTAATGATCCGTGAATTTTCATCGCGACCAACCACCCTCCTCTTCCTTCTTTTTCCAACGCGCGCGCGTGCATGGCCTCTCCGCAATGCGTCCTAACGTACAACTATGCGACACATATTGAGCCAACGTTTGCCACCCCTGATGCTAACGTTTGTAAATAGAGTCGGTTTTCTTTGTGCAATGGATACGTGTTTAGCGCGATGCTACCTGCCTGTGAAAGATATGATATAACGATATACCGTACACCGAATGATGATGGTGACGAGGGTGGATTTTTTGAAGGATTGAGCGAAACGTTAAAGTTCCCGTAGAGAGAAACGAATATTCATAATTGATTAAAATTTGAAATCCCTTCCTTGTCGATAGATTCTCTTGGAAACACGAATGTTAATTGATTTTAAACGAACGAATCTACCCAAATGCAAAGATACAGTTTCGAATAATAATAATAATAATAAAATCGGAGCTCGATCAAGCGAAAACAAGGAGTGAAAGAAGGAGCGGTGGAAAGAACGATCGGGGTGCAAATGACGAAGAGCCACTAGAAATTTGGTAACGAGGACAATCAGGTTCCAAGAGACTTTTCCTTCCACTTGCGGCGAGGATGGGGATTGTCAGGATGAGGATGGTGAGAGGGATCGGCGTGAAACTATGCAAAAAGTTTCCAACGACGAGCCGGAAACCGCACCGATTTCGCTCCCCTCCCCACCCTGGCCCCGTTGTTCCGCTCGAATTTGGAAAGAGGACTGTACGATGAAAATGGAACGCAACTTTACAACATGGACAGACACGTACAGGCGTGACAGGGTGGTGCCCTCTGCGGGCTAAAATTAGAGGGTGCTGTCCGAACTTCTCCACTACACGTTTGCATTTCCTATGCACTATTTCCCAGGTGTGGGTGCGTACAGTCGGCGATGAAATCGCGTCGCGGGCGAGTTGATACAAGTTGGCCGAATTTGTCAGCTTATAGGCGAGCAGGATCCGTGGTGTGGAGCAAGGAGCGATGAATAAAAAGCTAACAACATTCGAATTCGAAAGAGCGAGAAAGTTGGGGCGAGGGGGATGGGGTGGGGGAGGAGTAAAAATGAATGAAACTCACGAATGAAATTGCTTTCGTTTTTTTTTCCACGGTTGCTCGAACCATGCGTCGCTGTTTGTCTCTTCCTCTCTCTCTCTCTCTCTCTCTCTCTTTCTCTTTCTCTCTCTTTCCTCGTTTACGTTTCGCTCTCGTCCTCTTTTTCCTACTCCTTTTTTTTTATTTTCTTCCTTTTTTTTTTTTTTTTTTTTTTACTCATCCATAATATTTTATAAAATCGATTTATTAACACGTGTCCAAAACGGTGCCGCGTTTTTCTCGCGTTTTCTTTTTTTTTTTTCTTTCGAAACGATTTCAAAAACAATTTGGAATACAAATTAAACGATCGTTACGAATAATAAGTAATCGAGTCGATCAGGTTCAATTTTTATAATGAGAAATCTCTAAAACGGCTATCTCAGAAATAAAGAAATAGTCATAAAAAAACAGGAAAGAATTTACTTTCCGTTCAAGAACAACATCCAACCGCGACACAGGAGTCCAGCTGAGGCGCGCTTACCCCCTGTTGCTTCCTGCCCCCGTAACGGCATTCTTTTCGCCCCTCTGTGCGCAACCCTCTGACCTTTTTACCCCGGCTCGCGTGACCTCGACTTTTGCCACGGACTGTACACACATGTACACACTCGCGTACCCTCTCCAGAGGCATTAGACGCAGTGTATCGGCGGCCGTGCTCGTGCGCGAGTATTAGACACCATGCCCACAGCTCATTTGCCAACTCCGGCAAATTTACCAAATTTAAATGCAAAATCGGCCGGTGCTACGTCGCTTCCCGTGAGCGCGAGCGAGTTGGAAATAGACAGAAATAGACGAAGAGAGAGAGAGAGAGAGAGAGAGAGAGAGAGTGGATCGAGAGGCGGAAAGAGAGAGAGGGAAACGGGGATACGAAACGAGATAGATCGAGCGAACGAACGTTGGGCGATATACAAAGGGGAGGTGGGGGGAGGAGAGGTTGAAAGAGGACGGCGGAAGAGCGAGAGAAATATAGGAATATAGATAGATAGAGGAACGATAGTATCCTAGTTGGCGCGACGAGGAGGAGGAAAGAGGGAAAGAGCCGGTGAAAGCTGGATGGAACGAGGGGCCGAGAGAAAGGGAAAGAGGGCGAACGTTGTAGTGTAGGAGACTCAAATGGTCGCTACGGTGCAGTATAGTAGTCGGCTGGTTGTCAGGCGCAGCATGCGATTGGTTCACCGACCGTGTGTTGTCTCTCTTCTCCTCTCCGCTGCGCTCCTCCACCCTGCGTCCGTCCTTATTTTCCGCCGTTTCCACTGTGTTTCGACTAGCGGCCCCCCTTTCGTTTCTATCGAGCACCACTATTCCTACCCCTCGGCTCCTTCGCGTGCCTCGCCTTTGCTTTTGCGCGTCGGGAACCGATAGGGGGATGATAGTTCGGGCGGGTGAAAGGAAGAGAAATTTGAGGGAGAGGGAAGGGAATGGGATTTTGTCTTTTTGTTTTCGAGGATTCGGGAGAGATGATGCATCGTTTTGAGGAGAGGCGGTTGAGGGTTGAGGTTTTCAAGGTTTTCAAGGCGATGTAAATGATAGAGAGGTTAGATATATTTTTATCTAGATGGAATCTGGAAATAGCAATCGTGCGATTAAGAAAAGTAAGTCCTCTGCTTCAAATATCATTTCTATAATGATATATATATTAAAGAGTTTTAGTTCATCCAGATTTCTAAAAAAGAAGAATAGATTTCAAAATTCAATATTTATATTTATTCATTAATAAGAAGAAGAAGGAAGAGGGAAAATTTATTTTGAACGAAGTAAAGAAAAAAAAAAAAAGAAAAAACGTATACGTTCAAAGCGAACCGAGTTATCACTGCGAGCAGTAGGTTAAATGCCACACGACCACAGGGGATGATTACTGACCGCGTTAATTTTTTCGCTTCGGGTGATCTTTTCCTCGACTCAACAAACGCGGAATGGACACCCTCGAAACACGGCCATTTACCATAAACCGAGAGAACCTCTCACGACTCGGCTCATCCCCTAAAAGAAGCAAAAAGAACTGGCGGGATATTCCTCCTCGATATATCATTCAATCCCAATCTACGAGTCGATGAAACGCGATAAAAATATTTCCCGATAATCGAGTGCATCCTCGAGTTCGGATTTGAGGAGGACCGTGCAATCTTTGTTCGATTAATTCGATAAAACTATTATCCTAATCCACGTAACGTTCCCTTGTACGACCACGTGATCGTATTTTTCGAATACGATCAAAGAATTATCGTACCAAAATTTTCAATATGGAATACGTTCATATTTCGATACAAATTTACAGAGAATAATGGCCGATGACAAGAGATTTCGTTTAAATTTTAGAAACAACCAGTGACGAACGAATTGTTAATTCCTTGAACAAATTATATCTCATATATTCGCCAATAAACGAAAATTTGTGATGGAATGCATCTTTATCTTAATGGAATAAGCAATTCCAAGATTACCAAGAACGAGATACCAGATGAAGAAGATCAACATCAGGATCGAATCCTAAATCGTTCAATGTCTCGAAACCTTCCCTTCCCTTTCCCTCCTCATCCAACCCCCTTCCGGTTCGGTCGATGGTCGCGATCGAATTGTTGCCAATTATTATTTGCGGTATACTTCGCGCCGTTTTGTTGTTCATCGACAGTGGCGTTTATTATTCATCGTTCATCATATTGCGGTGGCCGTTACAGCATGCAGTTACAGCGGAACGGTCCGGAGCAGGCTGCACTGGCGCGTGACGTTACAGCTTTACATCGACGGTTACACAGCTAAACGGAAAAGAGAGGGCCGCGGTGGCGGCGCGAGCGCGAGCTTACGCGCGTGCACGCCCGCCCGTTTCCGCTCGTGTGTGCGTCGAAATGCAAAATGGACACGGCACGCCGCAGGGAGAGGTTTATCGCGAGACTCTCCTACTTTTTCCTTCCTCTTTTTTTTTTTTTTTTTTTTATTTATTAGGGGGGTTCTCTCCTGCTAGACGATAGTTTCAACTTTCTCGAACCCTCTCTTTATTTTTCCTCTCTTTCGTTCGACTGTGTGTGTGTGTATTTTTTCGGTTTTGAGCGAAAGAGAGACGATATGATCGGCGAGAAAACCTTTCTTTTCTTTTTTCTACTTTGATCTATTGCTGATGATTAAGATTTTTCTTGAATTCTAAACATTCTCGAATATGGAATTTCGATAAGAAATATTCGATCAATCTGTTGCTTGAATGTAATCAGACGTTGAAAGATTGGATGAAACGAAGAAAGGGTGTGGTTTTTTAGAGTTCCTAGATAATAGAGATAAGTGCTATTTTTTTTAAAAAGAGTTCCACAGAAATTTTTGCATTGTAATGAATAATCGTTCGATGCACAGTGCTATAAGTAACCCATGCACATACACTTACGTTTCAGAAATTGATATATTTGAAACAATGCATTGAAATTTTCGTGCTCTTTCTGTAGATAGACGTTAATGTCACTCGAACGAAGCAGCAACTTAAATGCATCTCGCAGAGAGACAGTTTAAAATTCGACGATATGATTTTTAAAAATCCTACAGCTTTCGAAACATCACAGATGCAAATGAACTATTTAAAAAATTGCGCTCTACTACCTCTGTTGCAAATAGAGAATATAACAGAAACTGTTTTTTTTTTTTCCCCCCCTCAACTGTCTGACGCGCGTCAAAACTTTACAGCATCGATTCGTGCATTATATTTGTAATTCGTGCAGGGAAGAGAGGGGGGAAGGGAGAAGGGGGGGAGGTAGGGGGCTCTCCCATTTTCTTTTATTTCACCGCCAGGAATGGAAGCGATAAATTGTCGCGGCGCATTTCGCTGGATCCTGAGAGAGCAATAAAAATGTTGAGTCTATTTTTTTATCCTTCTTTTTTTTTCCGTTCCGTTTTGTTTTTTTGTTTGTTTTTTATTTTTTTACCTTTTTTTTTTTTTCTATTTCTCCCGCTCGCTTAGCATTATCGAACCCTTCGAACGAATCGATTTTCCTTCGCGGCCAAAAACGATATTACGAGTTATTACGCGTTTGAAGGGTTTATCGATGAAAGAGGTTTATCAAAATGTAAATATATTAGCGGATTGTGTGTATGCAATGATTACGCGTGTCTATTTGCACGGAATATCTGCGGAAATAAAGCGGCCGTTACATTTGGTTAATACAAATCGTTAATCCGCGATTGGCCTGCTACGCGTCCGACATGAATTTCCATTAAAACCGAAAAATATAAATATTTGTCGTTGCACATCTTTACACGTGCACAGCGTAACGCATTGTTGGCTCGGTTTCAAACACGCCCCACCCCACGCAGCCCCGATCCACGTTGTAAACGTTTTCGAAAACCGCTTCGTAATTATACATTAATTTTCACTTTTTACATCTACCACTTATCGTAGGCGGGTGGATGGCTGATCGGGCGCATGCGACCAACCAAGAATTTGTTTTTACGAATATATATATATACACACACACACGTACACATATATACGTGTACACGATGGGGTGTACACGCGATGTGATCGCCAACCCGTGTTAATTATTAAAGACATTTACCTGTTGAATTGATTTATTTCACCGTCAGAATATTTCGGCCCAATACGAAAATTACAACGGGCAAATTATCTTTTTAATTAATCGCGGAATAAAATATAAATTGACCGCGATGCCACCGATTAAATTAATACGCCGCTTACATCGTGAACAGCTGTTAAATAAATTATACAAAGAATTTCATTCGAGAGATCAACAACTTTCCCCTATAATTCGATTTCGATATCGAAGCGGAACGATACGTTTGAAAATATATGCGGAAGAAGTCTTTAAGAGGAGGAATTGATTTGATTTGAAGAAGAGAAACAAGGATGGCTGATATTAAGGGTAATGATATAAAGGGAGGAATAGCCTTGCAGAAGATATATCTCTCTTTTTCTTCTTACCCTTTTCGTTCGATGTAATTTTCAATCCCCATTAAATTTATAGAATCGTTTCTCACTTTACTTTCCCGTGAAAAGATAAGAATAACGACCATCTATACTCATAAAATACTTTATTTTCATGTTTCTTCTCGTGGTTCGATTATTTTTAAATCAATCAGAATTCGATTTTAATTTTGTAAAAATAATTTTACTATTAATATTTAATATTCGTGTGCGCCTTTTATTTCTTTTATACGATTTATCATTATTGTGCAATTGATATTATAAATAATTACATGGTGGATACTTATTCATACTTATAGAAAAGTATGATGAAATTTAAAACAATTATGTATTTATAAAACATATCGTTATCCTCGCTTACAACGTGAGAATTGTGAGAATTCTGGATCGGTTTCTACATTTCTTGACACAATTACTAGCTGTGTATATTCAATTCAATTTGGTTCGATCTTTGGAAAAAAAAAGAGGGGTTCCACGCTGCGTTTGCGGAACAAAGTAATTTAACACGAATTAACATAAATCAGTCGAGTTTCACGGGGTTATTCACTCGGCCGACGCTGCAGCAACCCCCGGGTGCCACTCTGGAAACCACCCTCGCCTGATCCCAGTCAGTGGCCGATTACAACGTTCCGTCAGAAGTTTTTCATTTTCAAACTTTTCATTTCCAGCCCAGTCCAAGACACGCCCCAAATTGATTTCACATTGCCGAGCTTTTCCACTTTTGAACAGGTTGGCTACGCGTTTCAATAATTTTCGGTATGAATACTGGATGTGTTTTAATTATTTGAATATTTTTCTTTAACATTTTTATATGGAAATGTAAAATGCCCATTGTTATGTTACGCGGTTGACAGGGAATTTATTAATCTTTAATTATAATTTACATGTAACTTTAATGTGCTGTATACTTTATGCAATAAAATATGAAACTGCAATTATTTTCTTTCTTCTTTTTTTTTTTGGAGGGTTTTATTTTTTTTATTTTTTTTTTTTTTTGCTTTAATCTACAAAGGGAAACACGTGTTATGTTCCCACCGAATATTTATGGTTCATTAGAAACAGATATTAATTAGTCATATTGTGTTTTGGATTTAATGTAAAATTCATAAAATTTGTGTGATAAAAAATATTAATATAAAATATTGGCATATAAAAAATATATTTCATTGCTCAAGAAAAGGAAAATTTATTCGAAGAAAATATCCGTATTCCGAGAGCGGGAAAAATGATTTCACAATATTGAAACCGAATCTTTGGAGTTCATTGAAATTCATTGAATTTCATAATTGTTATATGTGATATACAGAGAAAAATAATGAATACGTAGAAAAGGTAGCGAAATAATATCTATCGACTTCGTTACATTGACTTTAACAAAACGCGTTTTAATATTATGAAACATTACAATAAAAAATGAAACTCAAATATACTCAAACGAAGAAAGTATTGAAAAATTCAAAATCATCCAACGTGCATTGATTTCATCGTGATATTATTTATATAACATGTGTTAGAAATTATATATTTTCCAAGCAATTAAAATTAAGAATTTAAAAAAGTTCCTTTTAATCGTACGTTTAAATTATTAAAAAAAAAAAGAAGAAAAATTTTAATTATACATATATATCATACAATATAGATGTTATTAAGTAACCAACATAGCTCCTCGATCATTTCTTCTGTATATAGATAGAAGAGCGTGTAATAGAACAAATAAAAATTCATAAAATCTGTGCAACTCTGCTTTGTAAACACCTGTGATTATTAAAATGATAATTAAAATTTTAAAAAATACGTAAAGCGTATTTACAGATAAAGTTCTCGTACAGATATCGTGTTCTTCAAAAATGGAAATCTGGTCAATCATCTCAAGAACCAAAAACAAATACTTGTGTAAAGATTGCATCGAATAAGAGTTTTCTTTTCGTAACACAATTTTTTCCCAATTAATATCCATTTAACACGATGATTTAAGAGTCGGATATTAGCGTCTTTTTATATTTTCTCTAAAAAAAAATATATGCATTTGAGAAAAATAATTCGTTAGAATAAGAAAACTCGTTCGAATTCTTACCCCTTTCGCGTTCAAGAGGAAAAATTGCCTCGACATCGTGTAACTTATAAAACGTAAAACTCATCAAACTATTTATACCGGTCGTTACATTTTCGGAGCATTGTTTTTTTTCGCTTCTCGTCCAATTTGAAACGAGCAGCGCACGATTTATTTCTATTAATGTGGAACGGTGGCACGCGCGCGCGCTCGGCAAAAGGACGTAAAAAAGCATCTTAATATTTTTCGAATATTCGTGACGTTTTATGGGAAACCCCTCGAATTTCGCTTTTTCACGCAAACGCTTGCCGAAACTGGCTATACAACAATTATTTCTGCTATGCACTCGATGTTGAATGTGTTGAAATCGAACAAAAAAAAAAAAAAGGAAGAAAAAAGAAAAAAGTACACGAGAGGTCGTGGTGGGGGGATAGAGGAAGAGGGAGAGAGAAAGAGAGAGAGGGGGAGAGGGGGAAGAAAAAAAAATTCAGACTCACATGCCGCGCGCATCTTGTTCAAGCGGTTACAATTCGCAATACGTGGTGTCCCACGCGAAATGGATACAAATGGATTTGTACGATGGAAATAAAACAATACCATTTACAAATAATAGACACTTGCGTGAACCGTTTTTCCCAGTCGTCGCCAGCTAGTGCCATTTACATTTCAAAGTTATTCAATGCCACGCTCTATGTACTTTCTCGTATTATATCCATGATTTTTTTTTTTTTTATAAATTTTGAAATAATTAATTATTATTAATAAATAAATCAGCGAAAATTTTTTTTAATGACGTAATTCATCTTGAACGGGAGAATTTTTAATTTATCACGTGAACGCAATTTATCATACATTGCGTTCAGAAATAGATACTTGGAAATATTCTTGTCATCTTGTACGAGTGGCTCTCTTATACTGAAATTCACACTCGGTTGAAATGAAAATGATTTTGAAGGTAAAAGTTATTTCGCCGTTGAAATAATTCGACATTATTGTTTATGATTATAAATATATGAAAAATACAATATATATTGAAAGACTTCAAATATTTTTTGTTATTCCATTTGAAATTACAAATAAGGATAAAAATTTATTTAAAAAAAACAGTTGCCCGATATGAGATACGTGTAAAAATTTCTCTCGTGTAATCATAATCAATAAGAAATTATTTGAATTCCTCCAGCTATGTTTTATTCGAGGCACACTGTGTTGTTTATATTTTATTAAACTTGATTCAGAGAACAACGATAAATAAATGTATCATTATGACGAATAATTTATCGACTTTCATTCATTCAGCATGCAAAGGAGATAAATAATTCGAACACAAATAACTGAAAATTAAGAAAGATTAAAAATCAACTCTGACTCCATGATACTTACTATCGTACCATTAACCATGAATTATTATCAAAACTGATAATAACTCGAAGGGAATAAATCATTGTTCAAGAATTATACGCAAAAATTGAACAAGTTGCAGAGGCGCAATAATTTTCAATTTCATCGAGAAGCGCCGATTATCGCGTTATGGAGAAAAGATCGTAGAGCGGCGTAAACAAGATGAAAAGAACAAGGCATTAATGGCCGAACGATGGCCAGTGTATCCGCCATTTATTTTCCAAGGGGCCGTGAACGCACGGCCATGCGGGCATCATTAACGCCAACCTTAACCACCCCCCATGTGTGTCTTATGGCCGATCCACGCTCTCTTCCAGGTTTATTAACCATTTGCGGCGGGCTGACCTCTCGCTATCCAATAACTGTTCACCGCCGCTCGTTCCTTTTTATCGTTAACCAGGATAAGGCCAGGTGTATCGCCTTTATTTGCACCGCTGGTCACGTACGCCGATCAGTTCTGTCACTCTCGGGGACGCGCTCGTTCCCGAGGAGCTGTCGCGTTTTTATTATTTTTTTTTCTCCTCTCTCTCTCTCTCTCTCTCTCTTTTCCATGGATATGCATTGTCACGTTGTATATTTGATACACGCGAAAGTGGCGGAATGTCGCTTTTTTTTTTTAATGGGAAAAAAACGGAGCTTTTTTTTTTTAATGGGAAATCACCACGATGCTCGCCGCTTGTTGTCGTCGCTGCTGTTGCCGATGTGACGGAATTATGAGCGCAGACTCGTTCTTTTTTCTAATGTTATGAGATTTGTAATTCGATCGTTGGAGATTCGAAGCGACGGTGGATTCACAACAGATTTTGTTTTTTTTTTTTTTGTGATTAATGCAATATGCTAGTTCATATTGCATAATCTCTTATATGAGATTAAAAATTTACCAAAATAATATATCTAAACTCTTTTCGTATTCCTTCCTCCTTTCTCGACCCCCTAAAATTTAAAATTCAAATGCATTTCAATGGATATTCTTCTCAACGAAAAATACGAGGATCATCTCGAAGACGGTTAAGATGCTTCCTCCTAATTTTTCCCATCCAACAGGATCAACGAATTTTTCGCGGAACGAGTTTCATTTCCTGAATGGACCACCACGACGGTTGCCCGTGACCCGTTTTATAAGAAACCCGTTTATACTGGACCGCCACGAGGGATGCTGCGAGTCGATAGCGGTAACACGAAGCGTATCCCCACGTGGAGAGATCAGTGGCGATCCAGTTTTTTGGAATGAACCAGATGAACCGGTGTAGACCCCACCTGGACCGACGAGAGAGACCCCCAGCCGTCATTCAGGTTTCTATTTGGCCAGGAAGTTCCTTTGATATTCAGATTTGACCAGGTTTCACGCGATCGCCACGCGATGCTTTGGGGGTCCTCGGTGCTTTCAGTTTAGTTTGTGGCGTGCGTCAATGTGATCCAGCAAAGAGATGGACACAGCCGAGACATTTTCGCGACCAAGAATAGAGGAGGGATCCGCGAGGCACATCTCTTTGAGCCTCTTTGAGCTACAAAGGGCCTACTGTGAAGCTGTTGAAGCAAGAAAGGATATCATGACTCGGCCATGTTTTATTCGCTCTCCTTTTTTCCCCTTCTAAATGTCGCAGGTATGATTTTTCTTCGGTATTAAGAATTATTGCGAAAGTAAAATTGAAGGTAAATTCGGAATAGACGAGGATATTTTACTTTCATATTTCATAAAAGATATAATCTTATCGCACAGGTCTTCTTTAGTTCTCGTATTTTTAAATATTATTTGAAAATGATTCTGATAAACATATTATTTCGAATATATTCTACAATTCATTACGACGTGTATGATGTAGTGATATTAGTAATGATATTAATAATCTTAGCGGTATGTGTTTTTATAAATATAGGAATTTTTATATAGGTCTTTAAATGTTTATATTTTTTTTTTTTGCATTTCGATATTTTTACAAATATATGTGTCAATACTTGGAATACGGGTATTTTTATTAAATTTTAAACTACATATTTTGTCACTTACAGAATTTTTCCAGTGAGCCCAATTATTGCAAGAAATATGAAATTCGAATTTTGTTTTTGTCACTTATCCGACATAATATGCGACATAATTTTGCCGTAAAAATTAGTTATGACAATAAAAAAAAAAAATGTCATAAACACACGAAAATAAATGAATCTAAAGAAAAACCGCTTCATCTATACTTTTAAGCGAATCATTTTGATATCATTCGTTGTGATGTATAATTCAAAAGATGGAATATCTTCAAATTTTAAGCATATTTAATTCGTGATGAAATTTTAATCGTACGTGCAAGTGATATTTCATCGTTTTGATACAGAGAATCGAACAAATATTAAAGAAAATAGAAGGAGTCATCGATTTATCCAACCATTTATCCATTATTACATAAAAATCATTTCGAAAGGAACGATTAAAACCTCGAATAAAATAAAAAAAAAAGTATATCCTGCCAAAATTGACTGTGGTCGTATTAATACAAATTTTCTAATTCAATTTCGCATTTTAAATCATAAATCGACCTTCATTTAAATTTATTCCTGTATACAAAAAGTACGTGTCCACATACACCATATAATTTCATTTTCATCCTGTATATACGATACATAAAACGATCATAATTTCGAAATTTATTAGCCTTTCCGCAGAAATCGATGTACGAAATTATTCCATTACTATGCTCTCCCGTTCCCACAAATACGAACGCTCACTCTCCAAATATAATATATGTCTTTCACAGTTTTACTTTTAACCAATGTTTTAATATCAGGGACATTCGATTAAATTTCTATCGGATAATATTTCCCGACGCGAAAAAGCATCAACCGGTACGTATGATCCAGTATCCGAATTTAAACAAGCCAGTTGGTTTGAAGGTTTATCGAATTCTTCGATCTCTGCCTTCCTTTTTCCCTCCACGTCCATTTTGTTCCTTTTATTTCGTCACCCGCGTCGAGCGGCCGCGCTCGCCGCTCTTTTTTCTCCATTCGTCGAGATCGCTTTAAAGCTGCTTTCACCGGCATCCTTGCAACATCCCGCCTGCCTCTCGTTCTTCCTGTCTTCTTTTTCCGCGTCGAGCAACGCTTTCATCCTTCTTTTTCCATCCCTCTTCCTCCCCCCTCTCACTCTTTTTTCCTCTTTTAATCCGGCGAATCGATCAGACGTAACGGAATTAACTCACGATTTACCGATTTATTAGCAGCACGCTCTTCTTTAACGTTTCACGCGTGCACCAGTCGCTTTTATTTCCCTTCCGATCCCTTCACTTTCGTTTTGCATTTCGTTAACCGTTATCTACGCGTTCGGGAATATTTATCGACCGATTTATAAGATTTATCGATAAGAATTTTTTTTTGTTGCTCGATGCTAATTTTGATATAATCTGGATTCTTTTTTTTTTCTTTTTTTTTTTTTTACACCTTCGACTGAGATTAAGATTATACTGTATTTTTAGGATATGTCTCCGTGTTGAAATTGATTTTAAAATATTGATGCATATATTTTCGGTCAGAAATAAAACGAATCGTGGCGAGATTGAAGAAGAACGGTGGAATGGTTTTATTCGAATCAGATGATTTTAAGCAGCATCTTTTGGGATAATTATTTATCGAGCATAATAAGCATAGCGAATCAACGAATCCCAAATTAAACGTATTGGAAATTTTTACGTTGGAAGAAATAAATGAGATGATTTATAATTTATAATATTCTATTAGTAAACTTTTTATTATTATTAGAATTGATAAGTTATAACTTATAAAATTTTAAATAATATTAATTTCATTTTGTAAAAAGACTGTAGTTTTACTTTCTTGTTCCGTGCCTAATTTTTAGAAGGAAATGGAAACAATTTAATGAATAATGGATATGTTCTTACGTTTTATTTTGTAAGTATTATTTTTTATATGTAAAAAAATTCCATTTGACGTAGAAAAATGTTGTGTAAAATTCTATTTTAATCCAAATTAAACGAATCTTCTCTCAAAATCAACGAGAACAATTGATAAAACGATATACGTACATTGAAATACAAACAAATAGAATCGGCAAATCATACGAAAAACAACTATCGATCGTTCAATTGGTTTGTTTTGGTAAACTTTCATTCTGCGCACATAGTTGTCAATGGCAATGATCAAATAATTTCATATCTTTCGTCAAACACCACGATTTTTAATAATAAAAATCCGGAAACCTAGATACACGCTAATTAAATTAGAAAAAAAAGAAAAAAAAATCTGTTTCCAATCAATTGAAACGAGATAACTGTTAACATAAATCATTTCATAAATTAAAATCGGATGTTAAGGATCAAACGATTCCCCCAAACGTATTTCCAATTCATTTTCCACCCCGTTAAAATGAACGTGTACACGAAAAACCGTAGGACGAACGTGAGAATGCTCGGCATTCTCGTGGCGCGTTATAAAACGGCCTTGACCGAATGATACTGAAAAGAAGCTAAACTTGAAAGCCGGCCGCGACGAGCAAAATGAACAAGTAACAGAGGGTAACCCCGGCATTCTTGGAAGCCTGGCTAAAACCCGTTGTTCAGCCGGTGCTTCAGCGCGAATTGCAACTAAACTAAACCGCGTTTTATCCACCCCCTTCCCTCCTTACCCGACCATTCTCTTCCATCCCTCTTTCACCCCCCCCCCTCGCCAGGATCCTCGCCGTCCTCCACCCTTGGACACCGAGTCTCCCGCGGGAGAGCGGTTAAAACAAATGAGCGGGCAGCGGCGGCCTTAAATTAGCGCCGGCAAGGGGTGGTTTTCACTTCCACCCTTAAATTAGGACTAAGCCCGGTGCCTTCAAGTTTCCCAGTTTTGATCGGGCGAGTTGCTGTCGTAAAGAGTTACGCGGATTAATCGCTCGGTGCCGATGATACCCCGGTGTTGGAGGTCGATGGCTGGAGTAGAATTTTAGGGGTAGAAGGGGTAGGTGGAAAGATGGCGTTGTTTTTTAAAACAACAAGTTCGTTGTATTTTGTAATATTTGTGATTACAATGTTAATCCATTCCTGCGGGACTCGATTTTGTGGTAGGATAAATGTGGTTAATTCGTCAATGTTATTTATAGGTAATGTAGAATATATATGTGTGTTCGTGTGTGAATTGTAAAATATACGTACGTATGAAAAATATGATAATTTATAGAAATACCGTGATCAGTTTGAAAATGGTTGACCAATTAAAATCGGTTAAAGCGGATCGGATATTTAAGAAAAGATTGGTATCATTTATTCATTTTGAAACATCGTATCTATATTTATATTTTCATTGTTTCAAATTCAAAATTTTAATTAATTTCTTAAAATATACGAAGCTTATTTAATCATTCGTTAAATCTGCGATAGTTACATCCAATTAAAAATTGTTTATTCATTCTTTTACGTATCAACTAAATGAGAAATAAGTGCTCGTTTCCCTCGACTCAATTCTTAACAAATACACGCGAGAGAAAAGAAAACTGAAAGGTTTGAATAAAAGAGGAAAAAAAATCAGATTCGATTAAAACACCTATCACCCAGGGTAATACGAGACTTCTCCTCGAAGAAAAGATCCATTAAGATCCAGAAGTTAAGCCGGGAAGGTTAATCACGCGAGAAATGAATCCTATTAAAAGCCACGAAAGATCCTCCCGGGTATTTTACGACGAGGAGATTAAATTCTTTTCTCCGTTATTGCTCGCCAACCGACCCTTCATCACTTCTTCCAACGACTCTTTTGTTCCCGCGTTCCCCAGACCCAAGACTCTCCTTCACCACCCCCTCCTCCTCCCCTTATAATAACCTTCTCGTCCGAGCGTCTTCGTTTCACCCTTAATCACGAATCTAATTACCCTCGCCTTACCTCTCAGAGCCTCACCAGTGCTCCCGAATCGGTGGTGCGCATCGGTTTTCACCCGGAGCAAAGTTTAACCCCCGAACGCGTCGTTCGTCGGGGGTAATCAAGCCGAAGGGTGGAGGCGTTCGACCCAGGTTCGAACGGCGGGCGAATGTCAGCGAAAAACACTGTGAGAGGATTTGGTCAGGGAGGGGGAGGGGGCGCGAAATCAGTCGCGGAATCGCGCTTAATCCAATAGCGGTCCTTAATAATCGAATAAAGCCGGGTCCGGAGAATCGCATCTAAGCAGACGTTGGCCATGTGTGTATGTGTGCGTGTGTGTGGATGGTTCGAAACGGGTGGGTCACATCGAGGAGAGAAGGTGACGCTGGCATAGGAAATCTAGTCTCTCTCAACCCCCTAACACCACCCCCTGGAACACCATTTCCCGGAACTCACTTGGTGTACGTCGCGCGGCTCGGTCGCGGCCATGTTGCCAGAATTGCCACCACCTACCCCCTTTCTCCCTCTTAATATCCCACCGCCTAGTCATCTAGTCCTGCCGGGTCCGCTATGTAAATGTGAACCAACCCGACCCTCCCTCTTCGCCGACCCCCTATATATACCTCGCCCCTCTTCTCGCCCCTTCGACTCGCCCGACTCTTCTCGCCGTACCCCCCGCGAACTACCCCCCAACTAGCAGCCCCTAAATCTAAGTCTACCAGCACCGGTACAGTCCCGGGGAAAAAGGGATCGAGAAATAAGGAGGCAGATGCGCGGCCATCGCGATTAGATGCTCGGATGGTGGAATATTTTCGATTGTTCGGGGAGGAGAGTTTTTAAGCGGAATGGAATGTTTTTTTCTCGGCGGTGTTTCAATTTTCATGTGTTGCTTTTAGTGGAGAATTGCGGGTGGAAGGGGTTTGCTTGTTTCTCTCTCTCTCTCTCTCTCTCTCTCTCTCTCTCTCTCTCTCTCTCTCTTCTTGTTTCATGAAGTATATTTCGCGAAGTTGCGAGAGGAAATGGAGGTACGAAAAGTAGTTGTGCTCGTTATAGGTAAAGGGATGTGATGCGATGCGTTTCGATGATTAAAAATAGAAATGTGTGGAAAATATTACTATATTATTATTATTATATATAATATTACTATATTATATATTAATATCTCTTTTTTAAAAGAATATATCTATTATGAAAAACGTATTAAATTTTAATACATTTCCTGGACCAATTCACAATTGCTTGTTCCATTTGAAATATTCATTGTAAAATAAAAAACATCTCGAAACATTCCGAATACATTTCCGTAATGCATATATCATTTCCAAAAGGAAACAATTCGATCGTATCTCCTTAAACCGTCCAGTCCCCAAACACCCCCAAAATTCGCAAGAATAATCCAATCCTGTAAAGGTAAAAAACGAATTTCCATTCCTCTCGGAATTCCAACCCCGAAATAACAAAACGGCCGATTCGTTCGCGCGTCGCCCCCGCACCACCCCCCCACCCGGCAATTGAGCGAGGGGTTGACTCATTACGGGCAAAGAAGTAACAGGAATTCCCAGATTGCTAGCAAGCCGGGGCTTTCGAGCCCGATGCCCCCCGGGCAACGTTGTCGTCATCGCCATCGTCTACGTCCAGGTCGGACGATGCTTCGTCCGCATACACACACACACACACACACACAGATATACACACACGCGCGCGCATACAGTTACAGAGGAAGGGCGCCATTACCCCACGGCAGCAAGTTCTAAGCGCGCTAAATAATGGCCGCTAGAAATTCAACGGGGGGTCGAAATGCCCGTATGGCGCTACGAGTATTCCAACCACGCGATTCTGTGTTCGTTCGTGTACGTGTGTCTTCTAACATACGCCCCACTTCCATCCCCGTAAACCATACTTAAACGTCCACACGTGTGTGACCGCTTTTCTACGTTGAAAAGACCACCTATATATCTATAGTACGTGTATACGAATATACATACCATTGTATTTGTGTTCGAAACTTGGGTTAATGTATGCGTGCGTGTACCAGTCGTGGGAGTGGGTATTAATTTAGGCACGTAGTCCTTTACCGGGCGAGCTAAGAAAAATGCCTGTACGTTGGGGAGCTGGCCCGTTAGAATTTAATCTCACGTCATAGAAGGGCGGCCCGGCTCATCGACGCGTGTCCGTGAGGGTGTGAGCCTCGCTCACGCACGTACACCGCCACGCTCGGGTGGACGGGGAGAGCCCGCCTCGGCCGGAAGGCCGAGTGGAAGCGGAGGAAAGGGCGACGTAAGAAAAATGCGACTGCGGGAGGGAAAGGGAGAGGGAGAGATGAATGTGAAGGTAAGGACGGGCGAAAGTGAAAGAGGGTTGGACCGCGAAAGTGGCCGGGGACGCTTCGAAATCACTTATATCCCGTTCCTGGTAACTCCTGGATAGAGGGCAAGAGGATAGAGACACGTACGTGTCCACCGAGCGAAAGAATGTAATTGATTACGTTTAAGCAATTAATTAAACGATTAAGTGACGGGTGTTGGGAGATCGAATCGAAAGGATTTAGGGGAGAAATTATTGATCGAAGAAGATAGACTCAAATTTTTATAGATACGATCGTGTTAGTTCCAAAAATAATAACTGCAATTGATAAAATGGGAGGAAAAATTAAATTCAAAAAAAATTTCGAAGTATATTTCTAAAAATATATATACTACTTTTAACTCGTGGAAGGAGTACAAGCACGCAATGGTGATAAGTATATTTCTCAAAGCGGAGAAAAGAAAGAATCTGATTTTCTCTTTCCTCCCCTGATTTTCACAATTACCACGAGAGCGTGTCCTAAGGGATGAAGAAACGAAACGAAGAATCGGAATCCCACTCTTAACTCCCCGACAATCAAACTCTCCCGCTCGGTTAACGCGTCGAGGAAGGGAAAAAACCTCTCTTTCTCTCTTTCTCCCTTTCTTTCCCTGTTCGTGTTTCGATGGAGGGAGGAGCGAGGTGGTTGGCCGCAAAAAAAAAAAAAAAGAAAAAAAGAAAAAAGAAAGAAAGAAAGAGAGAAAGTCTGAATGAAAAGGTAGTGCGCAAACAAAGGAGAAACCTGATGGCGGTGCCAACCTGAGACGACTTGAAGGGGAAGAAAGAAGCGTGGAAGAGGGAAAGATACGTGTGGAAAACACACGAAGGGAGGAAAATTCGCGAGGAAAGGGTACGGCGTTGAGAAAGTTGGTACGGTGGTCTCGCATTGTCGGTGCGGTCTTCGGGCGTTACACAAACACAATGAGACTAGGTTGAGCGTGGGTTTAAGCGACTTGCGTGTTGGTTAGCTGCTTGTGAATCCGGGTAGGTCCGACGACTAGGAGAGAAAAGGGGGATACACGAAGAGGTGGCGTGTGATGTGGAAGAGGAAGCGGAGGGAGGGGAAGAGGGGAGGTGGAGAGAGAGGGTGCAGAGGCAAGGGGGAGGCGAGAAAGAGAGTGAGAGGACGGCGGCGTTGCTGGCTGTGGCGATGGTCGGGGGTTGTCCCTTGCTAAGCCAGCGTTAAGGGTGGCTTGGAGTAGGTACGTAGAGCTTACAGGAAGGTAGGAGGGACGAGAAATTCATGGAAGAGGGACGGAAGGAGATGGGAAGAGCGAGAGAGTGACAATACCGGGGGGAGGGGGGGCCTGTATGCGCGTTTGTAAGCGTTTGGAGGGAAGGAGAAAGGAGATAGAAACTAGAAACGGGAGGAGGGAGAGAGAGGGGAAGGGGCGAAACGATGAGGCGGCCAGGTACAGAGGAAGGACTGGATGGAAAGAGAGGAAGGAAGGGTACATCGTAGGAAGAGAAGCCGGAGGTGGTGAATGTGGAGAACGAAGAGGAGGGCGGGTAAGCAGAGTGTGTAGGTTGGCAGTCTTACAGATCAATAAAGCTAACCACCCTCAACCTCCCACTTCCCTCGGCCCACCCTCTTCGAATCACCCACCTGACCACCTTCCACCACCTTCTCCTTCTCATCCGCCACCTTCTCTCCCCTTCATCGAGCTGCTTGCCTCAAGAACAAACCTCAATATGTCTGACAACAATACGGACCCGATGGATTAGACGCTTCCTCTTCTCTCTCTCTCTCTCTCTCTCTCTGTATAAACACCAATATATATATACGCGTGTACACGCAATGTGTACGTTCTCGAGTTTCAACCCCTGGCAGTCCATCTTCCAAGGGGATGCCTGGTCGCGGTGGATGTAGACGCCGCGGACGCATACGGATGGAACGATCAAACATCGGGGGCGATATCACTTCTGGCCCACGATACGTTACCCCTCGTCGTTTCTTTTCTTCGACACTTGTAGTATAGCCACCAGGTCGGCGGAATCTACCGGCTATTAAATTCTCCGAAGGGGGGTTGAATATTCATGGGCCGATCTCCGCATCCAGCTTTTGCTTTCATCGCCGTTAATTGACACTGATTCCTTGACGGGCTTTTGGCGCGATGCGCTCGTTCTACACGACGTGAAATTAGATTTAAATCGATCCGCGACGTAACCTCGTTGCGGTCATTTTTTTTTTTTTTTTTTTTTTTTTTAATCCATCTATCCGCGGCAACTTGGAGCCCCGGAAACCGACACATGGTCGTCGCATAATTATCTATCCGGCTGGATACGGTCTTCTTGATCCGAAGTTTTACCGTATTTTGAAGTGAAATTATCGGATATTATAGTTTCTTTTGGCGCGTGATCGTTCTTTTAACGAGCGATCAAATATTGGAAAATAAAGACCAGATGAAATAATAATCTTTCTCGCGATACGATACTACGACTTCTGTTGTTATTGTAAGCTTTTATAGATGCATATAAGGGAAAAAGAGAATCGGATGCGATTTCACACGCAAAAAAGTGTAGCCCATATCGATTCCATAGATTACATATAACGTTCTGGAGGAGCCCGTATAGCGAACCACATTCAAACAGGTGTACGTATTTTTCTCCGCGCAGAGAGAAGTCGTCGGGAGTTACGTAGTTGTCGGAAAAAAGATAGAGAAAACACGTAAGCACCAGAAATTGCGATTATCGTTCTCCTTCTTTCCTTCGTTTCCTTTCATCGGTGAGAGTTCTTAATAAAATTTTACATTAAATAATTTTTCATTAAAAAAAAAAAAAAAAGAGAAAGAAGAAAATTATCTTACACAAAAGAAATCTTACAAAAAAAAAAAAAAAGAAAAATTTCTCTTCCTACGAAAAAAGAACTCATTCACCCTTTGAATGGTGCGGTGTTTACCCGCGGAAACGAAACAGAGAGGGAGAGTAATTGCTCGTGCGATTTTTTTTCCTCCCCGTTCTCTACTCGTTTTCTCCGAAATTTTCTCCAAGCCAACAAACCCTTTCCCATCGTGAAGCTCTCGAGGAATGAAACGGGCACACGTGGAAGAAGCGAGACGAACGAATGGAGAAAGAGCGGACGGATGCTCGCTCTTACGTGTCCCCGTACGTGTGTAATCTTGCCGTGGTTGTGTGAGGGTGGCGCGCGTTCGGGAGGGTGGGAGCCAAAGTTCACGGACTGAGCGTCGGACACGCACACACAGCCCCTGTCACGACCCCTTTCAGAATATTTTCTCGGTTCTTTCTTGCGGACCCTCACCCTAAGCAGGACAACGTAGGGGGTAGCTTGAGGTCCTGGTAAGACCCCCCACCAGCGATGCTCCTTATTGATCGTCCTCCGGCCCACCTACCGAAAGGGGGGCATACACCATGCTGGTGTATGCTTTCTCCTTCTCCTTTATCCTCGCTTAGGTCCACCCTCACGGGCCACCCTCTCGCCTTTGTAGCCCACCTACCAAAAACCACCCTTGCTGTCTCATTCTCGCTCGAACCTGGCTCCAACCTCTCTCTCTCTTTCTCTCCCTCTCTCCGACCGGCTCGAAGCAGTTTCCCTTCGTCTTCGTCGCTCCACGGTGTTGCTCGATGGTAACCATCGGAGCACAAAGAGCCACCGTGATCCCCCAGCGTCTGGGCTAGCTACCACCACGAGGGTAACCGATAGTCGTGCAAGTATAGTTGGCCTAGCCGAGGAGACGACGCTACCGGCGACGTCAATTTGCCGGCAATTTCGTTCCCGGGGAAAATTGATTGCGGTCTAGAGAAATTCATAATTAGCTAGACGTACCTGGACCGACGTCCTGGACGGGAATGCTCCTGGCGGAAGTTGGCCCTTAAGCGTGATTAAACGTCGGGATGGATGACGTGGATCGGAAACTGTGCTACGCCCCGCGTTGCGGGGGATTTGAAAGTAAGAAATGGGGATAGGTGGATGGGTCGGTTCGTGATTTATTGGGGATGGTGATTTCGAATTGGAAAATGGAATTCGATATCAAAAAAGTTGAAAAATTTACATGAGAAGGAGAAACGTAATAAAATCAACTATGAAATATATTCTACTTACTGATCAGACTTGTCCTTATTATCCTAAATTCTTGTCTTATTATCCTAAAGTCTTGATTCAATCGATATGAATGATCGTGTTTTGCGTATATTTTCTTTGACGTCAACGATTACGATTAATAGCACTCTTGTAATCGGAGGAATAATGGAAGTAATAATAATTCATACGCGGTCGAAAGAAAAGGAAGTCGAAGAGGTGGGTGACGTAAGTGTTTACAAAGTCGGAGAAAAAGAGCGGCAAAGTCGAACAGGTGCTGAGCACGTGGTGGATCGATGCCCGGCCAGCATGGGTTACCTCCTTTTTTTCCAGGCGGGGCTTTTCCCGAAGAACCGCGCATAGCCGTTTTTCATTCATATTTCCACGGTCGTGACCCGTTCATCGAAGGCTATAACGCCGCGCTGCGAAATCGATTTTGAATGGCGTACCAGGCGCGCCCATCTCCGCCTCTTTTCCCGCCGCGAATGTTCCCCTAGGTCGGGGTTACATTTATGTACCGTCGTGTCACGTTATATATATATATATATATATATATGTATATATATATATATTTTTTTCTCCCCTCATATTTTACAATCCGTCGACCCGGCTGAGCAATAAAAATAATGCGATACACAGACAACCACTGTCACTCCGACTGTAAAATTCGGTAGTTCGTGAAAAAAATGTACCGTGAGATTCGAGATAGTTTCTTCAAATTTAATCGCGATAATGGATAATTTAGGCGAGATTGTAATATTTATGGTCGCAATTTTTTTTTTCTTTTGAATGGCGTGATTAGAGCATGTCAAACATTGGTGCGCCATTTAATATATATAATGAGGATATTAAATTTTGTAGTTTTTCTATTCTAAGAGAAAGATATGAAAGAATGTCGTAAGAGTATTAAATTTGTTTTTATATAATGAACATTGAACTTATAGGTAAAATTATTGATTAGCTTTTCGTACATCCTGCGAATATAAAATTAAAATCTATATTAAGTAAAAATTTTATAACTATATTTTATAACTTCATCCATTCGAGAGAATAGACGTTTCCACGTATCAAAGTGAATAAGATCAAGTAAACACGTGATCGTTTACATTATCAAAATGAGCTCGCTTACAAATTTCGCTCCTATCAACCCTTATAAAACGTTACACGGAATGAAAAATTTTCCTGTATCATCGACTAAACATTCGCATCCGTTACAGAACGTAACAGAATATCTTTCCACTCTTTCCATATCTTTGTAATTACAAATCATCGTTCCTCCGGCAAGGTAAACCTGACATCGTTACAATTTTATTTTCTCGAAGCTACTCCACAGAGGGACATAAATCCATGGTCGTAGATTACCTTACCTGTTTGTAAAGTCCCGCTGAAATCGGAGTATTTGTCCTCCTCGTAGGTTTCTCTTGTCAGTCAGCCACCGAACGAACCGGATAACTCGGTATAAGTAACGTGATTCACGGCACGGCCATTAAACGAAATAGATACTTCGAGTTTTTAATTGGATGTATTTTTATTTCGGGACGAATTACTGGACGAATTACTCCCCTGGCTGGCCAGAACACGCCGCGCCAGACTTCGTTAGATTGCCCGATCCACGTTCGCTTTAACGTCCCTCTTTTTCTTTTCTTCTTTCTTTCTTTCTTTTCTTTTTTTTTTTTTTAGTGCCAACATTTCATGGTCCGTAGACTCGCGAGACGATAAAAAATCGCGCGACTACGAGGATATCGCGCGACGATCCTGCATGACGTAGGAATTTCGCTCGATAAAATTGTCTTAACGAGCGACACATTCAATGGCGTAATGAAACTTTTCCAACGACGGTTTGTTCGCTCGATGGATGATCGCCGTTGACTGCGACGTAATACTATTACTATAAGAAGAATGGAATGAGAATAATATAAAATACATCGACAGATTTAAACGAGAGATTGATTATTATGAAAATTTTGAAAATGGTCAAAAGTGATTCTTTTGTAATTATTTTTGTATAGATTTGGAATTAAGATTAATTCAAAATTACTTTTGGTTTCGCCGCTGCCGAAGTTAGTCGCTTGTCGAACTAATGCCGGTCTTTTTTGGAAGTTGTGTCCCAACTCAGTATGACCATGTCCGACAGTCAGAGGCACGATGTCCAATAATGATTGACTCGACATGTGAATTGACTACGACCTTTCTGTTGGAGAGTTGGTGCTGTAGTTTTGACTGCTCGAGAAGTATTTCGGTAATGATCGTTAGCCAGGAAGTCTGTTCGACTCTCTTCCTGGCTGATTGGGGAGTGTCTCAATTATGAGTGGGGAAGATATCGATGTTGTGATTGGGTATCAACATCACGCGATTCGAGATATAGGCTCAGGGCGGGCGGGCAGGTGGCTTGATCCAAAACATTCGACGGTTAAGGCGATTGTTATAACGTAAACATAACATAGACAAGAGACGCAGCTGTCTTTGTTTAGAGTTACGGAGCCTCACCGTCGCGGTCGCGAGAAAAACCGTAACCGAAACCTTCTCGAATGTTTACAAGTCGCGATAACACTCGCGACCACACTTATCGTGAAAATCAGATATGTGTTAGAATATTGTATCAGTGTATGTAATAAATTGTTGTATAAGAATTTAATTAATTAGGAATCTTGAATGAATAACAGTATATTTTTTTTATACTTACAATATGATAATGTGTTATAATTTGTAATTTATATTTGTAATTATACCTATGCATTGCAGAGCAGAGCAAAGGAGATTTAAATTATTGTAATAAAAATTAATTAATTTAATTAGATACGTAAGATTCGTCGAGACATTGAATGAAAGCGAAAAAATAAAATTCTCACTCTATCATGTTTTAAACTGAAAAATATTTAATACATTTTTCTATGTCATTTTTATATCGTTTAATTACAAATTGTCGTAGTCCTCTGGATTAAGTATCACGATTAATTTTGTCTCGCGTTACGTTATAACAAGTGCGATCAATTTCGCCTACGCGAATGTACCAACTTTTTTAATTCTAATAGCTATTATTACCCATAAGTAAATAATTAAAAAAAAAAAGAAAATAACGTAAAACCATATCGCATCAAATACACTTAAATCGTTTTATTAAAAATTACCACACATCTTATCATAATCGTTCCATGAAATTTAAATTCTATAATATCTCAATTCTAACAATCATTCGCAAAATTTCAAAGAATCATCTTTCAGAAATAAAAACCAAAGCGATAAATTATCTCCAATAATTCCTGATAATGCGTCATCCCTCCAAAGACAATAATTTCTTCGTTTCGAATCGGCGAACGAAATCGATCTTGCGGACGAGAAAAAAAAAATCATCCGTGACGACGATAGCATCCATAGTAATCCAATAAAAATCAAAATTGTCGAGGAATCCCGCGATGGGATCGGGGATTGCGCCAATTAAATCGCTTTCGCAAAAATCCATCGATACCTCTTTCATCCGTCCTTCGAATGGAAAGATGATGAGCGAGATGATCGGCCCACTCAGAGTGCCAATTTATGAGGGACAATTTAGGGGGATGGACGGTGGTCACGCAGCCACCCGAGCAGATAGGAGATATAGCTGATCGGCGCAACAGCAACAGCTGATGGCTCGCCGTTATCTATCGATCCATCTATCGGCCAGGTATCGATATTGTAATAGTTTACTAATAGTCGTACACGATTGTTCGCGGAGCTTGGACCCGTGTCCATTGGCGAGGGTGTGGAAACAAGGAAGGCGGTGATACGGAGGGGAAGGAAAACGTGTGCGGGATGAAAGAGAAAAGAGGGTAACAAGCGCGGGCCGATTGCCCGGCCACGGAAATTTTAACGTTCTATAACGTGCGGTAAATTCGATTATTCTTGGCTACGGATTTCTCACTTTTTGCTCGACTTTGCTCCAACGTTCGTTTGCCGCGGTTCATGCACACCTGTACCGGGAATACCGGCGAAATTTCGCCACGCGAAATCGCCCGTTCTCTTCCCCCCAATTTGATTCGATCGAATGTCGGATTGCGATTTGGAGGAGGGTGATTTGTGCTTTGGAGGGAGCCAAGGAGTCGGTAATTCTTTGAGAGTTTTTTGGTAATTATTGAAGATCGTGAGAAATTTTATTTTATATATATTAATATTGTGATATCGATACGATAATAAATATTTTGTTGAATATTGTTGAAGGAAAGATTGGAATAATTTGTATATGATATAGAAAGTGATATAGTAATTTTTCAATCGATTGAAGAGTAGCAATCTTTATATTACTATTGGATTACATTTACACTCGTATTCCATAGGAAGCATTAATAAATGTATTAATAAATTAAATTGTGACGAGCAAATAATATAATTAATTAAATATTACTAATTAAGGGAGTAGATGAATTAAACATTTCAAATGGAAACTAATCAGATAACACGAATATCCAATGATTAAATGTTAAGTATTAAAAAATGATTTAATATTTTCAGTATACAATGCAATCTGTTCTCGATAAAATTACCATCTTTTTATAAATTTTCTGTTAGTTCTATTTTCGTTAGTACTTACATATATAATTATTTATACAATTATACGTTTAATTTAATATTGTATTTAATCACAAGAATATTTCCCAAGTATATTCTCATGTACAAAAATTAAATTCATTTTTACTTGCTACATTTTCCCTCAGAAATTTTATCAAACATTCTGTTTGATCACTATTATACTATCTAATCGGTCCATTATCATTTAACTTCTTTCATTTTCTATTAGAAAAGTAAAATTAAGTATTATACTTTCAAATATTACTCGATAATATTTCGTTCCCAAAGAAATTGAATTTAAACATTTTTAGAATACATTTAGTGTTCCCTACATATTTCAACGAGGTGTCTGTCTACAACTCGTTACTTCTACTTACACGAAACTCGCAAATGTAGTTGCTTGCCTGAAAACAGCGCAACAGGTTTTAATAGGTCATTCATTTTTTATCGCCTGAATGAGAACACATGAGAAATTGTCCTCTTTAATAACTGCTTACAATTAAGAATATTATGAAATATTTTGCACCATTATAAATATGATGAATTACATTTAGAAATATTATCTGTATAACCAGAAAAAATACTGCTAAATATAAATCAACGTTATACTTTATGATCAATCTTCACATTGAATTCATCTATTTCTCAAATAATGTTATATTACGTAAATTTAAATATCAATATTACATTTCTAACATTACATTTCATTTAAAAACTTTCGAATCGAATATAAAATAATAATTACGCGCAAAAATATCGATACAATTAATTAATCAACGTTCCTCCTTTCTTGATATTATTATACTTAAACATCAAAATTCAAATATAATCGACAAACAATAAAAATTTTCCAAAAATTTCACCCCAAATTAATTGTCCCAGCGAAATCTCCCCCAACCCTCTTCATCTTTTTCCGGTGGCGGTGTACAAGATGGACAAAGAAGGAAGGAAAGTGACCCATCCTCGGGTATTGCCTCGCGCGCGAAGTTGCGCAAATATTTCACGGCGAGTAATCCATGTTTCATAACGTTAATGCACGAGATACGCTACGGGCCCGCGAGGAAGGAATGTTAATTTCATACGCGCGATATGCATGTGCATGTATTTAAATATTTTACAATCACGAGCCCGGGGTACTTGTAGTTTTTAATATTAAATAGTTGTTCGCTAACAAGCACTTTATTGTCTAATCTGGATCCACCGTGGCACGGGCCTGCTACGAAAAGTAGTTAACTTCCAATTAACATACGCCGGAAGGGGGAAATATTACTCCCTCCTCGTGAGGGAAATTCGTAAAACGTGGCGATTGCAAATTAAAAAGCGGCCGGTCACCGCGATGTTTCATTACGTTCGAAAGACGACGGCCGGCTTCGCTTTTGCAATAAAAAAATTTTCGTTCCAATCCTTTATTTCAAACCCGATATGTGCGGATATCCGTGAACGATGGCGAGCAACACGTCGCACAATAATTTACGCTCCTCGTACGTGGCGCGTTCAAATGTTACTGCAATAATTAATGAAACTCACTTGTTGCGAGAATCTTTTAACGTTTCATGAATCGTAGCCGCTTTGGAAAACATTTCATTGCGGCGGACGCGTTTAAATGTCGCTGAACGCCGACCTGGCTACGTGCGCGAGTTTCGAGAGCATCGAGGGCGGGCATAAGGGTTGGTTTTATGTTATTGGTAAGCGATGTCTAAATATTTGTCCACGATAAATGATAAAGAATGGTTTAATTAACGTTTGATGATGCGAAATAGTTATATTTGCCTGTGAAAGTGAAAGAGTGTAGAGGAACGATGATTCTATTTGTATAGAAAATATTTGTAATTTCGCCATAAATAAATTATAGGTGAATAAAATTGTTATGATTTCATGATTTTGTTTATAAATTGGAAGAAGCTGTATGTTGAATAATCTACATTGTACAGTACATTGATCGTTGTTTCTTTATTTTTTGATATTCGTAATGAAAAAATGAGAAGCTCATTGAGAAAATATAAATTTTCAATCCAAAAAAACTTTAAATAAAGTTACATTTTGAAATAAAAATGTATATCTTAAATATTAATGTTTATTAAGTATGCATGGATTTTTTTTTATTTAATAATATGTTAAATTATCATGACTCTATAAATATTTTGGATTATTTTTATTGCAAAAGTTAACATTTTTCCCTAAATGTTCAACTAATGCAACAAGCATTATTTAGAGATATATCTTCCTATATATTTTTAGCTATTAGTTCGTGTTATTATCATTATATCAGCACTTCCTTCTCCAGATATTACGATATTACATGCTAAGCGATATTGAAAGCATTTAACCTAGATAGATAATACCAGCTAATACAAAGTTCAAGAATTTCAAAATTCGTTAGAAACTTTGGAGAAATATTAATATTGTGCACAGAAAAAAAAATAGATTCTATTTAAATTAATTTAATCGATATTCGAGTTATTTCAGATCAAATCTTAATTAATTAAAGATTTTGATTATATTTATATCCCAAGTTAGTAATCTTCTTAAATATAGATTGAAGTCAGCTATATTATAAGGTAAATTTCACTTCTTAAAATCCTAATTAATAACCTAAAATCCAAAATTCATCAAATTTCCTTGCTATACAGAATTCACAAAAACATTTCCACCCTGTAATTAAAAGAGACAGTTAAATTACTTACGAAACACGCAAAAACCATAACACATAACGAACCAACGAAAAAAATTTCTACCAAAACCTCTCTCTCTCTCTCTCTCTCTCTCTGCCACGAATAAACGAATAATATCAAATTGAAGAAAGTGAAACAAAACAGCTAGCCAGCCACGTATACGTATTTTAGAGTGTTGTGAAACCACTTCGGCCAGTGAGAAACAGACGACTTTCTGTTTTGACTCGTGGAATTAAGCGCGCCGCCCGATCTTGGGCGGATCCCGGGCTCTTTGTAAACGCGTGTAAACACTTTTTACCGTCGCCATTAGCGATGGCTAGCCGGTCATCGTGGACTTTGGCCGAGGAACACGGTGGATCGCGTGTCCTCAAACAATCTACCCCCTTTTTCTTTATTTCTTCCCCCGTGCCCCCTAATTATGTTTGCGCTCCTGAGTGCTCCCGCGCTTTTTTCTTCTAATTAGTCACTCGGTTAATCATACTGCCAACGCGTCGTACGACTGACGAGCTCGCCTCACCCTTTTCTTACCCCTCCTCCTCCTCCTCCTCCTTCGTGTGCATTTTCAGAAAGGAAAAGTGAGCGTCGCGAGATCGCTTTGCATACTTAAGGCGGGACGCATCTCATGTATAATAATTCGACCGATGTTAATGTACACCCGTGCGAAATTGCTGAGACTTTGTTAGAACGATTGTGTGCACTGCAAATTTTACATCTCTTACCTTTTGGTTTTTGGAATTTTTGGGATGGGGAGATCGATTGCATTGAATGGATGGAATTGATTGAACTTGGGATATTGATTTATAATTTCTTTTGTATCATTTATACTGTTGGTTCGTTCATCTGTTAAATAATTTTAATAATTTTGCTCCGACTTTTTGTTTTATTCTTTAGAAATTAGCCATTACGTCAATAAAAATTTTTGCTGTAATATAAATACGAATGTTAATGAGTGGATCGTAATGGAATATCTTGCTGGTGCTTAAACAATGATAATAAATAAAACAATAAATAAATTGGTATAAAAAGTTCAATCCAATTCTCCAAATGTTATAACTTCGACTACGTTTTATTTTCATCCCTTATTTACAGCAACATTTTATCGAAATTATGAAAATAATTAGAATTTCAAATATGATATCCGAGTTACTCACGAAAATTCTTCTATACGATTTATTTAGTGCAGACCATTGATTTCAACTCAAAATCAAAATCAAACCCACCTTTGTCCAACACGAAAGAAAATTCAAATACGATTACCAATCGTTAAAATTACCCATTGTTTCAAATCCTTTGAAAAATAATCTACAAACCACGTTTCTGTCCGATTACTACAATCGAAACTAGTATTAGAATTTCATATTTTCTCGAATACACGAAGATCGATATTTCCTTTAAAAAAAATATTATCCAAAATATTCGATAAACGAAACGTAACAAACGAACATTATTCATAAACGAAAAAAAAGAAAGAAACAAATCCACTGATACCCCACCGAACCGATGGTCCACGACCGATAGAACAGTTCGAGTTGGTATGGGACGAGGCACGCGGATCCGCTCTTTTTCGCGGCGCGTTTGCGCGCGCCACGCGCCGGGGGTGATGGACCAACAGCTGTTTTCTCATGTGTCGTGACGGCGCCAGAGCAGCGAAGAGAGGAAAAAAAAAAAAAAAAAAGAGCGCGGAGACGGGTGGCAGGGGAGGGTGGAGAGGAGCGAAGCAACAATCGAAACCATGTCGGGCAACGACCGTGGCCCGCGCGTCGCTCTTCACAAATCGTCGTAGTCGTTGTTGTTTCAATGTCGCTGCCCCGCATCGTGGCCGCAGCTCTCCTTCTCCTCTTCAACCGTGGCTATTTACTTTTTCTCCGCGCTCCCTGGAATTTTCGCGGAAAAAAAGCGGAAGCTGGATGGTCGTTAAAGTATCAATTAGTTGGAGGAACCGGGCGAGAAAGGGGGTAGTGGAAGAAGTGGTCCGGCGAAAAAGAGGGTTTCTTTGCTGTAGTAATTAGTTTCCTGGTCGGCGGGGAAGGAGGGAAAAAGGAGGAGGTTGAAGGGTCTTCTTTTAATGATAATTGGTTTGCTCGAGATTGGGGAGAGAGGAAGGGTGGGAGGGTGGGAGGGAGGGAGGGAAGGTAAAAAGTCGCGATCGGAACTGTATTAAGCGGTAATCGTGCGAGCCGAACGTGTTCGATTGAGAGGTAATTTTCTCTTTTTCACCTCGATAAGGTGGGATATCGTTAGCAGAAAGTGATGTGGTTACTTTGGCCTGGTATTGTTTGAGAAAACAGCTTTGATTTTAGGGATGGATTCTTTTGTTTTCTTGGAAAAGAAAAGAAAAGAAGATGATTTATTTTATAATTTATTTCGAAATGTATTAATAAAAATTTGATCCTTTCTTGTTTTGTTCAAATCATTCGATCCAAGGTTTCTGCATAAACTTGGGAAACTTACTAACTGTAGAAAATATAATTCGAAGTTCCGTGCAATATTAACGAAAGATAAATTTCAAATAGAAAATTTTCTAACAAATTTTGCAACAAATTGCAAATGTTAAATTATCACGTGGGAATTTATAATGTAGCCATTTCTTTTTCATAGTTCAGAGAGAGAACAAAATTTTCTTTCAACAAAATTTCCTAGAAAATTGTATTTGAAAAGTCATCGAAACGTCAATGAAATGGAAACCGAGTGTTTCAACCAACAAAAAAGCGCGCGAGGCAATGCAGTGGTTTACTTTCTCTTTTTTGAATGAATAATGAGCTGAGGTCGTATTTATTCCCGTTCATTTCACATGCTCATTAAAGCGTCGGACGGAAAGTGTATCGGTGCTAAAAGCTCGGCAATAAATACAAGATAACCTGGTTAATTCATATTCCTCGGTACCGTTTGCTAATTACTCGTAATATCGATTTCAGGTGTGCAATTGTAAACAAGATTAACGACCGTCAAAATAAACTTACATCGTCAAAACAAGGTGTACAACCCGTTTCCTTTAATTCTATATTGGACGAACAAGCATACGAGATTATCGATAAGATCTCGAAGCATGCCTTTATTAGACACGTTAATTTTTATCGTGTGTTATTCACAATTATTACATTTGGAGAAATATTCATCGTTCGATACTATGCATTATTGTCAAATATATTTTCCTGAATAGAATTTAAATTTTATAATTGTGATTACTATTAATTAATTAACTGCTTCTTGAATTAATTAACAGTCATTATCCAATAATTGCTCGTGATAAATTTTGACGCAAACTTTTTACAATCATTGTCACACATACAACTGCCTATTATAAATCTTTTCATCGATTTATTTCAACTATATGTATATTTCCTATGGATAATTATTTCATGTTATCATTTTACGTTAAATATTTTCAATAAAATAAAGTATACCTGTGGACAATGATGTATCTACATATCGATAAAGGAAAGAGGAAATATGAAATGGATTAAACCGATAACGAAACATAATCAATTCATCGATTGTACGTATTAAATAATTCTCCTCGTATCAGTTTTTATCCATCCGTGAATTTAATCCATCATCTTGAGTGAAAGTTTTTTCAATGATAAAAAAAAAAAAATATGAAGAATCGAAAGGAAGACTATTCCACGTACGAGTTTCATTCTATTAACTAGTTTTTAATTAATCCCATACGATACCACAGGTTCAGCTCAAAAAGCTAGGACAACCGGCAGGTATATGTATATTCCAGCCGCATCAGACTTTTTCAGAATTGTTTAATTAATTATTTATACGCTCGTATATTTCGTCGGTTTGGTGAGTGACGATACGCGATTACCAGTGTACCAGTCGAACTGGAATTCATCGTGCCGCTTTAATTAGTTATTCGTTCGCTTTCGTTTCGCTTCGATCGAGTTTTCTTCCAGTTATAAGGCCTCCATCGGAATACATCCGACACAAAACTCTTCTTTTCCCCCCCTAACTTCGTGTTACATTTGCTCGATTGATTCGAGGGTTAATTAATAACAGATAGGATAGATTTTGACATTTAAATGTGAAATTTCCAATTAAAAGAAATTGTCTAAGAATTCGAGTTCCTCTCTCTCTCTCTCTCTCTCTCTCTCTCTCTCTCTCTCTCTCTGTTTTTTCAACTTTCATATCGATGTGATAATTAAATTTTGGAATATTTAGAAAATCTCTTTCTTTGGAGTAACAACGGATAATAAATTAAATATATTGCTTTCATTTACCTAAAATAATTGGCAACAGGAATTTTTTTTTAAATTTAACGTTTGTTCCCTTAAATTTGCGAATTAGGAAAAAAAATATAAGCGTGGAAGAATTCGGGGCGCTTAAAGAATTCAATTAAGTGACACGGAAATTGCGTGAACAATGAGGCACCGTTTTGTGTGCTATTGACGGTGGAATTTTTTAATACCCACCCGTGGGTAATATCATCGTCAGATTAAAAACGTTATCGTTAATTTATTACAAAACCAGATTGATCATAGAAATTCGGTTGAATCAACATGTTTTGGCGCATGCCTTAATAACAACTTGTAGCTTTGACCACCATAAATTCTGCGCCTGTCATTTAACTCTGATTCAATATGCAGTCAGTCATTCCAGTGATTCGATACACGCGTCATTAATCAATCTCGTAGCAAAAATTGGCGTGAACGTTGATCTGGGATCGATACTATCCTGATAAAGATCAAATTTGAGCAAGTGATAACCTTTAAATTAATATTTCCAAATAGAACGTTAACAGATTATCTTAATAAATTGCAGATTGCAAAGTGTGAAAATTATTTTCACACTTCTAAACGTATAATAAATAATTTCTCATCAACACTCAATTTCTAATAAAACGAATACTTTATTGTAAAATTATCTCAAATATAAAGGAAAAGCAGAAAGACGGAGACAAAGAAAACTATAAAAGAAAAGAAAAGATATCCCCTTCTTAAAGAAAGAATTAATAAAAAAAAACAACCTTGAAAATTCGATTCCCTCCAAATTAACAGACCGCCTACGACGCGTTTCGACAGCGAAAGTGTATAAGTGCACGTGGCTCGGTAAAAGTGTTTCCCGAAGAAATTAAAGAGTGTGTGCCCCTCGAAACCGTGCCACAACCTTCTTTATCCTGACAAACGCTGGAGGAGGGAAGGAGAGGGAGGGTGGAAAATCGCTGCTGGCCAAGACAACACACACACACATACACACACACACACACACTCTCTCTCTCTCTCTCTTTCAGGGAACGGTCGGTGTCTCAAAGCTCGAATTTCCATATTTCCAGCGAGGCGAGGTTCGAGTTAGCGAGCTTCGCTGATCACGTAGACACACGATCGAGCAAGCTCGACTCTCGTAGTTTCGCGCTCACGCTTTCGCCCTCGGGGGCTAGACAGCACCAGGAGGCGGTTGTGGAGTGGGCCGACGAGGAGGAAGGCGGTGGGAAGGCAAAGGAGCACCGTGAAAGGAGGGACGGAGAGGAGCGAAATCGAGGACGAGCGGGACAGGATGGACGGAAAGAGAGAAGAGAGGAGAGAGAGAGAGAGAGAGAGAGAGAGAGGCGACCGCGGGTGGCTAGTTGGAGAGGCGAGGAAAGAGGGAGGAACGCTTGGTAATTCCTGGGGCAAGGAAGCGAGGGTCAGTGGGGCGACAGGGGGTGCGTTAAGCCACACCCGCAAAAACAGCCCCCTGCAGCTCCAGCAGCGACCGAGCGCATCGACCGACCAGTTTCCCCACCATCGGTACCGCACACAACGCGAGCGACAAGTTCGACTCGGTTTGCAAAAGCTTCTCGAGGATACCGGCTCTAACCCTCCCGCCCACCCCGAAAACCCCCTTTTCCTTCGACCGCCGCTGCTTCTATTCCCGCTTCGGGATCCTCTTTTACACGGGTTATATGTGCATCGTTAGGTGGTCCGTGATACTCTCCGACACCCCCGTACCCCACCCTGCCTCCTCCACGATTCACCGTTTACCCTTAAAGGTTCATTTGCACCTGTACGCACACATGTATGTATGAATCCTGTGGGAGAAGTGAAGGCTGGACAAGCGTCGAGAATTGGGTAGGTAAGATAGCTTGGAACTCGGTTCCAGGAGGAGGTTGTTGAGAGTATTTTTGCTCGTTTCAATCTATTTAATTTTTATTTTTAACGGGTGGGACTCTTGTATTGGAGGGAATATATCGTTAAGGATAAGCGTGATGTTTTTCGTCAGTTGTTTATTTCTGAAAAGAATGAATTAAAATGAATTAATATTTTTATGTTATATGTGTAAGATGTTTAAAAAATTTTAGGTACGAAAAGTGTAAAATATAAATTAAATATTGTGTTAAATATTCGTTAAATTTAATGGGAAATTTGTAAATGCGAAATGACAGAGGAAATGTGAAAACAAATAGGAAAATTTTGATTTTCGATCGATGTCCATTAAAAGATGAAGATCGTTGAGGTGTATTGAAAGATGGACACCGTTAATAACGCAATATCACCTATTTGCTTCCGCGTTAATCACGCTTGATATGAAAACAAAAGATTAACGTCGATTGCGGTATTGTATCGATTACGCGACGTTGCCCTTTTCTCTTTTTATCTTCGTCGTGCGAGGGGTGATTTATGCGTCCTTCTTTTATTTCATCTGGAACAAGTGAATCACTTACGCTGCAAGAACGGAATATCATTTTTTATTATGCTAGAGGCGAATGTTATACCGCTTTTTTCTCGACTCGCTTTTCTTCTCAGCTTTTCATCTATAAAAATTATATTAATCCCGTTCATAATACGAGATTTACAAGTGTTAGAATCGTTTGTATTTTTTTCTTTTCACCAAACTGCTGAAACAAAATTAAATTTTCTTCTAAAAGAGAAACGAATTAAGAATATCATCCATCTGTATACTCTTCTTTTATCGATGAATTAATTGACACGTGAACAATTCAGATTTTAAATATTAATTTCGCATCTTTAGATTTACATTCTCTTTTCTAAATTGAAATATTTTTAAATTATGATAATATTGAAGAAATCTCCATTATTACGCATGAATTGTTTTAATAATATTACGGAAATTAATGTAATATAAAATAAGTAAACGATTCAAAATATTTAAGAAACGAAAGAAAACAATTATCGTGGAAAACCAGGCATTCGTTTCATGTTACGTTTTAGATTGTTTATAGCCTCGGGTAAATTTACGGGCGTAGCGCATTAACATTACAAATCTCCGCAAAACGTTTCCTGTGTTTTCCGAAAACACTCGCTAAATTATTCGGTCGTTAAACGAATAAAATGAAAATTCATTGAAATCGAGCAACACTCGGGCACCGTGTCTAAAACTTGCTCCACCTCCCCTCCCCACCTCCTCTCCTCCCTATTCCGCAAATATTTAAGATTCAATCTTCAAATGGAATCGCGATATTATTCCTTACAACGAAACGAGTTTCTATTCTCCAAGGGAATTCTAATACACCATCAGCTTATAAGCTGCACGGGGAGATGAAAATCCCCTCCTCGAGCCACCCCCATCTCTCCCTCCTTCCGCTTCTCTCTTATCTGTCGATCTCCCCACTCCTCCAACTCCTTCTTCTAACCCTCAGATGCCACCCCCAACATCGCCACTTCCACTAACGGCACGGCCAGCTCCATAACTACCCGCCAACCCCTACAACTTTACCCTCCTCCTCCGTGACACTGTGCGCACCCTCTCGCGCAGGCGGCCAAGAAAACTGCGAAAAACTCGGCTTTTTACGCGGGAAAACTTTTCGAACTTCTCCACCGACACAACGTCAGCGCACACGCAGATGGGACGAAAGTTTTCCGAGGGGGGGGGGTGTGGGAGAGGGCAAACATTACCGCGTGAAAGAAATCTCACCCCCTCCAACTCTCGCCCGGCGAGAAAACTGGATGGGTGGGAGAGAGAAGGAGATATAACGAGGGTAGTTTCAAAGCTCTTTCTCTCCGTTAATTCGCTTTATATAATTAACCGAGGGAGAAAATAAGTGGCGGGACATATAAAAATATATTAACGCCAAGTTTTACCTCGTTATTTTTTTCTTCTTCGGCTATCGCGAACTTTTTATATAAAAGAGAGGACGGAACGTTAGAAATGTGAATTTATGATTATTTACGAGTGGAAAAGCGAGGAGACGTGAGAAACTTTTATCGTCCACTCTTTTATTTCAATTTCATTATTACTTGCAATATTATAATAATAAGAAGGATGATGATAATATAATTTTACAATAAACATTTCCTCATCTCCGATTATAATTTTTGATATTCAAAACTTCTTTTCACAATTACAATCGTGATCCTGATATCGATATGTCTCCTTTAAATATTTTAAGCTTTATTTTTACCATAATTGTAAATTTCCGCCCAGTGATAATAAACGATTATCAAACATTGAAACGTCATGGGACGATCTCTAAATCCCTGTATTAAACGTTCACCGTCTTTGTTCCGGTTGACATTCGCCGTTAAACGCAAACCTGTCAGGGGTGGAATCGTCGTAGATAGGGTAAATACGAGCGAAAGGACGCAGGATCCATAGACGCAGAGTCATAAGGGCGGTATGGGTGGGCTTTAATTAAGGCAAGTAGAGGAAAGAAAAATCCTGAGGGAATTTATAGAGGTCGACGGATCCACGACGGGGTTTAAGGGAGCGAAGGGAATGGAGAACGGAGTTGGTTGAGAACGGGGGGTCGTTCCTAAACTCGAAGGATGTGCCCATGGTAATTTAGACCTACGGAACGACTGCGGCCCACGTAAAGGTCCAAATGTAAAACAGACTGTCCTGCGTTAATTCCTTTAGACGATTAAACAAATAACTGTCTGACTCCTCTTACTCCTCTCCCCATTTCGTTAAAATGGATTTATCGGATTTCGATAGAATTTTAAGATACATAGATTTAAAGTTACGATTTTTAACCTCTTGATATTATTTTCCTTAGATATATTCGATAATTCAATTATGATATATTTCTTTTCGTGTTTTTATTTTTATTATTATATCAGATCTTTTCATAAATAATGCCATCTTACAAGCTTTTTCAAAGAATCTTTTATTATGAAATTATGGTATATTGAAAATTAAACAGATTGTTAAAACAAAAGAAACGAGTAATTTTAATAATTCATTTACAAAATCTTTTAAATGACAAATCGAATTGGCATTAGCATTGGACAAATTTCCCAATTGAAACGAGAAGAAATTTAATCAAAATAGAATTAAGTGTAACAGCTTGAATATAAACTATTGCTTCGCGAGATTTAATTTACATAAAAATCGTGATCGAGCGATAGAGTCAAAAATTCGCCTCCTGGCGAAGACAAAGCCACGAAGGCGTGCATACGGTATCCCTCGAGGAAGGGGGCGCCACGCCGGAAATCTGGGCATGTATTCCGGACCAGAATCGCTCTCGCGATGGTTCGGGTCACGCGATGTAACACGCTCGTCTTTTTACCGGAGTTAAACTCCCGGGAGAATTTTCCTGCGGGAGGGGGTGGCTCTATTAGTGCACCGAATAATGATGAGTTTAAACATGGCGCCGTCGTGTACGGATACATAGGCGCTGGCCACTGACCAGGCCGAAGGTAGTTCGCTCGGATTAACTTGGTCCGTTGACGAGGTGATTAAACGTTGATTAAACGCAGACTAAATTGCAGTCAAAAATATCGATCCTCCTTGCCTTGACTCCGCCATCAGCCTCCTCCGCCACCACTCCCTTCCCCGCCCCCTTTCACGGCGCCGTCTCATCGCGGTACACGCTTTCCACGCTACAACTCTTGCCGCTCGCATTTTATCCGTTCCATCCACCTTTCCAACGGGTCACCTTTCAAACCCCTGGTAATCAGGGTTATCTTACTCCCGTCCTAATGGAATTACAGCACCGCTTTGATACAGTTGCGTCTCGTACTGCATAATTACGAGATTGCTTAACGACGCGGATTGGTATGCGCGCATTATTGCCGAAGACCGCGGCCACAGAACGATTCTTTCGTTGGTGGAAATTGTCCAGACACGATGAATCTTGATGAAATCCTTTGTGGGAGACGCATTTTTTAGAAATATCGATATTTCGTGCATAAACATCTAGTAATTTTGTTTATTCATTTCCATTTTTGAATTTAATTTTTACACAAAATAATAATAAACTTTTAATTCGAATCAAATAAACTTTTCGGATTCCATTAATTTGAAAATATCTTGAATCATTTGAATCGTTAATACTTATTAATATATATATAAATCTCTAAAATAAAAATAGAATTGTCCAAAAAAGGAATTATTCGTCAAAATGAATGAAAAACATAATATTACGATACTTTTACAGAGAGTTCCGTCCACTCGACGATCTAAACTCCTTCCAAAATTATCGCTTCTATGGCTAATTTCATTTACATAATTCCAAATCACGCTCGACGAGAATCAAACTCGACCAATTTCCAAAAATCCTTTGCCTTTCGATCGAAAACCTTTTCATCAACGATACCAGGAACAGCTAGTTAACGCATTAACGCCTTTCGCATGATCGAGCGGGCACGATTTTTGCACGGTTGTTCGCTGAGCCCGGCAACGTACAATTAGCGGCTCATTAACGATGGATGCGTCGACGTGATACCAAGTGCTCTCATTGATTCCGCGATTCGAACGTCGGCGTTCACGTGGCCGGGTCTACTGTGCACACGCACACGCGCCAACGCGCACAACATCCCGTGAATCCGGTCTAGGAATCGTTTCCCATAGTCCTCGTCGCCCAGGAGTTCGAGATATCCTCGATGGATCGGCGACTTTTAAGTCAATAATCGATCCGATTATCGTCAGAAGCTGGCAACACTTTTCGTGGATGCGTTTTCATTTTTCGAATGCGTGATTTAAACGCGGCGACTTTGAATCGGTACAAACGATATTAATCTCATCGAATGGACAACTTTTGTTTTTAAATTTTTCGATTTTTGAATTGAATTGTTATATATTAATAACTTAGCTTAATATCATGGGAATGTAAGAAGATTTGTGAATCATGTAATATGTTAGGTTAACTTATTTTGTTTGTTGAAAGATGTTAAAACAAATTGGAGTAATTGAATGAAGACAAATGAATTTTTTCAATTTTAAAAATTCAATCTCTAATTTAAGAAATTAACATTTGTATGTAGTTTGGGTGCTTCGAGGTAACAAATGTGTTACTTATTTTATTAATACTATTCTCTTCTCTTTATTCAATTAGTATTCAAAATTTACCCCTTTTTCTTGCTCTTGACTTTGTATATCTATTCTTTTTTCGTTTCAGCCTGTTGCAACCATTCTCTCTGCATCGTTCGATAGTTTCGATACGCGTTTATGGTTACGCAGATGGAGAAGAGGCTTTCTCGATCGACCTTAATTGACTCGTACACGATGTTCTTTTCTTCTTTTTCATTGCCTCCCCCTTATTGGCCTGGGAACGACGAGATAATTCTGCGGGTTGGCGCGACCCCGCCACAGAGAATTGAAAATCGAAGAAGAAAAATATTTTTCTTGAGGGAAATTAGCTGGTTAAGCGGTTCTCCAAGGTGGTTTTCAATGGCTAAAGGATCGCCCTCCTTCGGGAAATTCTTCTGCATTTTTTCTTTCTTTTTCGAGAGAAAAAGAATAATTGACCGCACGTTCTTAGAACGTCAAGGATCGAGATTAAGTAAATGTTTGATTTCACGGTTCGACGTCTTCCTCGATTCCTTTGAAAATAGAAGAATGCCTGGAATCTTGATGGTGAATCGTCTGTTTGAAGATGCAGATTGATGGGATTTTAAAGATGAAATTTTTATCTCCGCCTTAATTTGATAGAATTTATATGATGTATAATTTGTTTGATTAAAGAAGATAATTTTTGTTTTGTGATTATGATAAACGAACGATACAAACTGTTTTAAATTAATTTTTATTCGTGATATAATGTTAGAATTAATATTAATTTTGATTTAGTTTAATCTAATATATTTTAAGAATATAAGCAAAATAAACAGGCATTTTTAAAATTCTTGTTAAATGTTTTTCTTGTTAATGTATAATGATTGAACAAACTCATATCTCTCACGTTTTTATCGAACCCGGCGATACGTCACGCAGCAAATACTACGCAGAATCCGCTTAAAGATCGCCATTACGAAGCGAAAACCGAAAACACCGCATCCCCTTCCCAAGAATTCCCCCATTTGCATAATCTCCATCTAAACAACCCCCTAATTCCGAACATTACCCGATACCGCTCCCTCCCTCTCTCTCCCTCTCTCTCTCGCATGAACATCAAACGCGGAAGACAGAGAAAAGAAACGAAAATATAGGAGAAGAAGGAGAATAACGGATAAAAAGAAAAGAGACGAGAGAGAGAAAGGGAGAGAAGATTGGCCCGATATCCGCGTGCCAATACACCCCGATCGGTGTGCTTAGGTGGCGAGCACGGTGCCTCGAATCACAATACAAGTCCGGCTCTCCCACGCCGGATAGCGCACACGCTCACAGCAAAGAAGTGGACAGCCTGGCCCTGACACTCAGAAGCACCATCAGTTATACAGAGACCACCCGCGCGACTCGACCATGCTCGCACACCATCTCAATGGAACCGGTGACACCAACACTATCGTCGAACTCACCACCACACACGCGAACCGTAACACATGGCGACGTGGCCGCGCGAGGGGGAGGGGAAGAGAGGGCAGATCGGCTAGATGGGGGGATGGTTTTTTAAATCTAGCCATCAAGGATCCATCCTGGCCTGGCTGAATGCCCGCACGGCACACATCGAAACCGATCTAACGCGGCCGCGCGCGTATTTGTCGGCCGCCCATTATCCTCGTCGAAATTCAATTACCGGTGCGGCCGTTGATTCCATTTTTGCGAGCACCTGCACTTCTGCCTTACCTTCGCCTTTTGCCTCTCCCTCCCTTCCCTTCCTCGCGTTTTACTTTCACCAATCCCGCTTAACAACATTGACGATGATTGTCAGAATCAGAATCTTGTTTAAGAAGATGAAAATACGGCGAGTATTTTTTTTAGTTTTCCTCGGCAGAGATTCGAGTATTGGGATTTTAAGTATAAGAGGAAAATAGGGGGTAAGGGGGGGGGGTGATAATATTTTTGACGATGTAATTTTTTAAAATAAATCAACGCGATGAAATTTATCGCGATAGGATTTCTGTGTGAGTATATTATATATTATTCAGGAGTGGAAGGAAGCGAGTGGTACGAGTCGATGAAAAGGGGGCATTGTCGCTGTTCTGTTTTTTATCGATCTACGAGAAATTAAAATTAAAAAAAAATATTACGATTAAATAATTTTACTATTCCTATTTGGTAAAATTACGCATCACACTTTGTAACAATGCTTAATACAATTTTAAATACAGAAAATTATTGACTTTCTTATGATGTAAAAAGGATAAATAATAATTGGAACGTTTCAATTAAACCATCGTATGAAAAATACATTATTGCACGAAGCTTTATAAACTATTTATATATTTGGAATATGCATGGAAACACAATTTCAAGTAATAATTTTACAAGATAAATAAGTAATTACATCATAGAATGCGTATTGTGAAATTTATTTAATTTCTTTCTTTCTTTCTTTTTTTTTTTTCAGAAACTTTTTCCCGCTATATAGAATATAGAAACAACAAAAAAAAAAAAGTCATTGTTCGCAAACGACCACGTCAAAATCGAGCCGCGCATCATTAAATTATCGATCGTTAGAGTATCGTTTATTTTTTCTACGAGTTAACTTCATTTTCTAATCAACTTAAACGTCTGTTTTTCGTTTTTTTTTTTTATTTCTTTTTTTCTTTTTTTTTTTTTTTTTTTCGTTTCTCATTCCACGGAAACACGATCGAAAAGTGAAAGTAGCATCATCTGGTCCCGCGATACAAATGCAATTCTTTTTAATCAAATGCAAAGTGTAGGGAAAACGAACAACGAGGAGATATAATCACGGAACGAGAACCGTGTAACGCAATCCCGTAAATTTGTCGGCTTCCTGTTATTCTCGTTGAAATTCAATTACCGATACCAACGGTGGCAAAGTTACATTTTTGGCACGGACTGTACCACCAATTGTATTGTTCCGTCGACCGCCACTTATTTTACTTTTGTTCTCTTCCTTCGGGCTTCATCGTTTACGAAGTTTTCTTTAATTATCGTACATACAACCCGCCGGTTAAGTAATTACCGGCAATTGATACGTAATATAGGGGTTAACAACGATGAACGTTGGATGCCGATATTAAATTTATGTTAGCTGAAGAAAATTGTATTTATTGGATATGATCATTTTTTCTTTCACAATAGAATTGGCAAATAAAATTTTCACATATGTTTTATTAGAAAAACGTATAGATTTGGATAGAGATATAATTGTATTTATTTTCATAATGCTACTATAATAGAATATAATAGATAATATTACGTTTTGTGTAGATGATATTGTAGATTCGTAGTTCTAGTATGATAATAAATGTAAATGGTTAAAAATATGGATAAAAATTTTTTTACGGATATTGTTATATTATTTGTAGCGACGTGTGTAAATGAGTCGTAAACCTCTGTTGAGTAGTGGATAGAATGGTTATATTAGCAGCATGTGTTGTGACAGTTGTATAACTACAATGTCACACGGAATTTAAGTGGTTTATAATTAATGATTTTATAAGTAACGTGAAATAAATGGAAAGTATTTATAGAAACTTAATATTTAGTCTGTTATATATAATAGTTTTTAGAGAAAGTTAATTTTTTTTTTTTTTTTTTTTTTTGATTAAACGAAACGATTATTTCTGCAGATATCTTAAAATTGACCATTTTTCAGATTTTCACTTTTTTTAAATTATTATTGTCTACTTTCGTGTTAAAACCTGAGCATGAGTAAATATTATTTATCAATTCCTAACATTTTAATTTATGATTATCGAAACTAATGATATTAATGTATTAATTTATTCGATACTTAATTAAAAAAAAAATAAAAATTTTCACGAATCATACATACGAAATAATATTAAATTAATAAGTAATCTAATGTTCTTTAAAGAAGATGAGCATAGATGAAATTTCTTTAAAACTTAGCACAATTTAAAAAAATTTAAATTTAATATAAAGAAGAGAGAAGTCTGAATAAGTCGAATTAATTTACGTTAATTCAACACCATTTTTTAGAGATCAACTTAAGTACATATATTATATATTTTCGTGTAACTTTACTCTGCATTGCTTTCGAAGCAACGAAAGCTAAACACCTTCGCGATAAATTGAAAGTAAATTTGAAATAAAATGCAGGATTTGGGCAAGATTCTGCAAGATCAGTGAAAACGAGGGGAACAAAAACAAACGTTGGAACCTCTCGACGGATATTTTCATTGCAACTTTTTCACCGACCGACTTCCTCCGATATCTCCGATAGAACAAGGGAAGGTAAACTCTTTTTTATTTTTCTATTTTTTTTTTTTTTATTTCTACAAAACAAAAAATTTTTTTTCAGGTTAATCGAGAACCGATCAACCGCACGGTGCATTCTCGAAAGCCCGGCATTGTTTATCTCGCGATTGGTAGACGCGATTGAAATCTTTCTCTCGCGCCCTCTTTGTTCCCGGTCTCTTTTGATTCAGGATGTTCATAGACAAGCTGCAACCGTCTCTTTAAAAGCGCGAATCCACCACGCGTTGAAACCTGAGACGACGTGACGTTGATGCAATTAAGCTTTTGTCTCACGTCAAAATCCTTTGTCATTTCTCTTTTTTTTTTTTTTCTTTTTCTTCTTTTTTTTCTTTCTTTTTTTCTTTCTTTCCTTCTTTCTTCCTTCGTGTAATCGCGCGTTTGTAATAAAACGATCGGTAAGCTTTGCTTTTATAGCGAGAAATTTATTTGAATTTTTCGTGGAAATGTTGCTGCGAAGAATGTATCACACCCTTTGTGTTCAACGCGTGAGTTGAATTGAAATTTTCTATTTAATTCTTTTACAATCGTGTTTACAGATGTTTATGACAATTGTATGTTACACGTGTTTGTAAAGAGGGTCCGTGTTTATTTCACTTGATTTTTTTAAATATGTATATATTCACACAGCGGTGTGGAACATCGCTGTTAATAATTTGAGTAACATCGCCCCAATGTTTTTCATAATTCTTGTCAAATATTATAAGGTTAATGGTCTCGCTAGAAAATCACATTTTTCACATTTCATATACTTTTCATCGTAAATTTTCCACCGCATCGAAGGAAAACAAGGAAAAAAATACACAAAAATTAGAATAATTGAAAGACGAAATCGAATATTTAAAACAAAAAATCTATTATTTATCACCTCACCGATATTGCCCAAATTTCGGCACGATTTAATCCTATTACCCATAAGTAATCGGAATACGATTACACGACTAATTGTGAGAAACCATATTCTTAAAAAAAAAAAAAAAAATTCTTTCATCACAAAATTTCCACCGCAAAGAGAAAGAATGAAAATGAAATTTTCTCTCGAAAGAGAGAAAAACTAAATAACCAAGATAAATGCAAAAAGGGTGAAAAATTAAAGTATCGGATATATCTGACTAATTAAAGGGACAACGAATTCGTGATAAAATTCGGAACTGTTCCATCAATCGATGCCCCGATGAACAAGGATGTCCATTCACGAATGTTCAATGGGCGAGGAGTCGCGAACTTAATATCCGCGTATCGCGAAATTACCATCTGCCCGGACTCCCTTCATTTATTATTTCCCTGTCTCCTGTCTCCGATTCACTTTCTTTTTGCTTTCACGGTCCCCGCCTTTTTTTTTTCCTTCCCAGACGAAGGGGTTGCGTGTGCCGAAAAAAAAGAAGGGAGAAGGGAGAAGGTTGTTGTTCCGTGCGGGAAAGAAAGAGAGAGAGAGAGAAAGAGAGAGAGAAAAGGAAAAAAAAGAAAGGAGGGGAGGGGGAAAAAAAATGAAAAAGGTTCGTTGAAAAACGACGTGCCGGGCCACGATGACTTTCGGAATCATTTTTCAAAATGTCTGCCACTGCCTCGAGGGGGGGAGGTGGGTGGATGGTCGGGTGGGTGGGTGGTTGGAGGGGTCGGAACACCGACGAACGAGGAGGGGGGGTGCGCGGGGGGGGGAGGAGTGGGTGGTCAACCCCCGTAGCGAAGGGTGGCAAGATGGCGGCGCACGGTAAATCGATGGAGGCTAGTCACTGCAGGCGCCCTCGCTTTCACAATCCCCAAACTCATCCCCCCGTGCCACCGCCGCACCGCCAACCTCTCTGCAACCCCCCTCATTTTCGAGCTTCACGCAAGCGCCCGCACCCTGGACACCGTGTCTTTGCTCATCTAAGAATCATTATGCACCGATGACCCACTACTCGTGACGAGAAAAATGGAAAAATTCACTTTTTTCTTTTTTTTATTTTTTTATTTTTACCCTTTTTCTTTTTTTGTTTTTTTTTTTTTCGTTTTTCTCCTCTTTTTTCCTCGGTAAGGAAAAAAAAAATGTTATTTCTCGGAGTCGTAATGCGGAGAGGAATAGTTTCTTTTTTTTTTCTTTTTTTTTTTTTGGAATCGTTGGATGGATCGTTGAAATTGTGTTTGGAATGTTTATCTTTGAGGATTATTCTGTCCTATAGAAGGAATTCGGGAGTGTGTTTGATGGTATCGTTGGTCATTTTTCGTCCCTTTTTCATCGGGCCAAATACTACGTGCTATCCATTGACTGGAACACGTCGTCGTATCGGCGAAAGCGGAGAAAGCACAGACGAACGTATTTTTTTCCCCTCCCCTCCCTTCTCTCTTTCTCTGCACGGACCATTCGTTCTTAACGATGTATTGATGAATTACAGTTTCGCCTTGCACACGACCTTATTGATTATTAACGTTCGATCAAAAACGATTAAAAGTGGACTCGTTTATCGAGTTACATAAAAATCCCTTAATCAAATAAAGATCGCAGTTTGATAGAAATCTATTTATTTCTTTGCATTTTTCCTTTTCTTCCGGAAGAGAAGAGGGAGAAATACTTTTAATTTTTTGTCGTTTAAATTTTCTCTAAATATTGAACAGATGAAATGTAAATTCATTTTAAAAATACTAAATTTTTTTTCTATTACTTATCGATCTTTCAAACTCTTAAAATAAAAAAAAAAAAGAAAAAAAGAAGAAGAACGAAAAGAAAAGAACGAGGATTTATAAATAAACGATAAAAACGAAAGAAATCGGATAAATCTGATCTCGTTTGTCCGCTCCGTTTAAAGCTCATCGATAAAGAACGGAGAAAGAGCGTTGGATAAAAGAGAAAAATAAAAGAGGAATATTAAGTATGAGCAAGCTGATCGGAGGATTATATCGACGTAAGAGATAAAAAGCGACGAAAGAATCGGGGAGAGATTGATTTTTATTCGCCATCGCACACATGGACGGACACAGGTTACGCAAACCTGTTTGATTCTGTCTGAGAAACGAACCCTCCTCGCCAAGGGTGAGAACTTGCGACGGCTGAAGGAAAAAAGAACACGCGAAACCACCACACGTAGTCGGCCGGGGCACAACAGGTTTCCGTCTCTTAAACCTTTAACTCCGAGATTTTTCCTTTCGGTCATTTATTTCGTGCCCCGAAGGGGATTACACGTGTGCCGCGTAACACCGTTAAAATAACTGAATTAAAGTCTGCTAATCGCATAAAAACGCGTTAAACAGAGAGCTGTTCATTCAACGACAAAGGATCTTTATGAAGAATGCTAGGAGTTTCCGAGAAATCCATAAGGAATATTGTTTAAAGAAAAAAATTATTCGAAAGATAGAATTTATTTTTTTCTTTTTTTTTTTTTTTCATGACGGTGAACTGAAAATTGTGTTTGAGATAATTTTATGAAAAAAATTTTTCAAGATACAATTTACTCGAAAATTATCGTTTTAATTGATTTTAGAAATTTTGTAAGGATTTTTCCAATAATTTATCGTTTGTTTCTAACGAGTAGTTTTTTGCAGTAATTTTTTGCCAAAGGGACTTGAAAATAGACTGATGAAAACTATCACAAAATTCACGATTTTCTCGTTTACATCGTTGCAACGCTGTTCTATGTATTTAAACAATTTTGGAGACTAAGAAATTTATAATATAAAAAAGGAAAAGAATTATACATTTAATTAATAAATAATACAAAATAATTTAATTTAATACATTCATATATATTTAAGAATTCGAAAAATTGAATAATTTTTAGATTAATATTTTCATAGTTAATTTGAAAGAGGAAAATTTTTCTCCACTATTGAAAAATAGAAAGTTAAATAAATTTTTTTATTTCAATCTATTTTAATAATTAATATATACGATAATAAAAAAATTACGTATGCGTATTATTTAGACTATATATCTTTGTACATTAATTTTATCAAAATCCTATTTTTTAATTACAAGAAGTGGAACGAATCATTTGTAATTTTAAATACATATTCTTCTCAATTATTTTCGACATTTAAAAGTAATTTTATGAGACAGTGGAATAAGCACAGACGCTGTCAAATGTTCGATTGCAAATTGAAAGCCGTTACGTGTTGCATGGCTCTTTGTTAAAATTATTCCATAACCTGTCAAGGGAAACGAATCTAATAGTATATATCGAATCAAAATTTGGTACGTTTTACATGATGTTGATACAAATAAATGAATTAGCATCGCTCATTGTGATGCTTTTACTGAATTAAACTCTCGTTATTTCGAATACAATATCGTTTCATGCAGTGTTTGCAGTTTAAATAAACTAACGGAAAGCGTCAGCGCACGGTACAGGTTGTTTAAAAAAATATGTTCAACATGTCCTGGGCACATAGGTAGAGCTTGAGTAAACAGAGAACACATGGTAGAAGAAATGAAAATTATATTTTCACCAAAGATATTATTTTCCATTTTGAGAAGAAAGAAATAATTATATCGTTAATATATCTTTTGTGCAACATTAAAAAACAGTAAATGTTTTTTTTTAAGAGTCCGTAATAGTAGGAAGAAAGGACATTTAATAAAAGACAAAAAATTTCAAAATTTGTAACAAAACACTTTTTACGACAGATAAAATGGAAATAGTGAAACGAAGAAAATATTTGAATTTATTAAACGAAACTGGTATCAATATAAATTCAATGATTCTATTATTATTATTATTCAGTAATGGATGCAATTTAGTATTGCAATATTAATAGAGTTTTGTACTAAAAACTATGTTTCAATCTTGTAAAAATGGAAAATTATTACAGTTGTTATTCTTCAATAAGTAATAAATAAATTATAATTAATTGTTAAACGTTTTCTATTATTTTCACTACTTCACTATCAATTCAGTTAGCATAATGTATGAAACTAAATAATAATCAACAGCTTTATTGCAAGAAGAATATCATTTTATAATTTGTTGTAAATTATGATTAAAATACAAAATTAAAGCAATGCTAATAAAATTTCATTATATGTCAATTGATTATGCAATTAGTAGAAAATTTTGTCGTAATTTATGCCATGCAAAATTTCGTTTCGATCAATGCTGTTTTACAACTTATCTTTTGATTGCAATACATGTAATTATTTTGTAAAATCATATTTCGGGTTGAATGTCCCTTTCTGCTTGCCATTATTGTTATAATTTATTCATAACAGTTTTAAGATCCTTAAAATAATCGTCGAATAATTTCTAGTAATAAATAATATAGAAAATTAATAATTAATAATATATTAATATAATGTTATTGATCATATCAATAAATCAAATTTTATAATTTTTTAGAAACGTAATAATATAAAAAAATAAATTACCACAAATATAATGTAGCAATATAGCAATATAAATACATATTTTCCTTTTTTTAAAAATATTTTATATAATTTATAGAATATATATAGACAATTGATGAACTATTTCCATTAAACTATATGAAATATTAACTGCATCATGATAATACGAGTATTATAATAGTTATTTCATATTTTGTCTAGTTTCGTATCAAGTAAATATTACAAGCCATTGAACAATAATACTTTATTGATCAATGGCTCACATTGTGTAAATTATAATAAATAAATAAAAATCATGAATTTTAGAGTTTCATTTTAGAAATAATATTTTTAATTATATATAATTGATCATTATTTCACAGATGACTGCTACTCCATAATGAAATAATCATTACACACATAGACTTAGATTACGTATATAATTATCAACAAAATTGGCGAATATGGTATCACATTAAATTCATCAAATTTTCCATAATTATGTTTTGCATAATCTCTAGTAGCTATCAAGAGATAGCTGATCATTATCCATAAAGAAATTAGACGATTATTATTGTTTTCGATGTCTCTTCCATTATTTTACGAAATTTTACTACATTTATTTAAAATAATTAATTATTTGTATTTCAATATTCTTGTAATATTGAATTCTAGGAATATCAGGTACGAGTTAAGAGTCTCTGATTTTTTTTTTAAACTTTCTGTTAATTTTAAAGTGAGAAAAAAATTGAATAAAATGAAATTAGAATGGCGAAAAGAATAATTAAACATAAAAATTCTTTTATTGGTTGTTGTTAAATGTTGTTACATCAATAGTTGCAGTTTTTTTCAGATGTAATGTCTGCTGCACTCGTTATTCTGAGCGTTCTGTATATTTGATACGATACATTCTTGTTTATAGACAAATATAAATTTTACCTGGAATGTTAAAAAACCGTCGTCACTTTTTTTTATTTTTTACTGAGATTGTTTTTATTCGCCCACTTCAAACATTATCTTCAATATCGTCCCCACTATTGATCAAACAAATGAAATGTTCACACTTACACAAATCGCAATATATTTTTTTTTTATCATTTAATCGAATATTTTTATGAATATTTTTATATTTTTATTTTCCTTTGAACTTAAAAATTTAATGTCAATAGTATTCGAGATATGTGCTTATTGATTATCCATAGTAAGTCTATACTAATAAATTCAAATATCTTCATCCCTTTCTTTCTTTTTAAACACCACGATAAACTTGAAATAATATTTCAGTGAAATTGTTTATCGCAAGTTTTGAATATTGCATAGAAACATAAACGAATATCAGACAGAAAGAATATAGTGCCACGTTATATTTTACGTTAAATTTTTAAAAATAATTTTTTTAATAATGTTTGCTGAATTCTATATCTTTTCGTTTCTATTAAAAAAAGTCACAACGAAAGTTCCAATATGTTCTTTCTTTCAACAAGGATAATGTGTTAATTAGCAAGCTTTGTAAATGATCTAACGCAGAGGTGAATATCGTTGAAGATGTTCGAGTTTCGTCAATGGTGGTCTGTTTGAAAGGAAGGGATAAAAAGCAGCTTTTCGTGTACGTGGAATTCCTCAGGTGGACAGAAGGTACGGAATGACAATGGATATACCTGAAATACTAACATGGAGTGAAACATTATCCTGCTATGGGATGTCCCAAACAGGAATGCACCTGATGCCGTTTCAAAAAAATCCAGGCTCCAACTACAAAGTCCTTTGCGGATCTGTGCATCCTGAAAAAAGCCACCTTTCAAAGTTATCCCCTCCCCTAGTGGAAAATTTTTTCGTAATGTCATTAAAAGGATAAATTATTGATGACAATGTCGACAATTGTTATTATTATGTAAATATTGAAGAATTTAATCGAATAGACGTTTAATAAAGTTGAATTATAATTTATAAAATTCTATTGAAAAATGTTCAATATTTATATATAAATATTCAATTGTAGTTTCAAATTATATTTTGAGAAAGTTGAAGAGGAAAAATAATGAATTCAAAAGTCCGAGGTTTTATAATTAATTATTTCTTAAATGGAATTTTAAATTGATAGCATTATTTATTAACAGTTTTATTTCATATTTAAGTTATTTTTGATCAAAATAACCTAATCTTATAAAAATGTTGTTAAAATGTAGAAAAGAGAAATTATATTCAAATATATCTCTCGAATTAATAAAATTTTATAGTTTAATAATATTTTATATTTCGTAATTTTTTAAAATGAGAAAAAATAAAATGATATAATTTGAGACAATATATATTTGAAATATAATTAATAAATGTGACATCTGAGTTTAAAGAAAGATCAAAACCGGAACCGGAAAAATTTCACTCGAATTTTATTCTAATCTTAAAGAATACACTTATTTAATTTCGAATCGAATATAATAACACTCGATTGTTTTCTATGAAAAATTGACAAAAAATTAAAAATAATAAATTATTTTTGTATAAAAGGACATTATTTATTTAAAAATAAAAAATTTTATAATTAATCATTATTAATAATTATCCAAAATCATATCTTTTATATAAACTTATTATTAATCTGCATTTATTAAAAGAATCATCGTCTTATCAATGCAATTGATAAGATTCACAATATGCTAATCTTAATAGCATTTAAGCATTCATTTGATATTAATCATCTTTAATATATTTCACAATGAATATATTTACCTTCAAGAAAAATCGATTCGTTATTACAAAAAATCATTTATTCTCTTTTTCCTTCCATATAATTCGGTTAAAAATAAACACGAAATTATTCATAGCGACATTTAAATGATAAACACATCCGACGTCAAAGTGAATTATCGATCTTCTCTGCTAAGCATACGATTATCAACTCAGATTTTCCATAACCTTTCCATTCCTCGATTGAATATTAAGTAAAATCTGCGTAATATCAGTCGAAAACGAAAAAAATATATACAAATAACGAAACATAAAGTAATGTATCTAGATTTGATAAAAATTGCTTATCGATCAGCCGCCCGTTCAATTTTCGAGTGGTCACTTTACTGGAAAGCAATTAATGTTGTTTTCTGTTCTAAACTGTCTATCACTAGCAGTTAGTTTTTCAATTGATCGACTCTGAGGCAATCGGAAGCGCCAATAATCTACCCTTTGCCGTGAATATTAAAGCTTGCCCTCGTGGCTAGTAAGTAATTCACAGGTGTTCCCTTTAACGCTTTGAAATCATTTTGCGGACCAGCCTTTAATTCAATTTCTAACGTATATTTCAATTCCTTTGTTGTTTCAGCATATCGTCATACTATAGTTTGAAGAAAGATTAACATTTGTTTAATATTTTCGTTTACACTTCTTGATTCTATTATAATTGAGTTTAAACTTTAATTTATGCTATTCAATGATATTGATGATATATTAGGCTTCGTTTTGCACGATGCTAAAAATAAATGATTAACAAATCGAGCAATTATGAAATATAAATATCTCTTCAACGTTGTTAAAAATTTACATTAAATAGTATTATCGACTAAATTGTGATTTCTGAAGTTTGCTTGTAAATTTATTGTTATTTTTAATTAGTAACTCGTAAAATTCAATTATAAAAAAAGAACCAAATATATATCGAGCAATAATTAAACCAACCAATAATATCTGATGTGTTTTTCGAATACAATAAAAACTGTTTATGACAAAACTTCGACCTCGAAATTTTAAAAATTCACACAAAGCAGAAATCCTCTCGAAACAAACTATTGATTGTTTCTCATTTACCATTTATATAATCTACCACAAACACGATCTCATATTATGAACTAAAACAAAAAAAAAAAAAACAAAAAAAACAGAAAGAGAAAGAAATTAACCATTCTAAAACCCAACTCAGAAACCAAAATAACCCATCTCTGTTCGCGTAACAATTAGTGGAGCGAGCGTTGGTCCTCCGATCGAACCATCCGTAACGATCGGTCATCGGGAAACGAATCCATCGTGGCAGACATTTTATAGAATTTCAGCATATTTGCGCTGCACTTGTGCACATTGCCAAGTGAAAATTGCCGGCCGGGAAAATTGTCTTCCCGGCAGAGGCGGAAATCGCGGCCTAAAGAACTCGAGAGCTGCATCGGCACCAGTAATTCTTGTCATCTGGCCGCCACGTGGATCCGCTTGGCCGGTCAAGATTAAAATCCGAAATTGACGCCCAGGGAGAAATTAAAGTTGTAAAGTTTCCGGTATCTATCAACGCGGCTGAACTCCATAAATCAGCGAAAAACGGCACCCTGTTCCTCCGCTTCGGCCATCGAAATATTGACACCGTTCGCCACGCTCGTTCTCTTCTCGAGCGGGGACAATATTTCCCCCGCCCCGTGTCCTCCGACATTGGTCATTTATTTTTCTCAGAAAATTGATGCTCGACGAGATCTCGCTCGTACCCTTTCCCTTCCTTTCTCTTTTTCCCTCCTGTTGTCGGGAAATTCACGCTATGCTCGGGTTCACGCGTCGAGGATTAAAATTCTGAACTGCTCGTTTTCGAATTGTTTCTTCGAGATATCGTATTCTATCGGTTATTTTTCTTTAAGGGGAAGGGAATATGTGGTCGAAAATGAATGCACATTTCGAGAGTATGATTTTGTTTCAGTTTTTGCGATCGCAAAAATGATACTTCTGCATTTCTTATTATTAAGTTTTATTCAAAATTCTCATTGTAAATATGCGTGACAATATTTTAATCAATGATATTTATTTCGAAGAGAATGATTTTTTATTGAAAAAAGAAAAAATTATATTTGTATCGCTAAGTAAGTAGAAATTTTTACGAATCGGTGTTTAAAAGAATGAAGAAAACTAACCCCAAAAAGAGAACGCATGGAAGCACGATTAACGAGGAAGTAACGTACACGTTTCCTCTGGTCACCCTTCGAGGTATATTTAATAACCACTCCTCGTTTTTTATACCCTTGCGGAAACTCGTTTCGTGACCACTTCTGACCGTGAGAAACCGGGTCGACGAGGGACTGAAAAACCTACTTTCTCGAGGGATACTTGCCCTGATATCGCGTATTAGGCGCACAATGGTAGAGAATGCGACATATATATATATTTACGATTCTTTTCCTTCATCTGCAAGAACAAACGTACGAAAAACGTACAGTTCTGCTTATCAATCGTTTTTCAATTCCGTTCTTTTCGTTGACCCTCAATTAGTCATGAAATTGATCAAATTAGTAAACGGGCCGCACTCGTTTCGAAATTTTCCACTTTGTTGGCCGGGACGATCGTGTGTGAATACATGTTCCATGACGTCTTTCACTGAATTTACGCGTGCATTGCATAAAATAATTGCTAAATGAATCGCGACCCTGTTTTTCCCCGGCGTACTTATTAAGCAAACGTTTCGATTAACACGGTGATTAATAACCAAGGTCATCGGTTGATGATGATATGCATCATATTTACAGTGCGGACCACCGCGTTTCGCAGCCAGAAAACAAGCGAAATTTTAAACGATCATCGAAAACAATTTAAAGCTCGTATCGGCTCGTAATATCTCCGATAACGTGCTTCATTATGCCCCGGTCAGAAGTAGTACGTCAGTAATTAATTGAAAGTGTTAATCGAATGAATCGAATTTCGAAATGTGCCGCTGTTTCAATTGAATTCCAAAAGTTTGAGATATTTTTATCGAAGTTTCTTCATCGATTTTCATTCATATTTAAGATTGTAGAATTTTGATTATTTGATAATTATTTGCTTTGATCGTCTTATTATTGTAATTGAAGACAAATTGTAATAATGATGAACATTTGTATTCGATTTAAAATCCATTCGAGTTTCTATTGTTTAAAAAATTTAATGATATTTATTTTATAAGTTATTAAAAATATAATACGCTTCTTGAAATAAAACTTGTGATGAATTCTTATGATACAAAATAAGTTCGATTCTTATTAAAGTAATTATATTTTAAAACTTGTCAATTTTTTTTAAACACTTCTAATTGAATGACATAGAAAATAGAAAACAGAAAATAGAAGTTAAAAGTTTAATAAAAATAAACTTATTTTATTTTTCTTCCAATGATATTAATTGTTTAATAAATTAAATATATATACAAAAGCATAAAATTAAAAAAATTTTAATATTTACATATTTTAAATCACGATAACAAACTGTTGCGTATAAAGTTTCTATATTAAAAATAAAATTTTGACTTTTCATTAAAAAAAAAAACTAGAATGATTAAAAATTTTGTCATCAAAATCCACTCAGAAAATAGAGAAAACTATACCATTGAAATCCCTTTTTGATTTATCCCGATATCTCAATCGGTTGCCGAGATATAAGGATTCAAAGTTTTCATAAGGCTTAAGACGGCGCGAAGATTATGAATGGGGCCGCGACGCCGTGACCTACATTTTTTCCTGGAAATGCGTACTACGTTCTTCCAAGAATTGTTTACTACGCTTTTCCAAGAATCGCGTCTTCCGCTTGTCTGGAATTTGGGATAGGTCAATGCGACAAGGTGTAAGCGAAAGATCCGAATAAACAACAAGGACGGAGATAATAAATTATTAAAAATTATCCTTTCCTTTACACGACGATATCTCGGGAACCGGAAGTCGTATCGGGATAAATAAAAAAGCGTTTTAAAGAGGAAGGATCCGCGCTTCTAATGGTTTTTCATTTATTGTCCAGGGATAATTATCTTCGGAGATACAGTGATTTAAAGTTTTTCTAATTTTAATAGGATTTAATAAGGTTTGCGGTAAATGATTAAAAATTAACTTTTCTTTACATGACGATATCTCGGGAACCAGAAGTCGTATCGGGATGAATAAAAAAGCATTTTAAAGAGGAAGGATCCGCGCTTCTAATGGTTTTTCATTTATTGTCCAGGGATAATTATCTTCGGAGATACAGTGATTTAAAGTTTTTCTAATTTTAATAGGATTTAATAAGGTTTGCGGTAAATGATTAAAAATTAACTTTTCTTTACACGACGATATCTCGGGAACCAGAAGTCGTATCGGGATGAATAAAAAAGCATTTTAAAGGGGAAGGATCCGCGCTTTTAATGGTTTTTTATTTATTGTCCAGGGATAATTATCTTCGGAGATACAGTGATTTAAAGTTTTTCTAATTTTAATAAGATTTGATCAAGTTTTAATGTAAGTTATGTAATAAATATATATATATTTTTTTTAAAATATTACTTAATAATATTACTTAACGATATTTCAAAGATATCTGCATAAAAATTCAAGTTAATAATCCAAGAAATCTAATTATTTATTTATAATTAACTCTTCGAGCTATATCGTATATACATTATGAAAATTTTCATATATTTTTTTATTCCATTTATATATCAAATTAATATAATATAATATACAATCAAAGTACAAAGTTAATCGTATTTTTTAATGCTTATTTAATGCTAAAAGAATTGAACTTTCCTTCGACTTTGTTAAGAAGAAACCAGATGTCCAGATAGAATTTCTATATAAAGGGGTCAGAGTGAAGGAATCGTAATGCAAATAATGGAAGATCGAACTACGAAACGAGCATAATTTCAGATCATAAATACGTAATCGGAGTCAACCCAGTCGGTCACTTAAGTTTAATTGATTCTTATAATGGTTATCTTAATTGATCATCTAACTATTATCGGATTGAATTACCGTGTATTTCGACGATGCCTTATGGTCTCCCACAGTTGTGTCAACATCTACATCTACCCAAGGAATAACACGATCTGTGTGATCTGCATGGATTTATCTATCTAGTAAATAAGGCAATACGTCAAAGTCGTACAACAAAAAATTTTGATAAGATTTGAATTAAATTAAATTAATTGAATATTGAATTTGAGAAATTTAATTTTAAAAAAAAATTAGGAAAATCAATCAAGTTTATAACATTTAGGTTATATAAAATAAAGATTTGAAGATTTGGAATTTTAAGATTTTATTTAAAAATCATATTGAAAAAAATAAAAAAAATTCTTCTAATCAACTTAGAATCTAAAATTAATTTTTTTAATAAAATATAATTTATTATAAGACATATTTAAGAATATTAAATATTAAAAATATAAAAAAATATTACATCATTATAAAATATTAATATAAATAAATATCATTTTGTAATACGCAAAATTTTTTACTTTTTATTTTTCTTATCTACGTATATTTCTCAAAAGAGTGTTCTATATTGTCTGAAAAATCTCAATTATTCATTGTAATACAATTATATTATTTACTATTAAACAGTAAATTAAGCTCATTGAGTATTTCTATAAGTAGATACAACTTTAATTATTTACTCTATTGAACAATATATTCACAAAATTTACTTGCATATATATATATATCAAAATTTATAATAGATTTATAATATACCAATTAACTATAATAATATCTATTATTACGAATACAGGACAGTAAATATTTAAATATATATTTTTTATATCTTTCTATAAAGTAGAACAAAGAATTTAATACTTCCACTGCATTCTTTATCACGTGAAATAATTGAATTTTTATCGATATTAAATAGAACATTTTTAAATAGTACGATTAAAACTTAATTCATGTAAAACTGAGAAAACAATTATGCCAAATATCTCGTATACTTGAAAATTCTGTATTAATAAAAATGGATAAGAGTATTTAGAATTCAAAACTGTTTCAAATTTAAGTAGGCAACTTCTCGGTTCGCATAAAATCCGATGGATTACTCGAGAACATTACTGCTAATTTTGACTTAACTGAATTCATTTTCAGGTACCTAAAACTTTCGAACACTTCATATAATTCCAAGCAACTCGTAATGAAATTTTTAAATGTTTAATCCATTTCAGGTATTCTATATTTCCTCTATGATATCAGAATAACTATCCCTTTTATGATATTACATATCATATTTTCTTAAGTTCAAGAAAATTGTTTAAAAATAATAAACATTTTGTTTTTAAGATTCTTATTAAGATAAACGCATTAACCAAAATTTTTTTCAGTCTTTTTTTATAATTCAAATGGTTTTGGATTAAACGTTTTTATTTTATCTAATTCGTTCATTCAGATATTTCGAAAATTTTTTAATATTATCCGTCTCGATAATAATTATACTTTGAATAGATTCGGTTCACATTTTTTTCTCAAACGTTATAAAATAAGCTCGACATAGCTTTACATAGCTCGACACATGTTTCGAATATTTTCAACATCTGTATCTGTTTAAGCTGCTTTATAAAAATCCGCAGTCTAATAATTGCAAAGCCAACCGTGGCTACGTCCACGTCAAAATTCCAAAAAGTGGCCAAGTCAGGATCGGAAGAGCGTACGAGTGTGGACAGGTCGTTAATAAACCTTGAAGGAGGCCCATTAATCATCGGCTATCTCGTGGTCGAGGTTGGCCGTGTAAACACAGGCTAGGTATTTGGCTAAACGCGCTTAAGTTCCGCGACCATTCTCTCTCTCTCTTTCTCTCTCTTTCTCTCTCTTTCTCTCTCTTTTTTCTCATCTCTTTGAGTTGGCAGTCATACAGGGCCTCGAAGAACTCCTAGGGACGAAGGATGAGAATAAAAAGCAGGAGGGCGAGGGATAAAGATGGCAAGGACGTCCTTAATTCAAATATTGACCGTTCATTTATCAAGCGGCGTGGCTTCGATCCGCGCTAATTAGCTTTTCCTGCTCGTTCCTGGATTCCGTTTCCGAGCTGTTACCTCGAGCGGGTTCGACGCTCCTTTATTTATCGGCCGTTTGATCTTGCCGCGTGGCAGATAAGCAGAACGCTTTGTCTCGCGGCGCGTACATTTGATATCGATGGGAGAGGCCAGGACGAAGGGTGGACGCGTGAAAAAAAGTCGCCATTCACCGCCCATCCCTTATTAATTAGCAATCGTCGATTGATTGCCATCGACCGTCTGAATTCCTAATACTTTGCCTCGTTTCCTCGATTGAGATCTTATAGGATGGGTGAAAATGAAGGCGGAAAGAAATCAATTTTGTACGAGAATCGAGTTACTCGAATAAGGCTGATACTCTTAAAGCATTACTGCAGTGATTTTAATTGTAACTTAAGTTTTTTTTTCTAATTCGAATAGAAGAAATCTGTACAAAATGATATATAATTATTATTATATCAGAAGTGTTCATTAATTTGAATATTATATTATTTGTATTAATTATTGAATTACTTAAAAAGGGCGTAAAATTTATAATTAAGGGATACACATCCAGAAATTTAAGTATAATTTTAAAACAAATTCAAATATTCAAATTATGATTTTTAAAGAATTAGAGAGGGATTAACAATGAATTTCGATTTTCGCTGAAACAACTGTTATATGAAAACTATTTATGAATACTGTATTGGAAATAGAATTACTCATATCAGTTTATAATAAAAAACAATTGTACCATTGAGACAATGGTCTGTTTTGATGTTCCGTTCATTTACATAAATATATAAATTAAAATAAAATATATCTATCAATCGCATCAAATTGTTTAATAATTTCCAACGACAAATGTAAAATATTGCCAAGATATATTGAACATCTATAATGGAAGATTTCAATATTAAAGTATTAATGATCAATTATTATATTATACACCAGAAGAATCTTGTTGTGTTTAAAATCTGCAATTTCTGATAGAAAGACATTTCACCATAAAATGTAAATAGAAATAATCTTTTGTAAGTGTACAAGTTAATATTTATTTGAAAAAAGATAAAAATCCAGTTTCAAATGCAAAAAAAAGTTTCGAAATAATTTCATTTAAGATTTTATAAGAAGGATAAATTTCATGTGGATAGAATATATAATTTCTCTAGAAGCTTCTCTAATTAATTATTAAATTCGAAAATTTTAAAATCTTTTAAACCCGAGGAATTAATAGATCATCGGGATCTCTAGTATAATATCAATAACTCTCGTAATTACAAATAATTGAAAATAATTGAAAGCCTATCCTCAGAATTTAAACGATATAAAGTATAAAGAAAAGCGATACGCGTTTTAATAAAGAAACCGAATATTATCCTACAAACGCTACGATAGCGTTCAGCCACTTTCACCCTAAAACACCTCTTTACACGTTCCTACAACAACATACGTCGATAGTTCTCGTGCCTTCACATCAAAGACATCCGACAACCTATCGAAACCTTCTACCCTTCATTAACCAGTTAACAAACCGACTCTCCATAAACGAGCGCACTTCCAAAAGTCAAACACCCTCGGCCCCACCATATGTATATTCATCTCCCCCTCCTCCCCCCATAACCCGTTCTTAACCCAGAACACGGAAGAATCGAAGATGGGCCGCCGCTTTAACACGTGGAGGGGCCGATCGGCGTTACAAGTGAACCAATAAACGTCACATATCCGCCTCGAATTGCGGATCAACCGCAAGATCGATTATCCGTCTCGCAGACGCGCTTTAACAAATATGGCCGACTACGAACCTGCTCGCCTGAGCAACGCGCTCCTCGTGCACGCGGATAGTCCATCCGGGGCAGTCCAGTCAGTGTTCATCGTGCACACGCGCACCAACACGCGAAAATGCACGCGCAATCACGCTCAAGCACACAAGCACATACACGCGTAGAAGCGGACGAACGGCGCGCCTCCTCCTCCTCCTCCTCCTCCTCCTCCTCCGCGCGTTCCCTGGCCGGGGAACCACTCTGCCTCCTCCTCGAAGAAGGAGAGATCGTACGGAAGAGAACGGAAATGAAGAAGCCGAAATTGGAGAAGCCGATCGCGGGCGTAGGAAATTCGCGGAGAGAGGTTGATGCGGCTACGACTGGCTGGTGATGCAACATAAATTAAACTGCATAGCTAGCCTGCACACCCCAATCAGCCCCGTATCCCATGGCCATCGTGCACAGTATTATCGGACAGCTGTGTTTGCGTGGCCGTTGCGTGGGTGGGATCCATGACACGTATAAGCGTGCACACCATGTTACGGTGCGTGTGCAAAAATTGGCATTGCGCGAGGGTTACGCGTCCGCAGCCCGCGCGATACCGCGCGACGCGCGGACCGAGCACCAGCCCCCGCCGTCCCCCAAAAATACCACCCACCGGATCCCTCTTCCTCTCTCTTCCTGCCACTCTTTCTCTCTCTCTCTCTCTCTCCTCTTTCGCGATTACGCGTCATCCCTGCTCGCGGCCGCTTCCCTGCTCGGCTGCCTTCGTTGCTCTTCGCTCCCCGTGTCACCCTTCGCCTGATAACGTTCTACGTTTCTCCTTTTTCTTTTTTTCCTTTTTTGGTTTTTTTTTTTTTTGGTTTTTTGCACTCTTGTACTCTTTTTGGAAGAGGAACGGCCGACTGACTGGGCTCCACTGAGTTGCGCCGATCGCGCTTTTTTAAATTATGCGCGTTTTATGCGGGGGCAGAGAGCCTTCGCTTTGGGATCAGTGGAATGGAGAGACAGTGACAAAGGGACGTCTACGAGTGTGAAGGGAGAAAGTCGCTGGTTGCGTTTAAATTTGTGTCCGCCCGATAACGATTGACGGAAAATGGGGTGTATCTTGTCTCTTCTTGAACTTTGTATCGAGATGTTAATTAGCATAGGTGGGATGGAGTACGTATCGTGAACAAGTAAATCCTAGCGATGATATATTGCAAAAAGGAAGGAAGAAGAATAATAAATTTATGCCACCTAAAGATGTTCGAAGTCAGTACTGTTATTAAGTTCTTCGTGGAAAAAAAGATACTTTTATATAGCAGTCTTGAAAATTTTATAACAACAATTGTACCAACAAGCCCAATTCTAAATCTCTCCTTTCTCTAAAAAGAAGACGGTGACAACTCTTCTTAGAAATCAACAACACTGTTATCCAATTACAAAAGTGATTCGAACACGGGAAAGATCAAATCTACTACGAATCTCGTGGTGGTGAAGTCACCGGGCGACACACATAGAAACTTTAATAAATCCTTGCCAACAGGGCGAAAGAAAATCAGGCCGTGGTGTGTCCGCCCCCCCCCTCCCACCGCTCGCCAATATTTCCTAAATATCGCGCGGATAGCCGTGGGGATCACCGCAGAGATAGATTGGAAACGAGTCGGCCGAATTTCGAGGCGAGAGACCGCGCGTCGCGTCGCGCCGCGGCGACTCCCGTCCGAGAATTCGGAAACGGGGTGAAGTGGGACAATCCGGCGCGGCACAAGTGGCGGCCAGGAATTTCAATTTTCGCGGGTGCGTATAACCAGATGAAAAAGTCGCGACCGACCTCCATATCCGCGCGATAGAATATTATATAGCGATCGCTCAACGCTTTCGTGATCTGTTCGCGAGTCGGTGGAATATCGCGTTCAATATCGTCTTCTAACGGGTCGAATTCGATGAGAGGGGACGCGACAAGGTACAAGAAATGGAAAACTTGGCGGAGGAGGAGGAAGAAAGGGGGAGGGTGGCAGAGAGAGGGATATGAGAGAGGGAGAGGGGAGGATGTTGGGGTGGATGTGGGAGAGAGACGGGTGGAAATCGTCAGTTCCCTTTTAATTGAAAACTCAAGTGCCCTCGCGATCTTAATTAAGGGTTGGAAATTTTCAGCTCGATCGATTGGATAAACGAGAGAGACTGGACCCTATCGGTTGCTCCGCACTCGACCAATGGTCATTCGCGCACCGTGCACTTTACACGGCTATTTTTTCGTCCCTCCTTCTTCCTCCTCTTTCAATCATCCCCTCGCTCTCTCGCTCTTCCCGCCCAGTTTCTCTCTTTTATCGCCACTTCTCGCACGATTCTTCTTCTTCTTCTTCTTCTTCTTACTCTTCGCGTGGGGATTCGTGTAATGTCGTAATTCTGTATCGAGTCGATGATTTTATGAACCGGCGATGAAACGAAGGAGGATGTCGATTGTGCACGACACGTCTTGGAAAATATTAGATCCTTGGATATTTACGATACCACTTTAGAGTCGTGGAAAGCAGATTGCATCTAAAGAGAAAAGCAATATCAAGGGCTTCATCTCGAAATCGTCTATCAGTTTGATTTGTTTAAATATAATCGGAATCATCTGTTAAAATTAGTCAGATTTTACAAATGACTATTCCAGATGGTATGGTACAACATTTAGATCCTTATGTATTTATGCTTCTATCAATTCCATGATTCCACCGCCCTAAACACGATTGGACAATTGATCATTGTTGCTTTGTTGCTGTACTGATAAATGTAATATCAAAGCAGATCTAATGTATCATGCTATTTAATGTCAGACTTTTCGGAAGAAGTTATTATTGTATATTAAAAATTATTATGATTTAAAAACTTTAGATCTTTGTTTTAATTCACAATTTCTTCGAATTCTTGAAGAAATATAATAAGGAAAGTAAAAAAAAATTTGTATTATCGCGTAAATTATATGAATTGGACGAGCCTTTTTTGTGATAATGAAATAAAAAAGTAAAACTTCACGAAACTTCTTCATCAAAATGAAATCTAAGCAAGCTTTTCAGTGTTATACGTGGTTGAAACAAGGGCGAAACTCGAGGCTTTCGTGATCCTCGAGTAGCAGAGGCCATAAGCTCGGCTGCTTGCTCAGAGAATGATCGATATTTAGACTCTCCAGGGTTTCTGTTTCTCTCATGCACCGTTAATTCCGCTTGTTGGAAACGCGGCTGCAATCGTAGCTTGATGTTCTCCGCGACTAATTTGCGCGTAACACGAGCCCACCTGAGTATCGGCTACGCTTGCCGGAAAATTTTGGCGTTGATTACGCCGACAGGCTCTTTGTCACAGTGTTTAGATAATAGACGGATCATTGTATTGTATTGTAATGGGTTTTCACAGGCATTTCCAATATCATGTGAAACGCGTCGACCATGTCTATATTACTTCGAGCATAATACAGAAAATCGTCGGTGATCCAAGGTGGGTATTTTCATTAATTTCGTTTGTCCATGGAAGAGATATCGTCTCGTTGAGTGAATTTCTCGATGAATTTTATCTCGTTAAATTTCTTCCCTGGTTGACATATTTTTGGAATGTTATGAGAACAAGAAAGATCGTAAATAATGACTAGGAACACAAATGTACTTTCTCTTCTAAGAATGGTATAATAGAATAAATAAAGATCCTTTGATTGTATTCTTCCTTTGGTTTAATGTTTATTTATAATGTGTGTTATGACCAGGTACTTCTCTCTCTTTCCATTGTAATAAAAGGTAATATTGTACTTTGACTAATTATATTACGTGTATAATTAGATGTAATCAATAAATTCTTTTTCTTTAAATATTGTATCAATTTTACTATCGCATATATAATTAATTTAATAACACGAGTACGAGTATATAGAAAAATTCAGTTTCGAATTAATGCTAGAATCTGCATTGAGAAAAGGAAATAATTTAATTTGGAATATTTATAAACATGAATAAATAAATCACTCATTAAATAATCTATTATATTTAATTCTTTCTTAGAGAGTAATTAATAGTTTCGATTTATAAGTTTTAATTTTATAAAAAAATATTAAATTATATTTAAAAAAATTTATATAAATCATTCCTAATGTTGTTATTAGTTTATTAATATCGATAGAAATTAATTCATTAGCATTATTTTTCAATTTAATTTTATTTATTTAATTTTGCATTGCATTAAGTTGAAAATGCAACTAATGGACGCCTGCAGTCTGCAACCCGTTGTACACATCAGTGATGAAAGAGTCAATCCTCAGGCGTCTAAAAAAAAAATTCTTGTAAAAAATGATCACTCTTCAATCCTATAATTTTTCTTTTTTTTCGAAATTTTTATTTTTTTAATTTTTCTATGTATTTTATCTTTTTTTTTTTTTTTTTTACAATTCGTACATCTCTTCGAGGGCATGAATTCTGCACGGAATTCGTAGTTTCTTCTCGCTATCGATTTCGTTAGGAATCTTCGTTACCGATCATCCCTATTTCTGAATTTTTTTCCACAGAATGCGCATGCGTTAAACTCGATTAGTTCGCGTAACACACGGTAGGTGGCACCAGCGACCTGCTTAAAAAACGGTCAAAGTGTTGTCCGCGATACTCGCGGGAATTAACAGAGCGGCGAATCTTTTGACCGGTTCCACAACGTTTTACGACGCCCTTCGGCTCCATGTTGCGGTCTTATGGCTATTTCAGTAATTAATTACACGAATTAAAGCATGCTTACTATGCAAAAATTTAAACGAAAAGAGATTAAGAAAATTTACCTAATAAGCCGCAATATGTATACTTAATTGATTAATGAATTAATTTTATCATAGACTTATAATAGTTTTATAAATCCTAAATTTTAAAAACTTGTTCTATATGTTATTTAATTTCTAATTTTATAGTAATAAAGTATTAAACTTGGACTGTAAAATGAAAGTAGAATATCAATGTCAACAATGATCTAAATTAATTTATTAAAGAATCTTTTATGGTTAGAAATTTCGGACCTTTTTTTAAATAAAATAATATCCATTAATACGATATCTGTTTCAAAACAAATAAATGAAATAATTACCTTATTATTTAAAAACGTATTAATTATCTCTTCTTATTTTACTAAATAAAAAGAATTGAAAAAAGAAGAAAAAATGGAAGAATTTTAAAATCGAAACACACTACGATGAAAATCATAGTCATAACGAATGACGGCCAGCGGAGACGCGTGAACATTTATTAAATTCAAATTTAAATAACGATTTATTTATTTAGCGTCAAGTAGAATTCGATTGTTATAATGTATGCTAATTGAATCAATCGGTGGCCATTAACTTCTACTTCATAATTAAAGCCTCGTTATCAAGTGAAATTTGTTATCGGTTACCGGAATAAAATAATTCCGGAAATTATTACCGAGAGAATGTGAGCTTTTCCTTATTCGTTCGACTGGCCATCCTCTATCGCATTACCGCGATTCCGAACAACCCCCCCTCCTCATCCCCAATAAAGTTGTAAAAGTCGATTCACGTTTACACAACCACGCCGAACAACATGTTGCGCGTTAAATTAATAATTTACAACTGGATTTGAATTCGCCTCTTTGTACGCTTATACTATATAACTATAGGGTATAAAATTATATGAATCATACATCGATTTTTAGAAGCAAGCCAAGTGTAGATATTTTATCATAATTCTGTTTAATTGCGTGTACAATAATAGCATTGAATATTAACTACATATTAACTTATAAACTCAACTATTGAATGTATCTACGTACAAATTAATGTATTTATCTTTCGTTTCAAATTTCGAATTCAAGTTCAAATTTCAATAACTAATTCGCCTTTTGCTTCGCTTTCGTACTAACAAATAGTTTCAAGTTGCCAAGTTAATTATTTTTTATTGAAAATATTTGTTAGATTTTTAATGGATTGAAAATAATAAGATAATCTGTTTTTGACTAGACTAGAATAATTAATGTGAAAATATTTCCTAATGTTCGATTAATCATTATAGTTTCTATTTTTTGATTTATAATTATAAATATTTTCCATCGTTCGATTTAATATTACATTCTTGAATAATTATTATAATGATACATATTAAAGAAATAATTGCACTGTTAATGAAAATATTTGTTTATTTAAAGAGGGAAGAATGTTTTTAAAAAATATTACTATATATAAAGATATTTATAATAATAATGTTTTAAATAAAATAACAATTATTAATCATCACATTTCTCGATATTAATTATAAATATTCTACTAACTAATTTCGAATATTTTTATGAATATATAATAAAATTTAAATATAATGTTCATATTAGATTACTTATAAAATATTAATGTAGACCTTAAGTGTGAAATTAATAGATATTACAAGTATTTTATAATTTTGCTTTTAACTATCAGATGGCGCTAAACATTCGATAATATTTCATAAATTGACTTAAAGTTGTAACTCATAACAGAAAATCTTCTTACTTAAATGCCACAATTTCACAACATATATATATATTTCAATTTCACCGTAACAGTTAAAGTTTAATTTATAATAATTATACGACGATATAGATCATTTAAATATAAGTTCCTCATTGTTCCTCGTGAAACGCCACTTATCTCGCTCGTTTCCGTAAAAGAACTTTGAAACACGCGTGCACACCGATTCCACGCTGTAAAATATCGTTTACCAGTTACATCGTTGTGGAAAACTACACGGCCGTCCCTTTTTAGGATCTGCTCCCCATAAACCGAACCGTGGCACGCCTGATGCGAGATAACTGTGTATGCATCCGAGGCCACGCCACGTTCATTCCCTCTTTACGATCTTTTGCACGTTTTGCTGGCGTATTTAACAAAAACATGTAAAAACTCGATCGTCTTTTTTTCTACCCCTTTCTTTTTCCTTACAGAAAACGGGACAATGATGTATTCCAAGATTTAAATAAAATTACATTAAATTCTCTTTGATCTTATTAGTCTCTTGCCCGAACAGGGCAATATTTTAATCTGGCTGGAATCACTTTAATCACGAATCGCGTGCCAAGGAATGACTGACTTGTTGGTCGATCCAAAGAAACGAATTATGCGCATACATAGTTGAGCAAAACTAGAAACATATCAAGGATCAATTATTGCGCATGTGAATAAATAATGTGGAACGATATCGTTTCGCGTGGAAATGTACTTCAGTGACTCTTCCTCTTTTATGTTGAGTTCATTTATTTGTTTATCTAACCTACATTTTGAAATTTCATGAAATGTAACACTACATGCAGATACCGATTCAATCGACGTTAAACGGCTATACTAGATACTAGTACTATATCTACTATGCTTAGATATAATAAAATCCTCTTTCAACTAGTTGAAATAAATCTAACCTAACTCAATCGAATCTACAATTATTTTTCAACCACTTATGTAATTTAAGATATCTCTTTCGTTGTTGAGAATCTTATTCGAACATAATCTAAAATCAATAATCATTTTTGTGTAGACAAAATATAAATTATTTGTAACGCACACGATAAAATATGCATTATAGATTATTATTTTTTCGTATATCTTATAAATTACCATCCTTTTGATTTTCCAAGCATTTCGATATCCTACAATCGAGCAGCAAAGCACACGCACTGAGAGCTCTCCTCAACGAACTCGAGTTTCCCACAGTGACAGCTCGTTAATTCTCAACCGTCGAGTCTTTTTCGTTTCTCGTGGTTCACGGATCGTTGTCCGGCTCGCATTAAATATACAGGGCGCATCTGGTCACAAAAGGCCGGAGTACGGCCATTTATAATCGGCCGGTCTTGGCGTGGCTACTTAGCGGATATTTTCCGGTGAAAAGGTGCCGGTTGTCGGAGGGAAAGGTAACAGTTCAAAAGTTCACGTGAAAAACAGCGTCAGGAAATTGCTAGGAAATGGCCACCCTTTTTTGACCAGCCTCGTCTCCACCCTTGTCCTCCTCTAATGGCCTAAAACGGCCGCAAGAAAGAAAAGTCTTTAAAAAGGCACGGTGGCCGTCGACTGAAAAATGTCGCCTGTTCATCCATCGGGCTCGATACAATCGCGTCCTCGAGGAAATTAAAGAAATCCCCGCGGATTCTTGGTGAAATTCGTGTTTACCAATGCCTCTCCTTTCCGCTCGATGGCCCTCATGCGTCTCTTTCCATCGTGATTGCGATCGAAGAAGGCGAGAGAATGGATGTTTCGCTGTTTCATGCTCGTTGATTGGATTCGTCGAAAGAAGATTGTCCGTGAATCGATTACGCATTTTTTTTTTTATTTTTTATGCGAGAGAAGTTAATTTAATCGAAATACACGAGTCGAAAGTCTTGATTGTTACATTTTTGCACCTTATTAATCTCTGGCCAAATTCTGCTTTCTCTTCGTCTGTGCCTTTTAATATATTTCGCGAAATTGTTAGAAATAACTTGTGGCCCGTAAGTGACAGAAAATATTCTGCAAGTGAAGTTATAGAACGATTTCTACACGAGTGTGTGAAATGTTGAAAGTTTGGAATAAAGTTTAATTTAGTTTATGGTGATATGGATAAAATTATATTTTTGGAATTAGAACTGGAAGGATTGTCACAAATTTATGAGTTAGTTGAAAAAGAATAGACCGATAATTGCGCTTGAATGCTTTAAAACAAGTGTTGCATTACAAACTATTTAGAGTGTAAGTGATGTTTGTGTGCACGCATATACATTTACATTTACTTGCATTTACATGATATTTACATTTACTTGGAGAATTAACTTTGTAATAATAGATTATATACATTTATACAATATACAAGATTTATGCATTTATTGCATTTATACAAAGGGATATACAATTGAAAGTAACTTTTATAAATTTACCATTTGAATAAATAACGTTTACATATAAAATGCTAACAATTGGAATTGCTTGCGTACAATTAATATTAATCTATAATTAAATTAATAATAAATGTATTAAATATTGATCGAATATTAATATTGTCTCATTAAACAGAGTGTTTTTACAAAATTTTTAATAAACATACACGTGAAAAGTTGGCTCGTTTTGCGCATTTTCAATCAATCATTGAATCACAATTCCAACGTTTATGGTTTCTTGACGACAAACCATTTCACACTGTGCCCATTTAACGAAGACAGTAAAATCGAAATTACACGAGGGTGTATACGAGCTCGTCCAAGATTTTTACGTCGCCGCTTCTAGCAGTTCTAAGGTCGATTCCTTTTACCGTAGCTAAAAGTTATTACCAAGCTCCCTTTCTTGCAAGAAATTCAAAGAGCATAACTTCTTGGAACTTTATTTCTTCTCCGTTTGCGATCAGTAGGGTGTGTAAGATTTTCATCGGAGCGAGAAAAGAAAATAAGCATGTATTGTTAAAAAACTAATTTCTTTGGATAAAAATAAGAAACGATATTTCGATATTTGAGTAGATGTTTTATTATAAAACTTACGATTTTTTATCACACTCTAATCATTCCTCGCTCAAAATGCGCGTTAATTAAATTTAATTTATTATGCGGATATTACCGTAATTATTAGTGATATAATATAACAATTATACACATTTTTCATTTAACTCGCGGTTACAGAAGCACAAATTATCTAAAAAAAAAGTCTAAAAGTCAAAGCTAAAAAAAAGGAAAACAGAAGAAGTTTAACAAAGTAAAGCGTAATTTACAATTACAAAGTGTAACAAAATTTTTCATATTTTTAATTTATACGTACGCACACGTGTATAAATTAAATATACATATAATCTGTCAAGTAAACAAAAGCTATTTTAGAAGCTCAACTGCAGAATGAAAAGTAAATTTACCGTGATAAATATATCCTTGCGAAACCAGCTAGAAGAACTATACGCAATTAACGAAAGAAGCCTTTATTCTTCGGTAACAAAAAAGAAAAAGAAAATAACAAAAATCCTTTTCCAACGGATGACCCATTATAAACGACTTACTTTCATCCACCATTCATCAATGACACGCGCAATCGACGTACAATCGTACACAACACATCGTAAAAAAAAAAAAAAAAATGTAAAAAGCGACGACAAGTGGTCTTCTTAATCTTCCAGAAATAATCGCAGCGAAGAGAGAGCTAGAGAGAGGGTTTCTTCACTCTTGATGAAGCTTAACGCGATCTCAGATTACACGGCTGAGAGGATAAGCCCCGGAAGAAATTAAGAAGAACTGTTCCGCGCGAAACAACGACAACACAACTGAGAAATAAGGCAAAGGCAAAATAAAAAGAGGGGGCTGGAAACGAGAGAAAGAAAGAGAGAGAGAGAGAGAGAGAGAGAAATGTTGGAAGATCGCTCAAAAGGTATCCAACCGCGTAACGTGTAATATTTAAAACACCTCAAAGGCGATGTAACGACAATGGAAAGCGGAGGGGAGGAGTGGATGCGTCTTTATCCACCAGAAACTTTATCCACCCCCAAACCTTTTCGTTTCACTCTCTCTCTCTCTCTCTCTCTCTTTCTCCTCGTTTCACGTGCACACCTTTCGCCTCGCTTGGGGTGCACTTTTTCAGCCGCGGGCACAGCTAGACTCACACACACACAGCTTGTATAAATACAAGCAAAGAAGCGGAGAAACATAAGAGAGAGAGCTTTCTCCTTTCTTAACGCGCCAGGCCGGTCACCCTCCCCCCATCTTCCCTCCCCCTCGGCCGTAAGAGGAAAGATTTATATGCGCGGGTGCGCGTGACCGCAAGAGACTGCAAGAATAAAGCCACATCGTGCTCTCGATCCCGAGCTTTTTACTACAGCCGAGAAATCCTCTTATGCAACAGATAAAACCTGAGCTGCGCCGCTCTGTTTACCCCCGCCCCCTGCCTTGTGTCTCACCACCCTCCTCACTATTCCACTTCTACCACGCACGCCACCCTCCTCCTCCTCCTCCTCCTCCCCGTATCCGTTACTCCTTTCGGGTTAATGGTTTCATACGTTCACGGTTTAACCCCGGATAATACGGGTTGACGATTTACAAAGCCGCCCCGATGATGGCAATGATAAAAATAATAATCGTAATTCGACCACGATAATAATCCGCGGTGTTGCGTCGTATTATCGTGTTAGTTCGTTGTCATCGTCGTTATTATATATAAATATATATATATATATACATATATCGTCGAATAATTACACGAGAAACTCGCCCCTCTCGCCCCTCCTCGTTGTATAAAACAACGCGCGATTCGAAACGCGGAGGGTGGAGGGTGGGGGGCGGGTGGGTATCTTCCGGTTAGCGGGAGGGCCGGGGAGTTGGAAATCGCGGCCGCACAAATGCTGATTAATAAATTATTGAATTTATTTAACACGAGTGTTATTTACATTTAATGATTGATTTTCATACTTTTAATCCTTGGCCGCGTTACGGGGAATCCGCGCAATTTACCCTTCATCCTGATGGCCGATGCGGCGGCCAAAGTAAATTACCGTTTATCGCCGATCGTTGTTCGTCATTTTTTACTTTACCCGGACCACGGTAATCAATTAACCGGCTCGGTTTAATCATCGCTTTATGCGTTATTAATTTATTATCCGGTCGTATTAACAATATATAATGCCGCCGAGGATATTAAATAACGATATTCAAAATCGACGGGACGGGAAAAAGGTGTAATATCTTTAGGACGTGTCTTTATTCCTCGATAAATCCGTATGTTAATCTAATATGATTCTGTTCCGACAACAGGAGGAATTTAATCTGTGGACATTTAACGTCAGAATTGCAAAAATGTATGTATTTAAATTATCAAGAAAATTCGTCCAAGCCTTTATCGTAAAATCCATGTCCCTCAAGTGTGTCAGGAAAAAGAAAAAAAGATCTTTCAATCAAATATGAAAAACAAGTAAGAAAAATATCTGCTGGACGTCTTGTCGCAGAGATTCGTCTCGAAACCCATACCTTCCCACGAATTGCCAAGTTCCAGGTTCAGGGAGGGCAAAGAGTGGCGAATAAACGAAGAAACAACTGGCTGCCAGTTTATATCTCTGGCGACGCTTTTTCGTGTTTCTCTTTTACGGTTACCGCGCCACGACGACGTGCACGAGATATATATATATATACATATATACGAGGGCCCAACTTGCCACCAGCGTGAAAGGAAAGAGAGAAAAAGAGGCGATCGTGTCGGCAGCTTTCGCCCAACAGGGCAGGGAAGCTTTACGAGGTTCTTTCTGCCACCTCGTCGTTTCATTTTACGGGTCGTCGCCTTCTTCTTCGCGATTTCAAACGGAGAGAACGGCCTATACGAAACTGAGCCTCGCTATCGACAATTCTCCTGCACTCGTTTCGATTTCTTTTATACCCTTCCTTATGTCTATCGAGCTATCATTCTTGGCATCCGCGAAGATCTGCGAAATTATCGTCCAACTTTTCTCTTCTCGTTTTTTTCTCCATTCTTCTGGTCCGTTCGAGCGAATAATGTTCTTTTTTTTTATTTATTTTTTTTTTATTTTTAATAAAGTGAATAGAGAAATTTACATTTGCGCGTGATTTTAAATAGTCGTTACATATAATAATATTTATTTATTTCGATGAAAGTGAAAATATAGGATTTCGCTTTGAGCAAAACCATGGTAACAAGTTCCCTTTGGTGGAGACAATCGCGGGATATCGGGATAATTTGTCCTATCATCGGAATTGGGACAGTAAAACACTGTCTAGCCGTGGTAGCTACGTAGTTTTAGTTAATTCGCAGAAGGCTAAGGCTTCTCTCCACGCCGATCGTCTCCACCTCGTCTGTCGAGGATGCATCGCGTGCCCTCCCCCCGTTCCAATGGTCAGCTCAGGACCCTCGTGCACGTAAATCACGCCGCTGCCGCAGATCCAATTATCAAATTGTCCGGCACTTCACTCGAGTCAAGAGAGAACCGCCTGAAGCCGCAGGGGAAAGAGGGAAGGGAATTCGATGCGAAGGCGAATCTCCGACCAAGAAAAGAGGGGTGTTAAGGGGTGTGAGAAGCGTCAAGATGAAGTTGAGATGGAATGGAAACCGGGAAATGCGATACAATGGAAAGGAAAAAGAAAAGAAAATCAGATTTTTGGAGTACATTTTTTTCTTTTTGTTTTTTTTTAATCCTTTAATCTGTGTCTACTTTTTAATTTGAAATTGTTGAAACATGATAGAGTATAGAAGAGAAGTGTTTCTTTTTTTTTCTCTCTCTCTCTTTCTCTTAATGCATAGAAAAATCTGGATATGTAAAAGTTTAATTTTTTAAAAGGAAAATATTACGTGGAAGAAGGAATGGATATTTATGAATACAATGAAATATTTAGGTTTTGAATATGTATATGTGATCAATGTGTAACTTGTTATTTAATAAATTATGATTATGGGAAGTATATCGTTGAATTTTTAATTCGTTCGATTTCCTTTTTTTATGAAAATTTAATATTTAGTATAATTTTCTAACAACGTGTTGTATGAATACGCAACTCGTTTTAATATTACCTTTCAATCCAGTTACAATAACGGTATTTTGATATATCATAATGGTATTTCCATCGGTACAAGCATTTCTGAATACCTGCATTGGTATACAATAAGCTATTTACCATAACAAAGATAACTGGCTTTAAATAGAAATGACACCGTCGATATTTCAATAAAAGTATTGTAAACATAAACAAAATAAATTAAATGTATCTATTATCCTAATAAAGTTGACAAACTTAATTAACGATAAAAAGGGAATTATCTTATATTAAAGACACTTCGATGATGAAATATTTTTGATAAATTTTCATCAAACTGTTACGTAAAATATAGCCAACGAAAAAACTTTAATAAATTTTCTCTATTAAAATAATGATAATTTCTTAAAATCCATTTTTTAAAATCTGGCTACCTGTCATTACATATTTTCCACCATCTTGCAAAATTAAAACTTACTCTATCATTTTTTTAACTTCATATTTAATAATCCCAAATTTTTAATTTCCATTTGTAATTTCAATCCATGATATCTCGTACAAAAATTTCTACAACTTTCTATTTGTAATTCTAAATTAACTACTATTTCGGTATATAACGCACAGAGCAGGCGATAGGCAAGCCTAAGTGCCGTGAAATGGCCAACTAAGGGAGCAATAGATTCTACTGGGCAAAACCGCTAAAGACAGCTCGACGTTAACAGCGAAAATTTATCACTTAAGTGACTGGGAAACACGCGAACCCTGGGGACGAGATGTATTTCGTCGTTAGATAAGGTGATAAGTCGATAAAAACAACTGTAATAAGTAGTAAACACGGAGGAAAGAATTGATTATAAAAATGGCGATGAAGAATCAACAAGGCGATCTTATGATCTTTTCCTTCACAGAAGTTCGCAATGAGTTAGAGGTTGCATTCGTTTTTACGAGATTTTTAATTTACATCTCCGTATCGTGAAAACATAAATATAAAAATTTTATAAATTATACATATAAGAATTTTTCGAATTGTTTGTATAGAGAATTCTTGAAAAATTATGCAAATATATCAATATGAGATTATTCGAATAAAGTATAAGAAAATAAGTTGAAATACATTATTTTGATAATCAATTTTCAATTACAATTTTATTAGAAATGAACTTAAATGAAATTATATTATATTATTTTTTAGATGTTATTATAAAATATATTTGTATTATAAAATATATTTATTTATAACAATAGATGTAATATATATAAAATATTTAATACAATTAATAAGTTGTTTTTATTTTATTCATTTATTATCTATTTTAAGTACAATGGACAGAAGATAGAAAAGGATAGAAATTACTTAAAAACAAGTACTAAGTGCTTGTGTACTTAGATACAATCTTAAACATAATTAAAAATCAACTCATAAATTACAATAAAACGTTCCTATTGCAAAAATTACTTTATCAATTATATCGATAGATTTTCAAATAGATAATTATCAGAAAAATTCGTAACAATCATGCTTAAGTCATACTGTATAATTCACGATCCCTATCAACAACAACCCTAATTACACTCATAATGCAATTTTTTTTCTCTCCCCTTCATAAAAGCTAATGCCTATGCTAATTTCTTTCTCACCTAAGTTCAATGTTTCCTTCTTGGCGCTTATACCGGAAGGTGGTTGTTAGTATCTGGAAATACAAACCGGATGTACGTGCAGAAAGTGTACATACACCCTCTTAACACGCGATTCTAATGTAGACATCGTCTTAAAGGCGAAATTAATTCAGTTACGACATACACGCAATAACGTAATCGCAGCAACAAGTTAACTGCTCCTTCGAGATCGAGGATAATTGAATATGTTATAGCAATGTTTAGTAATTTTTCCTCTAAATCAAAATTTTTATATATTTTTTAATATAAAATTCTTAAAGTAAGTAAAAATTTGCTTTTCAATCTTTTAAAGATTAATATTTTGTCGATTTGTAAATACTTTTTTCTCACATTAATTTTTAATGTTTTCTAATATTACCAATAATATTTAAAAATACAATATCTATAAAAAAAAACCAATATGTAATCTTTTCTTCTGTTCTAATGCTCAAAGTTATCTATTTCTAGTTAAAAATAAAATTGAAACGAAGAATGGATTATTACTAACCCTGAAAATTAATCGACATCGCGGAAATTAACTTGCAAACTGCAATAAACAATACGTTTAAGAATTTTCCAAAGTCTGAGAGCGTTCTCGGAAGAGATATCACTTTTATCGCTTCTTCGTAACTGACCCTGAGATTGATAGACATCACCTCATTTCACGAGTAACATAAGTTGTAGATAGTTTTTCATATTTAATAAATGATCATGTATCATGTTCTATAAACAATATTCTATTTGTTAATACTGTTCAGAAATTATCGGTCTGCTTATTAAGTATAGTAATTTTTATAATTGAGAATAAGGAAAAATTAGCCAATAAATATTCTGATTTATTAGAAAAATTTTTTAAAAAATAATAATTCTAATCTAATTTATCAGAAAATGTAAAGAAAATAGAATAAAAATTTTAAATATATGGATTTGGAATAATTTTCTTTTAATTTAAATAAAAAAGAATAGTGTTTTTAGAATCTACGATAACAGGATTTTTCAATTAATTAAGAGATAGAAAGTTTTTGCAGTAAATTTTAATTTATAGATCTACTGGCTTTATGTATTTACAAAATTTAGAATGATTTGGAAAAGAATAATTATTGATGAAAGTGATAAATAATAAAACTTTTTGATTATAAATTTCTTGCTTAAAAATATAAAGTTTTTAATTATTTAATTTATGAAATTATTTCATAATTCATATTGCATTGAATGAAAATTTTTTTAACAATTTTGTAAAATAATTATTTGAATGTATTCTGTTAGATTGAATATTTTGTCTGACTAATAATTATTGGTTATTTATAATATATTATTCCATCTACATATTCAAATGCTTTCTCATTACATATTCGAATAATTTATTGAAGCAACTACTCTGAAATTATCCAAATAACGATACGAATAACTATTGACAGTTTTCAATTCTACCTATAATCTATATTGGACAATTGTTAATTTTGCAAAAGTTACTCACAAATGCAGCATTTGAAAATATTAAATATAGATGATGATTTCGATTAAATGAGAAATATCACTACGTATTTTGATATATTGTTATATTTTCAATAGTATTTTATTATAAGTTTATATACATATATATTACATATAATTCAAATCTAATCACTAATCGTATCAATAGATACATTTCAAAATTTAATTTTAAACTTTAAATTATCATACTAAGATTTACGTTATTTGAAATTTCATGTACTATCTACAACACAATATATCAATATTGTCAACAAATTGTTATATGTCAATATTGTCAATACACAATGTTGTCAACACCACAATATGTCAATTTTCAAAATAACATAACATGATTTTGTATAGTTACAATATTTTGTACATCACTATCTTTAAAAACCATTAATTAACCATCGCTATCTTAAAATTGAAATTTCTTTTCTTCTCCTAATTATTAAATAGATCTTCGATAAATCGCATACAGATACTAAATTAAAAAATTAATACATCAATAATAATAATAATAATTCAGAAAATAACACAATTTTGATATCCCCATCTTCAATATCTCAAAATCTCTTACGACATTAGAAATGATGATGAAATTCCTCATTAAATATCCTCATCAAAATCGATTCTCTTCTAATCTTCTAACTTTACCACAATTTTCAAAAGCTATCAGCAAAAAAAAAAAAAAAAATTGCTTGTAACCCAAATGAGGCAACAGAAACGCAACAACTCGATCTCCTTCTGGATGCAACGAATTAATCGGAACGGGCATTTAATTATCGCTTCGATAAAATGACTGGTCGCTCGTTTGTTTGCCGATTATCAAAACCGCGCTCGATAAATGTTTTAATTGTCTTCATTGTATTAAATTGCAAGCAATAATGCACTTGACCAGGCGTGTTCATCAGTCAGAGAGAAATATTATTCGCGGTTAACGGAGTCCCGGTTGCATACATTTTATAATAATATCGTGTTTACGTTAAACACGTGATCGTCGATTCAAGCAGCTCGTTGCCCTCCCCTCTCTCGATGCTCCGTCTCGCTCGCACGGCCGTAATCGCGCGTATCGTGTCTCCGTCTCTCTTTACATTTGGAAAATTTAACGCGAGCTTCGTTTTTGAACTGGTAACACGTTACCGGTGTACAACTCGTGTATCGTATAAATTTTATTCGTCAATGAGTGTAATTTGACCTTGTAAGAAGACACGAATTGCTGAGTTAGAGATTTTAAATTTTCAAAAAGGGATAATTGTTGTAATCGATCGCGTTTGCATTATTTCCTTCTTGATAATTTTTTTCTTCTCGCATCATTAATAATGATATTAAAAATTGTGAATTAAAAAATATTAGGAAAATATAATTTGTAATAATTCCAATACTGATTAGTAATATTTTGCAAGTTAATCCATTATAACGATAAGAAAATTGATGATGAGATAAATAAATTTGCAAGATAATAAATTTTGAAAGATAAATTTTGATATAATTTGTTAATTCACTGATATAATTAGTAGGATTATTATTGTATAAAAGAGACGATTATCAATGAGAGGGTTAAAGAATTTCGAAACGAGTATAAAGTTAAAATGTTAAACTTCCATAAAATTATAATACATAAATTCATCATTACAAAATCAGATTTACGATATTTTCATTGAAATTAATTATAATATTGATTTAAATAAATACAATTAATGAGGTAGAAATTTATCAATCTATCGGATCGTACATTTTCTCTATCAGATCGTCAATTTGTATTAAAAATACATGTAAATCTTAATATATAACGATCTTACGGATACCATGAAAAAAAATTAATGAATATGTAATGAAAGCGATAAGCGATATCAGCGCGCGATTTGAAATTTTTTAAGGTGAAATTGGTGACTGCGTTTCCAACACCGGCGTAAATATGTTCCATGATAAAATTTTAATAATACAAATGATATTGAATTCCATAAATGATTTTGTAAATCCTTTATGATCGTGCAAATAATAAATTTCGTTACTTTGTAACTTTCGACGATGCGTTTTATTTTATAATGTTTTTTTCCGTTTACCAACCGTGTTTTCCAAACCTCTCGATATCGCTCTTTTTAATTTCGTAAAAATCCTATCTGATCTTGCGATATTGCTCGACGTTTTTAACGAAAAATTCCATTTACGATTTAAAATTGGAAATGAGAACGAAAACATATCCTAATTAATTCGATTTCAAACGAAAAAACATTTGAAAGCCAACTCTAAATATTTATTTCATTTCAACATCGTTCAATTGTTTCTATCGTCTTGTTTTTTCTAATACATTCTTAATGCCGCGCAACGGCAAACTATTGTTTCCATCCATCGAATGATACAGAATCTTTCGTATTTCATAATATTTTGCAATTTTAATATCAAATAGAACAATTTTTTAATTAAAAAAATTTCCCGATATACTTTCAAATATAGAAAATGTAACTTTTAAATAGGATACATTTATTATGGAAGTTTCATATTTGCAACAATTTTATGATCATAATAAAAAAAAAATGAATATTTTGATAATAAAAGATTCCATTGCAATGCATGTTAATTTTATTAAGTTGCCTATTCTTACATTATTAAAAGACTATTTTCTTTTCTGTCTACGTGTCTATTTAATCGTATTACTTTCTATATTCTCTTCCCATTAATTCCTTTAAATGCGATACAAGTTTAATGACATTCTCTAAAAAAAAAAAAAAAAAAAAAAATACTTCACGCTTAAATTTCTTTCATTTCTTTCATCATATATAAATACACAAATTTAAAACCATTATTTAATACTAAATACATTATAGAAAATATCTATACTTCTATACTCAATCACATAATTGCATTCATTCTTTCAATATTGCACGAATTTTTTCTTATAAGCATCCCTGCCACTTGTTGCAGTGTTGCCGGGAAATCAAAAAGAATCATTTTCGAAATAACAAGCTTGGAAAAAGCAATTTCAGTCACGATTAAGGAACACGTTGCACTCGATTTAACGCCTTGAAACATTCAGCTTGGAAGTTTATCGGCTGCGTGTTTTCGTGCCGAGTGAAGCGTTCGATTGCACGGAAATAATTTTTAGCCCCGAGAAACACGGGATGGAATCGAAGGGGGAGAGGAAGGAAGCGACGACAGCAATAAAAAAAGGGGGGGAAGGGAAAGAAAAAAAAGGGAAAAAGAGAGAAAGAAAGTAATAGCGGTTAACGGATTTATTCCGGATTCCCAAAAAATAAGCGCGCGAGGAGGTCCTCTCTCTTTCCCTCGGGGAACGACAATTGAATCAATTTACAGGGCGGTTTTGATAGGCCGTACGACATGTGAACGCGTTACACGGCAGGTGTTTTGAAATATTACGCCGGTGTTACGCCAATTATCGTCGACAGGCTGCGGAAAAAAATGCGATCGACAATTACGACCAACGTCAGATCGCGATATTTTTTCGGGTTTCACGGATTCTGGGCCGATACGGATTGAAAAGTATCAGGGAAATACACTTGTATATTCGTAAAAGTGATTAATATTAATATGAATTAAAAGTAGATTGTACATAAGTTTTTTATAGAGTCAAATATATCTTAAAGGAAAAGAATTCGTTTAGTTAAATTTTATTATAATTTGAAATTGGTACGAACTTTTATAGGAAATACAAAAATTAATGAGAAGAACGATAGGGAATGTATTATTCGAAAGATCAGAAATCCAGAGATCAAAATCAAACACAAATGTTTGACGATGCAAAAATATTGAGACATATTCATTTATTTGGTAAGATTTTTATTAAATGAGATGAGATAGACGTGGAGCGAGACGTCTTTATCTTCGTCTCGCATTGTAAAAATTATACATGAGCAATATAGAAGGCAAATTGATCGACCTCATTACCATAAACGTAAAATATCGTTTGAAGAGATGAAGCGAGTTCAAAAGTTATATTATCTAAAAATACTTTGCTCATATTCACGAACAAACAATCCTTTGTAACCACAAAAGTTCCAACTAACTTGTTTCATAATACCTCATTTTATTTAGGGAATATTCATTTGTTATAGCTTGTGCTCTTATATGCATAATTGACCCTTCGTATAATGATATCGATAATAATGCTTCGATGCATGCAGTTATTTCGATTTCATTGAAGTTTTTTTTTTCTTTAATCTTAATCCTGGTAATGTCACGAACTCTTTTTTTCAATATTTAAGCCTTACTTACTTACCATCGTGCCTGAAGATTTTATCATCGTTTCTCGTATTTTTGTATCGAAATTTTATCTTTAAAAGAGAAACGGTTAAATATAATATGATTACAGCAGCATAAAATAATTATTTCATAGTTAAACATTAATTACTCGCGATTCTTAATTAGAATTTGCAATATAATATTAATCAATAAATACAAATAAATGCGACTGTTTATTCCGCTTATTTTAATGAAAGCGGTGATTCTGAAAGTCCATCTGTTGACACATACGTTGACGCATACTCTCATTCATTCAAAGCTTCAACCTAATAATAAATAAATATGCATAATAAATAAATATAAATATGATATCTCGTATTAATTTTACACTTCTTCCCTTTATCTTCTACGAGGTATAGAAATATCATTTACATTTTATTACTATTATTATTCATTTATTTCATTAAGATTAAAATACATGGAGCTTAATAACGAAACATTTTATTCGATCAATTAGATCTATCAAAATAATATATTTTGTAAAACAATAAGCAAAACGATTAAAGCGACAAACTGATTAAGGATTATACGATATAATTTATTGGATTAAGAGGAGAGAGAAAGAGAGAGAGAGAATAAATAGTTACTAAATAATAGAAAGAGATTATTCGAAGCATAATAATAGTCGCGATAAGGACAATAAGTAAAATTTTTATTTCGATTTGTCGAGATAAAAATTTGTCGAACACATAGAACTCTTACATCAAGTTCCAATATTGTCCTGGTTAACAATAAACAGAATAATGAGTACACAACGTCGTACAAAATTCAATCATACAAATTAACTGCTTGCATCAATTTCGTTTACTTTGTAACCCAGTCGAACTGGACGATTCGATCGAACGAATGGACGAAAACGCCAAATGTTTGTTATACTTTCAAATTATACTATCGAGGAATTAATGACGTACCCGGAAACAAGATATAAAAGTTTGATTTCGAAAATACCGATCGTGATGTAGGAGCACGAATTCGAAATCTGTTTTACAACAATCGATAACAGCTGCTCGCGATTATCTTCGATTATTCCACGTGTTTCTAATTTATGTACATTATATGAAATTTTAAACGTGTAAACATGTTATTTCTCCAAATGCATTATTATATTATTATAATAATTATTATTTATCATTATATTATAAATTAGAATCATAATTGTATTATTATATATATATTATTATCAATTTATTTTATTATAATTATTATATTATTAAAAATATTTAAATATGTTATAAATCTTATAAATAAAATACATAAATTATATTATAAATATATGTACGTATTATTGAATGTTAATGATATTCAGAAAAATATATAAGAGGATCTTACATATCATTTCATGTACTTATATTTACCTTGTATTTATCTTATTTGTGGAAAAAAAAGAATTATTGTTTCATTGAACTGCTTGTTCTACTGAGATAAGAAACGACAGGGGGTTTGGCATTTTTCTTTAAGATTCCTAGAAACAGAGAGATAAGCGCAATTTGTTTATTCCACAAGTTTACCTTGTGGTCGGATCTTGATAAAATAGTATCAGCTGCGATCAAAAAAAAAAAAAAAAAAACATCTGATATTTCGTCAAAAAATAGAAAAAAATATTATCTTCTGATTTACCGATTGTATAAATACCCATGTTACAACGAAGATGATCAGAGAACTGTAAGTGATCGAAAAAGGTAAGTCAGTTATTATTTTAATTATATACATTTGTATTTTTTCAAACAAACGAACTCAACTTCTCTGATGACTTTTTTTATGATATCCTTGCTGCAATTTTTTATAGATATTTTACAATTTTAACGTTCGTTTAAAATGAGAACACTGTTTGTAATTCTGGCCATTTGCTTCGCGATGATTCCATTAATCATGGGTTGCAAACCACCTGGTTTACTAGTAAGTAATCTTTCAACAATAACAATTAAATTTAAGAATAATTTTTTAAATGGAATATAATTGTTGGTATAATTCGCATTTTGTTATTAATATTGAACTAGTGAGAAATGGATGCAAAATGGATTTAGTTAAAATTCAAATGACATTTCCGTTCTTCAATCATTTTCGATATATCCAATGATGACTGGCTCCAATTAAATTTTCATAATCCTCAATGAATTTCAGTTTTGGATTAATACTTATACACCGTTTCTGTTAAATATAAATAAGATTGTTATTTAAACATTGTTCCGTTTCAAATTTTCTCTAATCGATTTATAATAATATTTTACTTGAGACGGACGAAAAAAATAATACAATTCGAAATAACCAATTATTTTAATCATTATACAAAGATAGAGACGCAAAAAGAATAAATCGTTTACCTCATACAATACACGGTATAAAAGTATCTGATGATAATAAGTACTCTTTTAATTGAAAATATTTCATTCAGTTGAAAATGTTGATACAATATAATCATTATTGTATTAACTTTTATGTAAATACAAAATAATATCTATAAGATAAAAGAATTGCTACGTAGCCAGATAAAATTATATCCATGTAATAAATATTCATCGTTCAAACTTTTTCTTAAAATAATGTCCAATACCTATACACAGTTCCAACCAACGTGTATAACAACTTTTTAAATGTAATCCGATACGTTATTTAAATTGCAAACGATCGAGAGAGAGAGAGAGAGAGAGAGAGAGAGAGAGAGAGAGAGAGAGAGAGTATAAATACATTTTCAATCCGCTATATGGCACGCAATTTAGTGATAGACTCGTCGTACATTTGTTTACAAAGCGAGGAATCCCTGTGCGACGTCCGATAATTTTTCGAAATTTTTCGCGACACGTCGACCGGCTCTTTTCGTACGCACGTGAATGGCTAATCATCGGGTGTAATTTGCCGTAGTGCTCCGACGACAAAGACTGCTGTGGACCGTTAGTATGCAACCCATGGGCTGGACGATGCACCAAGAAAATGAGTCCACCGGTACCACCACCGGGCTGGGTAAATCAGTCAGAAGATCCAGCCACGTCACCTGTCCAGACCCAATGAATCAACGATGGATCGATATCAATGTTATCTCGTAGCCCTAGCAATCTAGTTAGATATTCGTTAAATTGAAATTTTAAAAATCTTCTTTACGTATATTTATATTCTATTTATGTTCTATTATAATGATATTATGTTTAATATAATATGATCAAAAATTTGGAATCATTTCTCTTTCAACATCGAATATTAGTTATTAGTTTTCGATTGAAAGTAATAGTTGATAGATATATAGATTTCTTGTGAATATATGTATATGTTTTATTTCCAGGTAATGGAATTTTAATAGGATTCTTTTTTTCAAATTTTTTTATTTTAAAAGCTCTCAAGTGATGATAGAGTGGAGAATTGATATGATTTTTAAGTTATGTATTTTTTTTTAAGTTAATCTTTTAGCATTATTTCTAGATGATTGATAAGAAAGTATTATAATAGGTATCACTACATTTTAAATTTTTATACATATATTTACATTATACCTTGATGATTCATAAAAATCAAGAATAGTTTTTCTATTTCTTTTCCTTTAAAATTATAATATAAATGTTTTATTAAATTTCATTAAATAGCTTTTCCAAACTTTTCCAAATTTTTGCCCTATAATATATCTATAATACATAATTAAAATAGAAAATAAATAGATATAAAAAAATTTTCTATCTCTATCTATAAATTTTTTTCGATGAAAAAAATATGAAAATTTTAAATACATTTAAGATATTAAGATAAGAGATTAATAATTTATAATGTATTAAATAAATAATTGGTAAATAAGCAAATAAGAGTCACTGAGAGTGATGACATATTGAAATTTGTTATCCATTGATCGAATCGGACCGCATCCATTTATCAACAGTTGCCTGATCAATTTCGAAAGAGTATGCACATATAACGTTATGGTTGAATTTAAGTTTGTATGTTATCGTGTGAATTGAAATATTCGCAATTTAGAGAGTTGCATTAGTAAATGATAAAGCGGAGGAAGGTTCACGGGCAACCACATTTTCCAATGAAACATAATATGAATTATTTATCGTTTGACAAATATTGTTTAATTTCTTTACTTTATTGACAGAGTTCTTTTTACTAAATATAATCTTTATTTGATGTAATTGATTTACAGGAAAACTTTTACACAAAAAGTGTTTTTAATTCGACAATAAACACATCGATTAAATGTAAATATTTTAGTGATTAATTTGATCCAGAGTTGGAAACTGTAAAAGATCAGTGATAAAATAAAATATAATTTATATATACATAAAAGTAAAGAAGTTTTAAAGGATAAAAAAGATAATCTAAATCTAGAATTATATTCTTAAAATCGTTAAATATAAAATTATTTTCAATTTACCTAAAAATTTTAATTCAAGTCTTGAAAAATCTTTTATTTATATTTCAAAAAAATTTTAAAATTACAATTGTTTATTGAATTTGTGCAAAAGAATATATTCATGAAAAATACATTAAAGACAATTTCTAAGTTTTATCATTTTTTTGGGATATATTATTCAAAGCTAAAAAGCTAGAACTTAATCCTAACATCAACAATTTCATTTTCATTAGGAATAATGCTAAATTGCAATTTTAATAAAATATAAAATTTCAAAGCACATTAAAGTGAAAGAAAATGATTTGAACAAATATTTTAATTCTGCAAGAAATTTTAAATTTGCATTATATCTATTTTCTCGCTCTGAAAGGTATTGAATCTCTGTCCTGTGAAATATAATTATTAAATTTTTGAGGAATAATCGCAGAACCCGCTGAGCCATACGTAATAGAAGTAATGTTTCAATTTCACTGCACATTTTGTATTGCACAAGTATAACAGTAAAAACGAATGTAATGGTGAATTTTTATGAGCTATGTGCAATCGGATGAAATTCAACATAAAATATGAGAAAAGTTTGCAGTTATGTTCACAATGCTCTTGTTATATTTTTCTATTAGATTTCTCTATAAAAATATATATAATTAGCACAAAATGCTCATATACGTCCACATAAAGAGAATAAACATGAAAAATAATTTATGATTTGCTTATTAATTTAATTATAACTTTGTTCATTTTATTTCTCCATAGTTTGTTTATTAATTTAATTATATATAATAGAATAACTTCATTTATTCTTTCTTCGATTATACAGATCGTTAGTACAATCAGATAGAGGATAATTCTATGTAAAAAGAAAAAAAAAGTAAGTCGAAAAAAATTAAGTTTATTTCATTTGAGGCTTCGTTTTCGAATTAATCAAGTTTGGAAAATTTTCAAATACAAATAAATGCTGATTAGATATTCGCAAATAGTGATGATATACATTTATTTTTATCACATTTATGACTAAGAATTACTCATAAACTAATATATTGAAATTTTGTTTTAGGAATAAAATAGCATGAAAACTAAAAAAGTTATTTTTTATTCTTATAAAATAATATAAAATAATATAAAATAAATCTTTAAACGAAATAAAAATCTATTGCTTCCATTTATATCACTAATTTTAAAATCTTATTTTAAAATAAAATAAATTTATTTTATTTAAAAAAGTGATCTATATTCACAATTGATTGGATTAAAATAATACATCTACTTATTGTTTTAAGCTTTAATCTTGCGATAACAAGATATTTAAATAACTTTGTCAATAATGTGAAGATAAGAAAATATCGATAAATTATATCACGATATTTAATATTCTGTATGTTATAACAGAAAAATAAAAGTAATTTTCGTTTGCATTTTTTTAATTCTTATAATACTGTTATACATAATAATAATAATTAATTAATTTAATTGTTACTAATGAAAAATATAATTATTCAATTAATGATTTAAGAATTCTGATATGAATATTAATTGATATGTAAATGAAAAATAATACCATTTTAATAACAATTCAAAAATTTGTTGTAAAAATTTATCTACATTTTATATATATCATTATAATCAAAAAAAGATTCTTTGCATACATTAAAATAATATAAAAATAAATTTAAAACATATATATATATACATAGATATACATATTACTTGTTTTAGCGTTAAAGCTCTTCTCTTTAACAATTCACATAGACGGAAGGTACACACGTTGCGCGAAGCTTTTCAAAAATGATGAAAGGACACGGTACACTTACGGCCCGTACACTAAATACAAAACTTGGCAAGGTTGATTTAATTATGAGCGTGCCTATAATTAAAGACACGTTGTTGCTTTACGCATAGTGTAGTAACCATGAAATAATATCGTATGTATATGTATATAAATAACGAAAAAAAAAAAAAATACACTAAATTTTTCTTTTTGCCAAGAAAGAAAAACTTATGCATCCTTCCACGGAAAAGATCAAAGCTTTCAAACGACCCAAACTTTCTTCCAACTCGTCAAAACTCGTCTCGACGATAAGTGAACGAAATTGAAATAAAAAAAAAAAACAAAAAAAACGACAAAATACATAAAAAATTGTAAATTTCGATATCACAACGCACAGTCGTATCGTATGGTGATATTTTGAAAAACAGAGTTATCATGGAGAAAGAGAGGGGAAGAGTGAAATCCATGGCGGATCGTGGTACGTGGCGAAATTCAGTGACACTAAAGGGAAAAAGGAAAAAAAAGAGAGAGAGAGAGAGGAAAGGAAAAGAGAAATAATCGACGTTTTCACTTGGCTACCGTCTACGGATAAAAGGACAATATTACCGGATGATTCGGTTTTCTTTCCTGTTGTTTCCTATTAAGCGAATTAAAGAACAAGAGGGCTTTGTTGGCAGATCAATGGAATGTATAAAGCCTGCAATATGCAGTCGATGGAATATCGGTGCAGAAAGCAAAAAGTGCTCGACCATTTCATAGCGACGAATGGAAAAAGAATGTTCGCGGTGGCCGCCTCTTTTCAATTGTTATACAGTTTAGAGTATAATCGGAGTGAATTATAATTGCGATGAAAATAGTACATCAGGTTTTGACTTTCTCTCGAATCTATCGAGAGATTTGATGCAGGAGTATTATATTTCTCGCAAAATTAAATAACAGAGGCCAAAAAACGATTCTACAGATTTACTATAATTCAACGTATTTCTTTTCGTTATCTCCTCTCTCCTTCCTCTTTCCTCTTCCTCTTTACTTTATATTAAAACAAAAGATGCGCGATACGAGATACGTATACAGCGAAATATTTGAGGTCTAGTACAAGGATCAAAGGTGAGGTTTCATTGCTTACGCTCACACAGTTTATCGTGAAATTGGAAAATGAAATTTGCAAGCAACAAAGACATCAGATTTCTCTGCTTTATCGACTTCCGTGTTATTTTTATTCATGCCGCGTTAGGAATTTATATATTCTCTAAACGTTATCCATTCGATTTTTTCCTTCTCGTTTTTTCTTTCTTTCTTTTTTTTTTTTTTTTTTATTTGAGGCAAATAATCACAAGGTTATATTGTGGTCTTAAATCTAAAATATTTTATCAATATAAACCTGTTAAAAAAAAAAAAAAAACAGATAAAAATTTATTGTGTATATATATATCGTGTACATTCAGCTTCCAAGAACGGAAAGTATCACGTATTTTCCATTTGCGACAAATTCATCTTTTTTAGCTATAAATTTTCGTATCTCTCTTGAATATTTTTTATTATTGAACGAAATAATTTATACATTGTATAGTACGTGATTATTAAAATTAAAAAAATGAAAGGAATCTTTTTAAATATTTAATTATAAATAATTTCATTCTTTTCCTTTATCTTAATATCTAATTCATATATTTGATATTTATTTATCATAATTAGATTCATTATATTTTAATTAACTTAATAAGAAAAGTATCTTACCTACTAAAAATCGAGCGTTATTAGAATAAATTGTAATTATGATCAATAAAACAAAATGGCAAATAAACAAAAAATAATTTTTAAGTTTGATTTTAAAATATTAAAGTCTATATATAAGTCTTCGTACGACTTTTATTTACTGATATCTATCAATTTTTGTAAGGTAATTGTATCATTGTAACATAATATTCCTGGATAATTTCCTTAGAAAATTAATAATGAAAAGTGAATGATAAAGATTCTAGATTCTCTTTTTCCCCCTCCGAAAAAGAGAAAGAACAGGAGGAAGGAAGAGAAGAGTGGAAAATTCATTCAACTGAAAATTGTTAAAATGAAAATTCATCGGCGTAACAAAGGGCGAGACAAACGCGTGTGCATTTCTTAAACAATGAATCACGTGGGCAAGAAGTATAACATTTCTCGTTATTACCTCTTGTACTCGTCCAGCCACGCGCGCGTGTATACACACATGCACACACGGGCAGACGTATATAATACACGACTTAACAGCGGCAAGAATGACGCGATGTCGTGGTATAAAAGCATAGTATATGGCAAGTTGAGAAACCAGTTAAGGTCGAACTCTTGAGACTATCGCTGTGTGAAGAAAGCGCCGTGAAACCATTCCACAGCCTCTTCTGGTGAGTAGAATTTATGCGCAGTTTCTTCATCGAGGATAGATTTCTTCAGATTAAAATCGAATCGTGAGGAAGTGTCGAAAACGAATCAATTAAAAAAAAAACATAAATTTGTTTATTTCAACAATAGTTTCTAGTGATTGAATTTTATTTAATCGTGATTTTGTAATTGAAAAGGTCAATGGAAAAGTGATAATACAAGTGGCTGTGTTATCTTTGATTTGAGAAAATTGTGATTAAGAATAGAAATTTATTCAATTCTTTTTTTTGAATATTATTATAACCATTAACGTTTTTTTTATTATATAGAAATATGTATCATTTATTATATTTTATTATTATAATTAATATTAATACTTAATGAACATAAAAGGAAAATGTAATAGCTAAAATACTAGTGTAACAAGCAATGTATAAGAATATAATGAAAAATTGATAGTAAAATGTATTTTTAATAGTGAATTATAATTCGTGTTGAAATAATATATTTTTAATGTTCCATTTATTATCGTAACTGATTTATCGTATTTAAATTTTTTGAAGGCTTCTTCAAAGATAAGAAAATGTTCAACAAAAAATGATTTCGTTAACTCGTGCAATGAACTTTGAACTTTTGTTATCACGTATTATTGTTTTCATTTTAACATACTATAGATTTCTATAGATGGATACTATAGATTGCTATAATATTGGTATACATTCAACTTTTGAGATCACTGTATTTTTTTTCTTCAGATAAACTGAAACATTAACATTTACAAAATTATTTTAAAATATTCGTAAAAATGATTTATCACTACGATACAATATTGTATTGTACTTTATTTTGTGCAATAGTTTAATTTTATTTTATTATTACTTTATTAATAATCGATAATGAAATTTGTTATATCTGACAAAGAAGACAATGAAAGCTTTATCATTCCTAATAATTACGAACATCTGTGTTTTAGGATTAAAATATTATCTTGAATCGTTTCATAAAAATAGAAAAGCCGCGATCAATAACAGAATTATATAGGGTGTCCTGTATGTATTAGTAATTCTATGTAAAAAATTAATCGAAAATACACAATCAAATTTGGGGCTTCGTTTTCAAGTAAAATGAAATTGAAAAATTTTAAAATACAACTATAATCGGTTTTCCTAATTAGATAAGAATGTATTATTAATAAATAATCTACATGTGAAAATAAGTAAAGAATATACAATGAAATTTTATCGCTTCTTGTTTTTAAAAAATTCAATAGTCAAGAAATATAATCGATGAATTTTATCAAGAATTAACTTTTAAATAAAAAAAAAATTATTCTATTCATATGTATAAATCAGCTATCGATATTTAATCAAGATATTTAATCAAGAAATAGCTAAATTTTAATTATATTTTAAAATTTTTTAAATAAAGCCTCGGTGAAAAAATTTTATTTCATATTTTCGATTTATTATTTCACATAAAATCATTCTTCGTATAATTAATGACAGGATACCCTATAAATATTCATAAAAATACAAATAATTTCGATTGAATGAAAATAATCAATTCTTCGATGAGTTTTGCAAAAGGAAAAGAGCGATGAGTTTTATTAAACATGAAAGAAGTTTGCTATAGTAAATACACGATAACTGTTTGACTAAGTAGATTGATGCCGTTCATGGTCAGCCGTGGCGATACGCTTTAGTCATACTTTGTTCGTTATTCAAGAACGAGTCAGGTCAGTGGTTAATGATTCATTCACGGACACCTGCATACGTTCTTCCTGTGCAGATCTTGTATACGTATTTACCAAGTTGCGTAATAAGCTAGAATTTCATGAATTTATCTAACCTTATCTGATTCGCGTCTTTTTATAAATACGATTGGACGAGAAGTAACTGCGTTGAAAAGTACAGTCTTTAATTTTTTCGTTTGTTTTATTTTCCTTCGAATTTTTTTATGAATAAATATATATAAATTTAATAGTTGAAATAACAAGTTTTACATGTTCGTTGCTTGACTATCGAGTTAGGATCACATATGATTTTTTTAGATTATATAAGGTTAAATTAAATGTGAAATAAAGAGAATCAATAAATAAATATATGATTGTGATGATTGTAAATAGCAATTAATTTTTGTTAATCATCAATTACATCATTAATAACTCTCGGATGCTGTAGATAACGTTTCTATCGTTTTAATCAATTTTACTTTACATTTTCAAATAGATTCAAGTAAAAATAATAATATAAGATATTGCAAATTATGTACTATTAAATTGTTACTTTTCTTCGAGATCTATATTGAAACGATATAATCACAACAAAGATTCTAGAATGTGATATGAATTTTTTTTTTTTATTTTCAGTGTAAAAATACATTGCAAAATGTCCAAGTTTTTGCTTCTCGTTTGCATCCTTTTGCTGACTACGAACATCGTTTCAGCTGCCTCTAAGTGTGGCAGACACGGCGATTCCGTAAGTATAGCTTTATTATTTCTACATATCACGAAATTTTATAATTTCGTACAAGCTGACGACAATAATAATAACAACCATATGTTTCGTAATCTCATAATCTTATAGAAATAAAAATATCTATATATTTTTCCACTTTAGAGAAAAGACATTTAAAATCTTCTAATTATTCGATGATTCTTAAATTATTTGTTCTTCTCTTCAAAGAAGCAACGGATCAAAAAAATTATTTTCTCGATGAAACTTTCACTTTTAACGATTATCACGGTGCCAAAAGAACGTGTCAAAAATATTCGAGAAACGAGTCACAGAGCGTTCCAGACGTAAAAATAATAACAGGGTTACGCGAACCTGGCTCGCTAACTCATGAGTCTCGTGAACGTTGAGAGCCTAAAATAGAATTTTAAAGCAGTCGTAATAATATACAACACATACTGTTGCCCAACGTTTATATCAGATGATAAATAACGTGAATTTATTTCTTCATTTCAGTGCATATCCAGTTCCGACTGTTGCCCTGGCACATGGTGTCACACGTATGCGAACAGGTGTCAAGTGAGGATCACGGAGGAAGAGCTGATGAAGCAGCGTGAAAAGATCCTTGGTAGAAAGGGGAAAGATTATTAAGTGATTAAGATATTTTTAACGATGATTGTATACGTATCAAATTTTCTGGAATGGAATTGAATGGAATCAACGTTCGAAACGAAATTAATTTCTAAACAATATACAAAATATACGGATAGACGAATGTAAATATACGAGGCGAGGCGAAAAAGAAAATAAATGGGATGAAAAGTGTATGCGAGTACAATCAAATTAATATAATTTTGTCTCACGTGATTCTTCTTCTTTTAAGAATTGAATTCGAAGGATTTCCTTGTTATTGGATTGATCAAAATATTGGCTTGATATTAAAAATTACTTTATATTTAAACACATTCTTTCATTTCGACTGAATTTGGTAATGAAACGGAAAGACAAAATCTTATACTTTGGTAGTTAATTTATAATTAATTTTTTCGTAATGAAATAAAAGAGGCAATACGCAAACAACAACAATAGAATTATCGTATCCATATAAAATATCTATTTGATTTTTATCAGACAAACTTAAAAAGCGATTTTTAAAATCCGAAACGGCTTCAAAATTAAAGTAGAAAGATTTGTCCAACTCCAATAATTTCTTCAAACATCTAACAATGACTCGTCCGAAGCGAATGAGGTTAAACAGCATAGAAGAGATTTCCACACCACGAGAGAGGTCACGACTATTAGGCACACGATTATTATTATCAGTTCGTACGAGATTATTGCGTTTCTGAGGCCTGGAACGCCGCTTGCGCGATAATAGCTTGTTGCAACGGGAGGGGATGCCGTTTTTATGAAATGAAATTCCGCCGATTCGACTCGAAACGATATTCGAACAAGCTTACTTGGAGGATAAACATTTTAGAAAATTATACGCGATCAAGCATGTAATTGCACGACGCCCGGTGGAAAATTGAGCGGCGTTCGATTGCGTTACGTGCCGTATTGCCCGATCGCGTGTGTCGTATCGCGATTTTCGAACTTGCTATCACCTTTAAATTCCCCATCTTGGGCAAAAACATTATCATTTTCCGTTGTGAAACGCATGCCTCGTCTTTCGATAAAGGCTCTCCTCGATCGAAAATGCGAAAAGATTAGAGGAAAAAAAAAAAAAAAAAGAGCAATCTGATAATAATCTGGCACGAAAAAGGACAGGTGCGCGACAAGAGAAAGGGTGTTGTTTAATCGCCTCGACTTATCATTCGATAAAGTGGCAACTGGATCAACCATATGTGGCTCAATCGAAATCGCCTCGTTCTAGGAGCACGAGCAGTCTTTCTGTGTCTCGAGATTCCTCACGGATAGGGTAATAGGTCGTCACTGGTTTTTTTTTTTTTACCTGTCGAGCAAATGAGTACATCTAGGAACGTTAATGTTCGCTCTCTGAGAATCGACTGTTTTTCCAACATTAGTGGTTCCTGGCGCATCGATTTGCTTCCTATGTTTTTTCTGTTTTTTTAATCAGATGCCCCCTTCTGGAATGAAGAAGTTCGTTTAAATTCGACTAATATTGTTTTTTTTTCTTTCTTTTTTTTTTTTTTTTTTGATCAAACTTTTACGAATGTATATTTAAGCAATTTGTGAAATGTTTTTTCATTATGATGATAAATTGGTTATTAATTTTTGTGAAATGAAGAAAGGATGATTGACGTGTCGATTTTATGAATTATAGTATTTTTTCTTTCCTGATTATTTTTATAATATGACTATATTTGTATTTAGTTTAAATATTTTTTATAAAATAGTCTACAATAATTGTTAAAATTTCTGATAATATAGATATTATACTTTATTCAGTATACTACAAATTATAAATATAAAACGTAGAAATTAAAATATTATACACAAGATTTTATTTTAGAATACTTTTTAAAACAATTATACTATGAAATATTCTTCGATTAAAATTTTACAATTAATTGAATTGCTTTATGACATTGTTAAATCTATCTCTGTATCTAAATAGCAATTGTTGTAACATCGTGACTCTCCGTACACGCTTCAAACTTTCCCATTAAATCAATGTTGCAGTACATTGAAACGATACGTACTCTAACCGGAATGATATACTAATTCCTTGAGCAATTTCACGTATATTTTGAAATCTATCATCTCTACTCGTAACATGTTAACGAAAATTAGAGACGGAAACATAATTTGAAACATCGCTTTTCCGTCTCCATGGTGTCGCCGTACTTCACGCTCGAGATTTTAATTTCCGAACCGAAGTTGTTTAAAAATTCGAAGAGGAGGCGGGAAGGTAAAGCCTCGTCACTTGGAATAAGTTATATCGGTCGAGCTGCCGATGGTCCATTAAAAAGCATCCTAATTTCGAAAAGTGGACGTACTTTGAATCAAAGACCGAAAGCTTCTTCCGTTCGTTAGACAAAATTTCCGTCGCGTTTCAATCTCATTAGTTTCAGCTTAAAGTTAAGCGCCTCAACTCTTTTTGGCCGGCCTGTTTCCGTTCTTTGACCATCGTGCAGCTTACAAAGTTCTTTTTGGCCCAAGTTACGATCGTGGGAGGGGGAAAAGAAGGAAGAAGATGGGAGCAGGAGGAACGATGTCCCAAACTTGATCTCGAAGACGTATATTTTCGTTAAATTTCGGCTTAATCTATGATAATCGAAGTCAAACGTTGACGATGAGGAACGAAAATATAGTTTTGGAACAATGGAGTAATAATATTTCATTAATCTCTTAATCTTAAATCCTAAGTGTTTGAAATTATAAAAATTAATGTTTGTTTCAACGATAATTACCTTACGATACATAAATAATAACATCGATAACATAAAATTGTAAACTGTCTTTTATACAATTTTGAAAATCTTAGTAAAAAATCCTAATACTTAAATTATTGTATTATACAACGTGTTAAAAATAATATGTTCAAACAGTAATTATCGATAGAAGAAGATAGATAAAAGAAAAAATTAGATTTTATTTCCCTGGTTGATTAAAATACTTTTACTTTTGTTACTGAATTTTATTTTCACAAAGATGATTCATAACCCGTTCAATAAGCCAGGCAATGAAATGAAGTCTTCCTTGATCAGCGTTTATTTAACTTTTATTCCCCCGAATCTCGATCCGCGCGACTCTGATAAGATGGAAAAAGTCCTATCTAGTGGATCGAAGGTAAAGGCATCACTGGGCAAATATTTGTACGTCATACTTTATCGTGTCCCAGCTTAATTGCCATATGTTATACTCTCATACCTTGTGTGGGTATACCTTCTGTCTTAGGTTCGATGCGCATAAAACGATCAATTTCAAAGAGATTGAACGTTGATTCTTTCGAACGTTTCTGGATTTAGTATTAAAGAGATATTTATTTAAATTTTCGAGTTATTCGAATCTTTGTGTTATTCGATCTTCACATAAACAGAGATATTTCATTGATTTCTTTTTTATAATTAAATTAAAAGTGGTAAAAAATTGAAATAGAGAAGAGTAAATATTTCATATAGTAAAGAAAAAGTTTTGGAATTTTTTTAAAATTATTCTTTTATTTCTTCCGAAAGAAATTTTAGTATACTGAATTTCCATCTTCTTTTTTACATTACATGTGACTTTTATAAAAAATTGAACGCTTCACATTCAAATAACATCGGGAAGATTTATAATAAGAAACTATTTTAAAAACTCGTGCTTCCATATTTCTTACAAAAAAAAAAAAGAAGCACAACTTTAAATCGAGGAATTTAAAATATTTTTCGATATTATTACTCTTCTTTCCCGCGCTACAGACAAATCGTATCAAATATAAGAACGAAAAAAAATTATGGCCATATCATAATTCTTCTCTTTCTCTAAAAAAAAAAAAAAAAAAAAAACAAACAAACAAACATTAGATATTCGATTTACAAATCGCAAAGAGGGATCGCGAGAAATTAAATTTCATCGCCGATCGAAGCAAAAATTACCGATCACCTCGACCCGAATCAAGAGGATCATCGATCCGTAACCTCGAGGTGACTCGTTCGTCACGCGAAGCGTTGAACTCGTTGGGGGAAGGGGAATTGGCGCGAAAGTTGGGAACCAAACGAAAAATCGTTGCTGAGGAAGGAGGACGGCAACACCGACAGAGAATCGTTCGAGGGAAGGAAAGTGGACGGAGACAAACGGAGGAAAGTACTCTTTGCCGAGTCGAGTGTCCCTTTTCGTGGTTCCTTTCAACTTCTGTTCCGGGGAGGCGGAAGCCGAGTCCTTCACTGCTTTTAAGCCCGTTCTCGTCGGAAGGCAGAGAAGCTGCTCGGAGACACGTTCCAGGCCAATTCCGGTTCGCGCTTTCAGGAATTGGCGAACGTCGAAGAGAAGGACCGCGGAAGAAGGACTCGTGGAGAGGTACGGGCAAACGGAAGAAGGAGGAGGGGGGATGATAATGGAGCTGGCACGCCGTGAACATTCGGGGGCCATGATATGAAAACATTGTCGGATGTAAGCCGGAAGGCACACAGCAATGTGCTGAGCTTGGCTGAGCGAGGCCTCTGTCGGCGCGCTGCAACGTCAGGACGTCAGGATTTCAGGCAGCTCTCGTTCGAGTCGCGGATTCCCCAAAAGCGCTCTCAGGCCGGCAGGCAGGGTGGTTGGAAGGACAGGGTGCAAGGAGCGGGCGCCGTGTTCGCAAACCGTGTACAACAACGAGTTGTTGAAACGCTGACGAATCTGACGCGCGCTTTTTGCGTCAAATTGTTCCTTAACTCGCCGGGGACCGGTCTCCGCGGCAAATTCGGGGATTAATCCGAAAGCCTCGCGTTGTTTGCGCCGCATGCGGATTTCCTCCTCGCCCTGTAAGTCGCTAACTCGCGCCCGCAACTCGTCACTCGCTACGCTCGATGATGGATTAAGCGCTCTTCCTCGATCCTCGCTTCTTCCCTCTATTTCGAATCGAGGTTATGCGATGTAATTGAGATCGTCTCTGATCGGATCGAAAAAATACACCGATTTTGAAAGAGATTCTTCAAATTTAATATTTTTGGTAATATTTTTTTGAAACATCGATTTCGAGGCTTGGACATATTTATCGAATTATAAACGATATAAATGAAGCGAGGACTGAGAATTTAAATCACTAACATCGTCCTACGAATTAACGATAGTTTACACGAGAGAAAGATTTTTATTAGAAAATTCTGAGAAAAAGGTAATCCAGCAACCTTCTTCGTCGCGTAAAACGACTTATTCACGATAGACACGAGCGGACATTAGTGATTTCCCTCCCTTTATCGTATCTCGATCTCACGTTCACGAATAAAGGGGGTGGTTGGGAAGCGCGTATAGGCCTATACGATAGCGAGAGCAGTGTTGGTGAGAGAGGGCGATAGTCAGGCAGCGCACGGTCGACACAATACAAATACCTAGAGCTACTTAGAGAAGAGGGAAATGGGACTAGCCATTTAGGGCAAACTACCCTCGAGTTGGCTCACGCGACTGATCTTATCGCCAAGCCGCTTTCTGGCTAGGATGTGCGTTCTACGTGCACACACGCGGTTATCACGCTGTAGAATTGATTTCTTGCATTCGTTATTTCCCTGAGACCCGGCCTGGTGTCGTATCTTTCAACCGGACCGGGAATGTAACACGCAATAAAGTAACAGTGGAAATCGTATCTCGACAGGTTGTGTAATGAACGAGGGTACGGTCAAATAATTTACAATAATTGATCGTGCCATGACAGCTTTTTCCTTAAGCATTCGAAAGATTAATCAAATGAACAAACCGTTCGAGACGCTGTAACTGTCGACTAAAAATATTGTTCGAGAGTAATCGCAAGCTAAGAAATTAGATATTATTTTCTTTTCTTTATCCAGTTTTCATTAAAAAGAATTTTAAAGAAATATTCATTTATATAGTTTTCAAAGAAGATATCTCTAAGAAGATAACATTTATATAGATACCCTCTTTATTTTGTAAAGGAATTTTCATCGGATGATTTTTTTCTTTAAATAATTATTTTTCACCAAGCAATAATATTATATTTACGTAACAAAATATTAGTTCACTATAGAAAGAAGTTTAATTTTTCTCTTCCCGTGGAATCTCATCACGATTGGAACACGTGTTGATTCGATTCGTAAGAGATTCCTGTTATGGCTCGTGGAATCTCGTGCCCCTCTCGCGTTCGTAGTTCGCGCGTCAACATTCGTCGTATTCCAAGATTTCGATCGAAACTGGGATTCCTTCCTTCGTTGGCTGTCACGCGGTATTCGCACAGTCAACTCCTGATGCATTTTCCTACGATCCTGTGGATTAAACGGGTTCAATCTTCGGAGTAACTCGAATCGAACTTAACAGTCGGTTAAGTCCGAGTGGATAGTCGGTTTAGACCAGAGGCCACAAAGTTCGAAACGTAAGCCGGTGTACTAGGACTAGGAGGGTCGGTCGAGATCGTGGATACTTGCCAGTCTTATCTCGATTTGCATAAATTCATAGTTTGAATCAACGGACGTAAGGAAACCTCGCCAGAAGGACCTCGCTCCCATGCTGACAAAACTTTCGTTTCCTTTGTCCATCCATGAAATTTAGTAATAAATATTTAATGTAATTTTGAAATTTCTAATTCTTGATCTCGTTTTTGGAAAAAGAATCGATTTTTCTTTTTTTTTCAGCACGGATTTCAGAGAACAATAAACAGATCTTTCCATTCCAACGATGAATGGTAATTTCTGTTTCGATATCTATTTTTCCACTATTTTTTTTCTTTTTTTTTGAACTCGAAATAACGATTTTGCATCGATCACAAATTAATTAGCCGCATATTTTTGCGAATTTATTAAATGCTGCTTATCGGTTGCCATTTTTGTACTGTAATATCGATTAATTTTTGATTTTAAAAGCGATCAGCTACTTTTTCCCGTATATTATTGCAGATTAACGACGAAGAAGATGCCGCAAATTATTTTGAATTTTACTTACTTGCCAGAATAAAAAACAAATCGACACATAACATGTTATTAACAATACATCGATTCAATAATAAGATTCGCAGCAAAATTACGATTCACAATAGAAAGAATGGAATACAAGATTTCGATCCGTAAAATTGCGTTCAATCCGAAGAGAAGGCCGAGTATCATCGCTATCATCTTTTCTCAAAAAAAAAAAAAAAAAAAAAAAAAAGAAACTCGATGAGCAAACTTTTACGCGCTTGCCTCTCCTTCCGGTTGGCGCAGCCGTTGCACGACGCGGCCGAAAATTCGACGAAAGTTTGCAGCGACGAAGAATACTTCCGGCGCGTGCAGAGGCGAGCTTTATGGAATTAATAAAATATTCACTCGGCGGACAGACGGCAAAGTAAGGCATATAATAATTTTCTGGCACGCCACCTTGTGTGCTGTCTCCGCGGACGCGGGTCATACGTGACCATTATCACAGGATCTGATCAGAAAATGGCGCAAACTCCGATAAATAAGATAAATAATGTAGCGGGGGCTTTCTGTATAGGAAATTCCCGCGAAAAACTTCGAAAGTCGCGTGCACGTCCATCAGCGTGCCGAGCTCTAATATAGTGTTTCAAACCTACGATTGCCCCCGTTCAAGGAGATTCGCTCTGGAATAAAAAATCGTTACACGTCTATTGATTGGTAAATTATTGGTATCTGGGTTTCACATCGCGTTAGAAACTTCAAAAGTTGAATTGTACGCATAAAAGATGACTCTTTTAAGGGATATTGGAGGAAGATCTTGTAGGAAGGGAGAAGCAAATCAAATTTTTGACAGCTTTTTTCGGGCCTAATATATTTTCTCTGTTGCGTTTTATAATTTATGGAGGAGGAAGTGGAAAATGATTTCTATTCCCTCATCTTTTCCTCGTTTTATGAGGAATGAGTTTTAAAAAAATTAGAGTTAAATTAGAGTTAAATTATTTCCTGAATTAATAATTTTTTTTATCTATCTATCTATTCAATGGTTACTAATTAATGTATGAAAAATGTGTTTTTTAAATGTGTTAAGTCAAAGTAATAATTCTAATTGGAGCGGTTTCTTTTAATTTCCCTACAATTGTTACAAATGGTTCTATCCTGTCTTTGCTGAAAGATGAAATTGATAAATGTTGCCTGACAATAAATTTTAATTGCGACGTTCGATCATTTTCACCGATTGCAGCGTGATTATATAATCAGTAATTATTCTTGATGCATTTAAAAGAAAATTACGTGATGTTAAAATAGATATGTTTGAACAGAGAAAGGAAGGATGCATTAATCAAAGTACGTTGCGCGGCTTGCAGTGATCTACACGTCTCATGGTAATTTTGTGTTATTTGACTAATGAATGTAAGAAACGTAGGTCTCGTTTATAAGTAACAGAACATCTGTTAGTAATAGTTAGTCTTATATAAAATAACTGATAGTTAAGTTAGATTATAGAATTTTAACAATTTAAAATAAAAATTTGTGAAATATTTGATACACGTAAAAGAACAAAAATATTGAAAACTTGTTTTTTTCCCTTAAAAGAAAATTTATGTACAAGATAAAAATTATCGTAAATTAAATAATTAGATATATACTTCTTTTTTTATCTAAAGAAGAAAAAAAAAAGAAATACGAAAAGAATTTTAATCGATCAATAAATCATCAGAGAATACAAATGGATTACGAAATGGATTACGTTCCAAGAAAAATACAATCAATCAGATTTAATTGCATTAAAATAATAATCGCTCAAACAGACATCTTTTTCTCTACAATTTGACGTAATTTATCGGTATTTACACGGTACTGAAAATATCTATTTGTATATTTTATTCCCACAACTTCGGAGCGTTACTATCACACAGTAATCCCATTTCTCTCGAATCGCTACAGGTTTTTAAAAAAAAAAAAAAAAAAAAAAAAAAAAAGGAAAGAGAAAAGAGTGGGGAAAAAAGAAAGGTGAGGGAGAGGAGGAGGGGGCAGGATGGAAAAAAAACATATTGTATCCACAATATCAAGCAAGTTTCATTTTTCACAACACGGATACATTTGTTTACAAAATATTTTGGATACAGAGGTTCGAGATATCATGTTTATCCCGTACGTACATTTCGCAAATGCATTTCATACATGCGTCACGCATGTATCCATCATTATCATCCACCAACGATACCATTCTAAAACTCTAACCGTCGTCGTCCCTATACATATATATATATATTCCAAATATGTCAAAATCCAAATCCTCCACACACTTTCTACCACCATGATTCGATATTAAAAGCGCGGTAACACCACCACCAAATCCAACCACACATCCCCTCACACACATACCCTCCCCCTTTCGCAGTACATACCAACGTACATACCATCGAAGAAGAAATCGAATCGTATCTCGAATTTTTTTTATTCCAGCGCTACACGAACCGGTGTGTAGAAATCGAATCAGTGTGTGTCCGGCTCTTCTTCGGTGTTTCGATCTTCGAACCTCCCCTCCCCCTCCTCCCCTTCCTCGCGAAAATCTCGCGGAACGCTGACATTTTTAATGAACGCGGAAGTCTGAAATTTCATGGGAGATGCGGCGGGTGGTCTGGCGAGGATGCGCGATAATCATTAGACATAGATTCGCAGGGGTGACTGTCCGTTCCCCCGCGACCCATTCCTCCCCTCCCTGCCGGCCTGCCTAGCGCCGCACTTATCCACCGAAATTCAGGGTCCCCTCCCCCCGCCGCCGCCACTCACTCACCCCCTCCCCCTCCTTTCCCCCGCGTACTCCCCTCGCCGCCCCTAACCAACGGTCGCTCCCTCCACCCGGTTCTGCAGGATGCAGTTCCGCTCGCAAACTCAAACTGCAGCCGTGGGGGATGCACGGGGTGGCGAGGTGGTGCAGTCGGTTACCATGGCGACCCATCGTCACTGGACACCCTCATCCCACGTTTCCACCCACGTTCAACCCCCTCTCCTTTCCTCCCTCCCTCCCTCCTCACTCTGTGCACGGTGATCCAGCGGCCGGACAACATCGTCCCATGCCGAGCCAAAAACACTGGTCTCTTATTACGCGGCTAAGCCCGTGAATTGTCTTCCCTCCGAGCCCCCCTTTTGCCCCGTTCGCCTTTCATGCGAACTCTACCCAAACCCAACGGGGTCCAACTTGATTTTCGACTATCTTCGCCTCGCCCCGAAACCCCTTCGCCGGGGAGAGAGAGAAAGAGGGGAGGAGAGGGGTTGCATCGTCCTTCAAGACGCGAACGAGTTCCGGGATATGAGTTGAAATAGAGCGATTCTCTATTCGAATGTGGTGGTGGTCTGATGCGTTTTGAGGTTTTTTTTTTTTTTCATTATTATTATTCGCTGGGAAAGGGAAGGATTTTTCTTTTTTTTTTTTTTGCTTCTCTTTTTTCTCCCCTCCCTTGTTGCAATTTGTCTTGGAGGGTGTTGGAACGAATGGGGTAGAGAGTTTTGGGAAATTATGGGCAGGTATCGATCCGGTGTTATTAATATGATGCAACGGTTGGTTTCGTTGTCGACGTGTTTTATGCGAGGACGAATTTCAATTGTGCGAATTTCGAATTGCAAGTATGTTTTAATAAATGGAGAGTTGCCTTGGAAAATGTAATTAGATTTTATAGATATACATATTTAGATGTTTTCGTTGTTCTTTCTTGTTATAGTATTGGATTGTAAAGTAATAAGATGGAATATTTGTAAATATAAATTTAGTTTCTCGAAGAAAAATGAATATATTTATTTCATCTTCGAGTTCTCATACTCGCAATTTGAAATATCGTATTACACGTGGTTTATATACACGATTAAATGGTTTCGAAAATACATACGGTATAAGAAAATACAATTTTTCGAAAAAGTACGACTGCGAATTCATACCTCAATTTTTACCTGTAATACAATTTTTAAATAAAAAAATTTTCACGCAAGAGTTACCTCAAATGATTTCTATTCCCTTTCTCTCTCTTTTTTTTTTATAAATTCACTTACAATGTTCTTTTCGAAAAAAAAAAAAGAACGAAACTTGTTACGCGAAAAAAATTTCTCAATTCGTCATGAATAGAAAAAAAAATAATAGTTTAATTTCACTCTTCATCGAATTCGCCAGTATGAAACGGTATATAGTTAGATTAAAAATATTTTAATCAGGATAGAGATGAGACTCGGTCGAAAGTTGGAAACTAATCAAACGTAGGTTTATAATCTACGTAGGTTGGTTAAATGAAATAACAGCACGTCAGAGGTTTTACATAACCGGTAAGAGAGCGTGACGTCTTAATATCAGATATCCGTCGACTAACCGGATGACAGCCACACCCCTCTCTTGGTCACGCGAGAGACGACTTTTCAAAGCCGCCTCAAGCAGACATAATTAATGAAACACAAGGGAGTGGAAAGTGTAAGCATTTTAACGACTGAAGTCCCTAAAACTTCTGGATCATTTCATCCTCTCTCGCAACACGTTTCTGTGTATAATTCAGAAATATAATGTCGTGTAAAAGCACCCCTTTATTTCATCTCAGAATATTCATTGCGCTGTTCTTAAGATATTTAAAAGGGCCATTGTAAAGTTCTAAAGAATTTAATACTATGTGATGAAAATGAAAGGATAATAACGAATTGTTTTGTGAATTGTTCAAAATAATCTTAATCTTGTTATAATTTTATAATACGCAGCAGATACATTTTGTAAAATTAATGATAAATTTTTTTTTTAGAAAGAAGTATAATTATTTACTTTTATGATCGTAATTTGAATCGGTAAAGTTATATAAATTTCTAGATATATTTAATATGATTTTATTTTACCAATAAAAAATTAACTATTTCAATGTCACTTTTTTTAATTCCTATCCAAATTCTCAACACACTTGATACTTAAGAGTATAAATTTCATCTGATCTGAAACTTCATTCAACGAAATACAAATGAAGGGACCCGTCATAAAACGTCGAACAATAAAATTCGAGATCGAACGGCTTCGAAATAAAATTTCAACCCCCGATCGTTTATCCCGGACGATTTAACATTAATAATTCGACTTACGCAATCCCCGTCAATAATTGGTAAACAGGACACGCACCTGAAACGATAGTAAATCCTGGCGGCGCGTTTATAGATACTAAAGCTACGGCTCAGTGGAGGATCGATCGATCGAACTTGACGATACGATCGGCCCGTCTACCATTACGTATGATCGTATCGGAGGGGGTGCACAACCCCCTTAACATGTGTCCCACTGGCACAGTGACCCTGTTACCCGTACACAAGACCGGCACATTCTCGCCGAGTACACAGCCATGCCTGGCCACGTTCTACCCCTGCCCCGTCTGTTGTGTACATGGACACGCACGTATTGGTCCTCATCGATACCGATCAAATACCGAAGATTCTGAGGCAACCCGAGTGTATGTGCCCTCCGACCGAGGCGCCTGTTGCTCGTCGCCTCTTCCTACGAAACATTCCTGGATTTCGCGCTTTCGATGCCACCGATTGCCGCCCCTGCAATATCTGAACATGATTGTGATTTTTCTCACTTGGGATTTGGGAAAAAATAGAAAGAAATGGTTGAGAATCGAATTGAAAATTAATTATCATAGTGGAATAATCGATTGATATTGATTTTTTGAAAGAATTTTTTTGGAAAATTTTAATTAATTAACTATTAAATATATATGAATTTCTTTTCGATGAAAAGTAATAGAATTAACTTGTGAAAGAGTTAAAATTAAAGTTTGAAACAAAGAAGTTAAAAGTTGCAAAGAAGTGTTAATAATAATTTCTCGAAGCATATTTAAAGGATATTTAATATTTATTTTGGAAGAGAGTATTATATTATTTAAAGTAATACTAATTTAAAAGTCTTATAAAATTCCTTTTTTATATTTTAACTTGGACAATTATTTCTATCAGCAATTGTTATTATTCAAAAATTGTTTTTATCGATCAATTCTTAAATTTACAACGATAAAAAAATCTCGAAGCTTCGTTGAATTTGAATCGATATATCTGTATAAAAAATCCACGACAGAAATAAAACAAATTTTTATACAATTTATGGGGAAAAAATATTAAACACACGTATAATAAAAAACAGGTTGAATAATTTTTATTAAGCAACGTTTCGTTAAAAAAAAAAAAAATCGAAGAGCTATCAGCTTAATAAGCTCGAACGCAACCCCGATGTCAGCCACATTGTCCTCGGCCGATGTCATTAACTGGAAACGTTGTAAACGCGCGATTGACCAATTATCGAAGGGGTCCCGATCGAAATACCGATCGAAATATCGATCGATCATTGATACCAAATTTATTATTGCATGTATTTGTCCAGCCTAATGAACAGCGCGCGACCGACCTGATCACGTTGTTGTTCCACGCATACGCGACACGCGTGCACGTATACGCGTCATAGACGCGATTACACGCGTGTATATAATATATACACGTATATGTCGCACCCCGTGCGATCCCGTGTTTATTTCCACAATTCAGTCGAGTCATAATACTATTATCAAGGGGTGAACCGTGGGTGGGAGTGAACCACCGTGTCGGTGTATCGTGGCACACGACCCACTGATACGATGACCCTATTGAACGTGCAATATCGCACGTGTGTCGACCCATAGTTAGGCTTCAATTTCGATCCGGGTCGATAGTCTATCACCGTATCTTCTTTGGAACCCCTCGACGCGAGAGGGAAAGTTTTTAATTTGAGGAAACGAAAAAAAAAAAAAAATCTATGCGTTTCTCTGATGTTAAAATAAAATGCCTGATACAATGTACGAGCTTGAAAAAAGATTTGAAAGAAGTTCGTGGAAAAACAAGATTTTCGTTTCCTCCTTTCTTCTGTCTTAATTTTGGCAACAATGCACGATGATTTTTTATGAAGAAGTCAAAACAAGGAAAGAAACTTGAAAGAAATTTAGACATGTGTATAATGATTAGTAGAGAGTAATATGAGCATGAATTTTAAAAATATTTTATTCGAATTATATAAATTCCTTCTGAATATCTTTCATAAACTGCAATCTACGTATACACCGAAAATTCGTGTGATCTGCTTGACACGGATCTCACATAACCGATTTGCATATAGATCACGAAGAACCTCGGTATTTCGAAGAGTATTCCCCTTTGAAAAGGAACCTCAAAGGTGTACGATCGAAACAGATCCTTGAACGTAATATAATCGACGTAATTTGTTCGACGAGTCGTCGTTATATATACGCGGTTGATTTATTGTGACGGCGTACCGTTGTTGCCAGTAATTTTATCTCCATCGAACGTTTTTCCAGGAAATCGAAATCAAATGGGGGTATTAATATCTCATTGTACGGTCGCGTGTCGGCGACACTTTCCCGGCGTGCGCCGCGGTTTTCCATCGGTTTATTTCCCCTCTCCCCTTTTTTCCACGCGCATTAAAGCGAACGGCCGCCAGTCCACGTGCAACGAATCAACCGTGCCCGCTTATGGAAACGACAAAATATTCGCGATCGTCGAAACAATTACTCGATGTTTGTCCTCGTATTAACCAATCGCGTCGGTGTCAATGAATATAATGACGAGGGGAAGTGTTTGCGTGTAATTAGCATAAAGGTAAAATGGCCGGTGGAAAATGATTACGCGAGGGAAAGAAATTCTTGAATACGTAACTTTATACCCTTCTGAATCATTGCTGTGATGGCAATGTTTTCCCCGATCACGTGTTTGCTTTCGAAACCAAACTTTCGCCTTTAAAACATTTCGCCGAGCGTTTAGGATTAGTCGCATACTGAACAAACTGTCGGTTGATAATTAACGATTGGAACATTGGTCGAAAATAATGTATTTCTAATTAAACCGATGCTCTATGTTAATTTCAACCCTAATTAGAGATGTTACAATTTATTGCGGGAGATTAGGTTATGTTCATTAGTAGTAGGTATTTGTAAACCGATGTAGAAACCAGGATCGACTATTTTTGTGTAGAAATTGATTCAGGTATCGATGTTATCTATTGTGTTTCATAAAATAACATGATATCGATATACTATATAAACATAACATCATACATCGTAAAATTTTATATGTAATATTTAAATTGCGGATTTTTGTCCAAATATTATATTTTTCATATTACACATGCTTTGCATGTTTTACATATAATAATATAAATATTTGGTTACAAGTGTGGTTAAAACTATCATAAAAGTCCATAAAATCTGTTTGATTAATCAATATAATTGAATTCGTATGGATATATTGAATAAAGATCTAATTTATTTTAATTAACTTTCGAAATCAATTTAAACTGTATTATATATGGTTAATAAGATTGTTGCAAACAATATTTATCCAAAAATAAACATATTTATGGCATAATTTATCTTAAAATTCGATTAAATCGTATTAAAATTAGCAAAAATTTAAGTCTCTGTAACTCCGAGGATAATGATTTTCAATCAATGAATGAAAAACCATTAAAAGCGTGGAATCTTTCCCTTTAAAATGCTTTTTGATTTATCCCGATACGACTTCTAGTTTCCGAGATATCGTCGTGTAAAGAAAAGTTAATTTTTAATCATTTACCGCAAACCCTATTAAACTCTATTAAAATTAGAAAAACTTTGAATCATTGTATCTCCGAAGATAATGACTTCCGGTCAACGGTTGAAAGACCGTTAGAAGCGCGGATCCTTCCTCTTTAAAACGCTTTTTTATTTATCCCGATACGACTTCCGGTTCCCGAGATATCGTCGTGTAAAGAAAAGGGTAATTTTTAACTATTTTATTATCTCCATCCTTGTCGCTTACTCGGATCTCTCGCTCGCACCTAGTCTCATTGACCTATCCCAAACTCCAGACAAGCGGAAGACGCGATTCTTGGAAAAATGTAGTACGCGATTCCTGGAAGAACGTAGTACGCATTTCCAGGAAAAAATGTAGGTCACGGCGTCGCGGCCCCATTCATAATCTTCGCGCCGTCTTAAGCCTTATGAAAACTTTGAATCCTTATATCTCGGCAACCGATTGAGATATCGGGATAAATCAAAAAGGGACTTCAATGGCATAGTTTTCTCTATTTTCTGAGTGGATTTTGATGATAAAATTTATAGTTCTTCTCGTGTTTTTTATATAAAAAATAAAAGCTTCATTCGTAATTTTACGCGAATGTAATAATCTATTGAGGTTGGTTCAAAGTATATATATATTGGAATAATTTAGCATATGTCTTACGAATATTCGAACGTTCTAGCTCCATAAAAATTTATAATCTAATGATATTAATAGTTTAATGTAATATATTATATCGTATATTATGTCACGAATATATCATGGATTTTTTTTCTTACTTATGACTATAAAATTGTTATTTAAAAAGAAGGCACTGAACAATTTCAGTATTATTTTCGATTAAATAATCATGAAATATGATACAAATAATATTAAATATTTAACATTAAGATAATATTCAATATTATTTAACGTTTTATTATTTAACTAAGTAACATAAAATTATTATATTAAATATATTTATTTGAATTATTGATTTCGATATATATATATATATTTATAAATCTGAAAAAAATAAATTAAATTTTATGTTTAAAAATATATACAGGATATCTTAAGTAGTTTGACAAATTGAACATAAATCATTGTGTCTTTATTCTGACGAAGCTCTTAACTAACCGGTCGGTTGTTGCTCGAATGCCTGTTAGTCCGTGAATAGAGTGAGTTTCGAAGGTTATTGCAAATAAAGATAGTCCCTTCTTGATAAGGCGGTGCTAAGATACCACAGTCCCGAAGCCAGTGGCGTATCTTGATTGGAATCTTCAACCCTCGTGCAATCCAACCTTTGCAGGCAATGCACAGAAGATTCTGGATTTGTGTGTAAGAATCGATTCTGTTTGCATCATATTGCTGACTGGCACGAAACAAAAGAGAACATGATTCTTGTCACTAGCAATGATAATATTCGTAGCGAAAAATTCAAAAGACTTTAATATTTTTTTCTTTTTTGTTTTTCATTTTTGATAAAAGAACTAATAAATTAAAAAATTAATACGAAAAAGATTTTACAAATTATAATATTTCGTCTCATTTATTTTAATAAAAAAAAGCTATAAAATTCGCGTAAAGTGAATAAAATGGATTCAGAAGCATAAGTTAAATTTATTTATCTAATAAAAATTTAAATTGAACTCTGCTGCTTATAAATAATCAATTTAAAGGTAATAAGTAAATCCAAATAAATAGATAAGGGAGTGAATTTAAAAATAATTATCAATATAAATTCTATCGAATAATTTGAAAATAAATTAAAGCGGACTGTTTAGCATAGTCCTAAAGATTAATGGATTGAAGAGATATTTACAAATTCAGAATACTGTAAACGTCATATGATGATTACACAATCGATCACCTACACTCGAATTTCAATTTTTGAATTTTATCGTTCCACACGAAAGTGGTAAATTAATTATATTATGCTCGTGTAAATACGGCAATGGCAGATAATATATAAATAATTTCAAGCGGCATCATTAAACGAAGTGTTACATATTGCATTTATCAGAAGCCGCAGATAAATCGTCATTTCAATTACTTTATGATTATTTTCGTATTATTTACGTATACTTTAAACGTACATTTTTTCTTATTTCGAATATTACAATTATATGAAACGCACACGTATACGTGTGAAAAGGGAAATAAGCTTATTCCATCAACGCGATATATTTCAACGCAATAACAAGGAAATAAAATACATCTATTAAATATTCAACGAAACAGATATTACTTCACATTTTCTTTCGATATTTGACACTAGTTTCGCATACTAATGTCTCTACTTATATCAAGACGATAAATTTTCATTCTATAATATATTTATTTAATAAGAATTATACACCGTCCACTTTAAATTTTCGCTTCTTCGTTCAAACAACTATTATTGAATAATTGAAGCATACGTCATAAATATAAAACACACGAAAAGATAATACGACTTTTTTATTTAAAATACCATGTGAAATAAAAATATTCAATAAATTCCTAATTCGAAACGAATGTTGAAACATATCCTTCATCCTTCCCTTCGCCGATTGACGAAAGGAAGGGTTGGTTGCGCGCGAACGAATTTCGTTTCCGCCACTGTTAAAAGTCGTTGGCGATATCGTGCGTGCGTATACACGTGCCTGCCGTCACGCCCTTTAATTATCATACTGGCCATCACGCCATTACACTTCCGTATACAATTACTTAGCCGTTCTATCGTCGCAAGATTCATGCGAAGATGTCGGCCCATCAAGATTAACCGAGTTTGTCGTTTCCTCGAAATAGAATCGTCCTGCTAATTTATCACGGCCACCGCGTATATACTTACTTACACTCGTGTATTTTGTATATTATACAGCATAAGAATATTATAATATATAGATTTGATATTTTAAAAGGAGATAGCTTTATACATTTTTTTATCGATTTTAAAGTGATTTATATCAGATAAGCATATTGTTTCAACGTGAATTGTTACGATTCTTAACTTATACGCTGTATTTATACTTTTTAAATATTTATCTTTTCTCCCTCTGACGAAAGATTATAATAGGAATTGTATAAAGTTGAACAGCAAATAAAATTTCGCGAACTCGTAACTAATTAATTTTCAAATTTTTAGAGATCAAAGATTAAGAATGGATGGTGTTTCATAGGTAAAATAACGCACAGAGAGAGAAAGAGAGAGAGAAAGAGAACTATGTCGTTCGTTTCGTTGAATCAGTGCATTACGCGTCATCGAAGCGGCGATGAAACAATGAATTAGTCAACAAGTGAAAAGCCAACTCTCGGGGTTCGGGCCGATGGAGTCGCGATTTACGGGTTGGGAATGAGGCGCGTTATTTCAGTAAAATTTCCTCTCATCGCGTCGATCGACGCAGAAAAACTAATATTTCTGCGCCGGTATTAATTACATTATAAATCCACATAATCCCACATTATCGCACGCCCTCTAATTGCCATCAATAATTATCGTATATCTGTCAGCGGCCGAGAGCGTTGTTAAAATAATGTTTAAACTGCACGCTTTAATTACATTGCTACCTGTTGCTGGCTGATTGCAAAATAAATATTTATTTGTTTGAATATTAATCCGTTGCCTCTGCGTTACCCGGTGTTGCGAGACGACACTGGAAAAATTGAATCTTTAAGTTCGTAATCCTGGAAAATAAGTCTGGATTTGGAGGAGCGGTTCTAGCGTTTTCAACTAGACTATCTGTGTGCGTGTCTATCGATAAATCGGTGAATTCAATTGGAATTTATCTTCGTTTAATTTTTTTCTCCTTTTATATATTATGAAATTTTGAATTTTAATCTTTCGTGCTTTCCTTTGTCGAAAATTCTAGTACCGCAAAGTAGTATCGTTATATACCTTTTAGTCGGATAATAGATTTTCTATTTTTTTTCTATTATTCTTTTTTTTTTTATCTTATAAGAAAGAATTAAAAGCTAGACATCAAAATACATTTATATATATATGCTTCAAAAATATTTTTTATAAAAATACTACGAAATATAAAATTAATATAACCTCATCGTTTCCTCGTTGATTGTCAATAATTAGATTAAAAATTTCAAAGGGAGGAGGAGGGGAAATTATCCGCACTTAATTCGTTGGAGAGAGAAAAAGATAAACTGCGCTCTCATGCTTCGCGAACTTTCCAGGAAAGGATGTAAACGTATGGTGATATCATAACTTCCGACTTTGAAGTGCTAATTAGAAACTTACAGGGGCGATCGTAAAAAAAAGAAAAAAGCAAAGAACGAAAATAAAGAATAAAAGGGTGCAAAAAGGGCGAGGAACTTGGGGGGAAAAAATGAAAGGGAGAGAAAAAAGAAAAGGAAATATCACCCGTGCAGCTCAACAAGGCGTTCGTTCGCCTGTCGCCTGTATTTCGTACGGCCAGTTTAAAACGTTTAACAGCTCACGTGTGTATCCGTGCACGTATTAAAACCTTGCAAACTTCTCGAGCAACGGTTACGGTAAAAGTTATCAAACAGCCGGTAAAATTTACTGCCGGTCAAACTTTCTTAACTTTTCCAACGGCTGCCGTAATGGCTTCGATATTTAACGAGTGTCCGCAACAGGAAACCGTTACACCGTGCCAAGGAACGGTTACGATAGTTTGAAAGATAAAGAAGCCGACCAAGACGAGACGAAGGAAATCGCGGTTGGGGAGTCGGTTAAAGAAACTCAAAGGGTGGCCAGGGTGCGTGTCGTGGGATATGCACCTGCTGGGGGGCCCCTTAAGGTGCATCGCAGCACGTGTTGTAACGTTGTGCTTAACATGCGTGACGAAGACGTTCAGTGGCCGTTTAAAGGACCGGTGTCTTCTTGATTCGAGTGCCCTTTAAAAAAAACCAACGATTTTACTTTTGGAACGTAAAATATTTAAAGGATTCGAGAATTTTTAATTCTCTTTTATCGAAATGTATATATATAATTTATTCTTTGTTATATCGTCAAATTTTTATATAAGAATAATGAAAAATGCAATCTTTAATAAACTACCGTTCACGTTTTCTTCCTTTCTCCGCGATATATTTCAATGATAATTACACCGCGAACGGCTTAAATCGAGAGAAAAGCGAAGAAAGAAGATTGGGCCAGACACAATCGAGTGTCAGAACTTCATAAAAGCCGGAACCGACACCGGGCGTCTCGAAAGAGAGCGTTGCTCTCATTGAAAAGGCATGCCGAACGGTGAATGAAGAAGAGAGCCAGCCTATTCCTTTTCCTCGCTTCTTCGAACAGAGAAGCTTTCACGCCGGCTAAAGACATCCCTTAATTGAACGAGGACTGGGTGTTCATCACCAAAATCCGCCCATTGGTCCTACTCTCAGTCCGCGCCACTTAACGGGCTTCGTTAAAAGCAAGCAGAAACGTCACCACGAGTCATATAATAGAGAGAGCGGGTATAGCTTTGCCAAGTCTCAAAGAGCCTTCGATAACACTCCGCAGCCTCTGGCTGTGGAAATCGTTTTTTCTTTCTTTTTTTTTTTCATTCGAACACCTTGAACACTCCCCCCTCTCGCATCCTATCTACCCCCTCCTCCCCCTGAAATGAAACGAGCGGAAGCGAGCCCTTAATTTAACCTGAAACGCCACTCGTCACGAAATTTCGGTGGCCGTTTTCGAAAGTGAAAGAGTCCGAAATTTGACGGCAAGCGCATCCCCCTTACGAGTGCACTCGCGAATGTTAAACGCGTATATACGAGTGCGTGGATGCGTGCGTTCCTGAGTGAGGAGAGGAACGTGTTGCGGATTCGCGCCGCGGAACCATTCGGAGAATGTGGTGGCCCGGAACGGGGGATTTCGGGCGCCATTACCGTGGACATTGTCCACCGGAAATCATTAAACTAAAATCTAACTACGGGCTAATAATTGTAAACCCGCCGCCTATTCTGAAAGCTTTCTGTACTCGAAACTTGGATGGGATCGGGGGAAGGTGCGATGATGGAGCGGATTGCCGGACGGATGACGAGTTTCTGCGAATGTTTCGGACGAATTGTCGAAGGGTGGTGTATTATCGATACACGATAGAAACGCGGCACGATTGCGACTACGAAACTCTTCGTAGTCGTGAATGTTACTTTCCAGTTGAGGCGATTTCGAACCTGTCTGTGACAGGTTTCGAAGCTGGATTCGATGATCTTGGATGAATATTCTTTTCTCGAATTATATTCTATCGCGACGACTGTATCGGTTTTTTGAGAGAAAGAGAGAGAGATCTCAATCGAGTATTCGATCTGGATTGAATAAATTCCGGAATGTAATTATACAATAAGAAGTGTAAATGTGCAATTATTATCAATACGCTTTGTGTTATTAATTTTCAAAGAATTCAGTCGTTAAAAGCTCAATTAATTCTTTCGCAGAACTGATATAAAGCTGATAATTGTTATTTCGAATTAATACCGTATTATGCATACCTATTACACGCGTTCCGCTAAATCTTTAAATCCTTCGAAACATCTTCCATCATCCTTTACAATAAATTACACTAACAATATTTATTAATAAAAGAACCGAAACTCCGTCAAATTCCGCGAAACAATTGCGTTTCTGACGCAAGTGTTGAAACGATTTGCTCATATTTACCGATAACGCTTAATAAAATCACGAGGCAACGAAATTTCTTTAACGAAATCGCAGCGGATCAAAGTCACCGTTAATCCCCAGACGCAAATCAAAATCGACAGGACCAGCGACGAATCCGGTCCAGTCTGGAGGAAAGAACCCCTGCGTCGCGGAGTTTAAATAACAATTTCACGGTAGAAAATGAGCCATCAAAAACAATGCGACAGTTAAAAGGTTTAATTCGACTGGTCAAAGGTGGAGTCTGTTTGAGTGCAGTCCTGCAAACCTGAGCAAGGGAGAGCGAGAAGCGAGGAGGCGGGTTGGCGTAGAGGAGGGCGGATGGAAAGAGAAAAAGAGCAATTCCGGAGGATGAAGGGGATGAAGGAGGGGGGGGGGGGTCGAGATATACGGGTGGAGAGGACCAAGTTGAACCTGTACCTTTCAACCTACGTAGCCGACAACCTTTCGTGCAAACGTAGATACGCGTGTACTTGTACATCGCCGGCGAATTATTATGGTAAAACGGGTACGAAAGCACCCCCCGATATCCCTACCTGCTCGTGTTCAAATGTATGTAGTCGTTGCCCTCGATGTGTGTAGCCAGCCAATACGTGCGTGCGTGAGTGCGTGAGTGCGTGTTTTCACGTCCCGTATATATCCTCGGCTATGAGTAGTTACCGGTCGGAGTAGGAATGTTAATACCGCGGCTGTCACCGGCAGAACGGCAGGGCCACCAATCCGTCTCGACCGGCCTCAGACTTTTCCCACGACTCGTGGAAATCGAACACCGACGATCGTGCTGCCTGCTCTGTTTCCTGCGCAGTTCTCGTTCGAGCCACGTCCCCTCTCCCAATGAGAATTGTTGATATATGGCTTGTTCTTGAACAATAATACGTATTACGTATTATTTGTCGAGACGTTTGTTTATTGTGAATGAAATTCGAAGAACGAGCGATAGGTATTTCTTCCGAGAAATTGGATTAAGCCTCGAGAAACAACAACGAGAATTAGTTTACATTTTGATATTTATAAAGAAACTGAGGAATACACTCAGATTGATTGGTGATCGATCCATCTCGTCTTGTATAAATAATCGACTTGTATAAGCGTGTAAATTATCGAAGAGCAATTAAGAGAATACAAGTGTTGCTGATATCCGATAAAACGGATAGAAAAAAAAAAAAAACCACTCGGAACGGAACCGATCTCGATGGTCTCTTAATCATCGAGAGATAAGTTTCTCGTAATCGAGAAGCAGAAGGGTCGCAGAAGGAAGGAGATTAAAGATAGATCAGGGATAGAGGAGGACCGGATACTTATTGTTGCGCGGATAGATGGGGCTGATACAGACGCCTCCAATTAAACTTCAAATTCAAGTTATCACCGTTACGAGAAATCATGAGAGCATCCTACGTATTGATTATCCATCGGGCGCAACATTTTTCCGATTTATTTCCTCCGCTTTCGATAATAAAAAAATTGACGTAACCCATTGATCGCGTTTAAACATTACACATTATGAACATTTCAACCGTTTAATCCAACTACAATTCGTTCTACGCATTTCTGCCGCGTGTTCCGCAAACATCTTCCGCGTGTCAATGACGCAAGAGACTGCATCTCCCTGACGTGTACGTGTCAGAGAGAGAGAGAGAGAGAGTTTGTGCATCAGTTTGTGCTGTGCATCCATGTGACTCGTATATGGGCGCACTCGAAGCTGATGGAGTAGGAAGGTGGAAAAGACTGACTCTAGGGAGTCGATGCTATCGATTCGGTCGATCTATGGAACCTGAACGCTCACAAATCAACCTGTACACCCGTTTCCCTCTATTCCGTGCACGTTGCTAACCGATAACTATTACTTCCCGTTGCTTAAACGCGCCGCGCAACGTATATATTTTCCTCAACATCGAAGCGAGGCAGCAGGGTTGTAGGGAGGGGAGGGGCAGAGGAGGCGGTGGATGCAAAGGCGTGTCAAACGGTAATTACTTGTAATTATCGATTTCGGTGGGCGGGGGAGGGGGAGCACAATCGAAGAAAAGGCATCGCTAGTCGAAGAGAATTTTAATTAAAATTCTGTCAATGCGCGGGCATCGCCCGGAATGAAATTAACCGGATAATATGAAATTGCGCCCTGAACTACTTAACGTAGTTTGTAATATGGATATACTTTTGCATTCGGAAGGAAAACGAACGGGATGGAAGAACAAGAGAGAGAGAAAGAGGGGGGGAGGGAAGGAGGGAGGGAGAGAAAAGAAAAAATAATAAATGGGAGGAAATGGGGGAGGGGAGGGGGAGGAGGAGGAAATAAAAAATGCGTTTTTTCGTTCGGTGCATTAGCCGGGGACTCTTGCGCTGCGCGGCTTTCCCGCGCGATTAAAAGCAAAATGACGTTAATTAACGTGAACGAGCTTACAAATATACTGCTACCCTGTGTAATTCCATCAACTTGGCGATTTTTCAATGCGTTTTCTTTCCCATCCGGCGCGGGAGCAGTTCGAGTTTCCTGGCCTCGCGAATATTCGATTTCGCGAGACACGAGCAAAACCTCGACTTCTGGACGTGGAGCGGGGCCGTAATTGAAGCCATTTACATACAGGGGCTGGAAAGTCAATTTGGAATTTCTGATGGTAATTCGTAACGCGAAATGAAATTCTGTATTGTACATTTTTTAGTCACGGCAACGATTTCTTTAATTTTGGATTTGGAAAAGCTATATATATATACGCTATATATCGCGGGGAAATAAAAAATTCAAGATAAATTGATCGTTGCGAGTTGCATTTTTTACAAACGCGTAAACGTGTAGATAGAAAAAAAAAGGAATGGGACAAAGAGAGGGACAATAACTATCGTAAAAGAATGGGGAAAAAAAAAAAAGAATAAATAAATAAATGAACACGACGATACAAATAATCACGCGAGCAGAATCGAATTTTCGAAATTCCCGCCAACTTTTAAACATCCTGCATATCCTTCCAAATCTTTCCAAACCAATTCCAAACAGGAGAACAGAAACTTTACAGAAATGATAGGGAAAGAGAAAAGAAACGTGGACGAAACGCGAAGATGAAGATGAAGAAGCACGGAGGGAGGGCCACGGGGATGATACGAGTTGTCCCCTTGTTGTTGTTTTCGTTACGGGAGTAGAGGGGGAGTACGTCACGAGACTAGCGAAAGCTGCGCAAAAAAAACCGCAACCCGAACGATCTGTAAAAAGAGAGGAAAAAAAAAAATAAAAAAAGAAAAAAAAAAGAAAAAAGGGGGAAAAAAAGGAAGGAGGGAAAAAATCGAGGGGGGGAAAAAAAATAGCGAACCGCTCCATCCCCACCGCTTTTCCTCCCGCCCCGGGGTCTGCGTGGTAGGGGTGGAAATGAAATCGACAGGGCGTCCACCTATCGGTCCGATGGCACGTATACAACACACGATCGCATACATCGGCACGCCTCCCACACGGCCGCCCGTGATGCTTTGTCCACGTGTGTCGCGATACGTCGAACGGAAGCTGGCACACCGACACCCCATTGCACGCACGCTCCGTGCGCGCGGGTGTGTGCGTGCGCGTGTACGTGTGTGTGCGCGCGCGCGGCGCCGTGTTGACTGAACGTGTGTACGCCGACATAACTAAACAAGCAACAAGTGACCTTAAAATCTGCGAATAAAAATACCGGCCACTGATCGGGTATCGTGCGCAGCTGCGAGCCTGCCGGTGGCGAAGGGGTTGCAGGGTGTGTTTCGCTATGCCAAGGAACCACCGGCAACTCGTTGCCGCATGTAAACACCGGGATCGTAGTTTTAGAGAAAAAAAAAGGGAGGGGGGAGAGGGGGAAAGGGAAAGAGGAAAAAAAAGGTGGGGGAGGAAAAAGAAACCACTACTGGCAATGTCAGTCGCGCTTTCCTTTTTTTCACCTCCCTCCCACGCTCTTGTTTCTGTCAATAGGAGAAAAGTTTTACCAATCGGTTACGCGCGTGTAACTTAAACTGGTTTCCTGGCTATGTCGTTGGTCGACTCGTAGATACACGTGATGTTTTTTTTCTTTCTTTCTTTCTTTCTTTCTTTTTCTTTCTTTTTTTAGGTTTATTTTTTCCCCCCCCCCCTCCTCGTTTCTTTGAGACGCGAAATTGGCACGCGACATTGGCGAGTTGATCGTCGGAGTTATTCACGGGTGGTAATTGGTGTATATGGCGGAGTTGAACGAGTTGGAACGTAGTAGGCACGTAGGTACGTTTCGGTAAAGAGCGAGCGGAGTTTTCATAATGGAGAGAGGGAAAAAAATTGAACGATCGATGAGGGGTGGAAATTTTAACGAAACTGCGTTCGTTCATTCGAGTATTATTCGATAATGATATTTTCATTACTTTGGCGGGGGAATAGAACGGTGAATATATTTAATCGAAGGTATTGGGACGTGTAGAAGGTTTGAACGGAAGGAAATGGATTAATTATTTTTCTTTCTAACACAGGGAAAACAGCTGTTTCCCCTCCCCCTCTGAAAAAAGGGAAACAGAATTCGATCGGTGGCGGAGATATGAAATTAAAGAGCAACAAGTGACCTCAAAATGAAAGAACATAAAAATGCAAACGGCCGATCGAGAGTTTTTACGCGGCTCAATCGAACTCAAAGCGGAGCGCGAGATCATTCGGAAAAGGGGGATACGGGGTTAGAGTAAACCGAGAGGTAAAAAGGGGTGAGAGCCGACATGGGCAAGGGTAGTGCAGATAGATAAATACTTAGAAGTCACGCTGCTTTATTGACCATTTCTGACGTCATCCTCGACTACAAAGAAAACCGAACCCCTCTCGTGGTGCATATCTTGGGGGATGAAACGAGGGATGAACCGAGTTTCATCGGAATTAAAAGCGCAAACATCGAGATCACGAGAAGCTGTTTGTGTCAAATTGAACGAAGCTTTTTCTTCTTCTTCTTCCTCATTTTCAAAAAAATTAATCAAATGAATAGTCCTCATAAAATTTGGAAAAATTAAAATTAAATCGAACAAATTTAATCTTGAAATTAAAGGGAGAATGAATCCCTAAACTGAATTTCGCGTTTCGAACGCGAGTGGAAAATCGAACAGCCCGAAAAAAAAGGGGGGAATCGAGAGAAATAGAAACGCTCGCAAAGAGAGAAGAGCGTCTTTGATTCAAGCCGTTTCTACGTTAGTTCCAATATCGGCCGTCTAAGCAAGAGCTCGCCACTGTCCAGCGACCCTTTCACCAGCACAAGCAACTTTCAACCCCTTAGCGCACACGGACACGTCTCCACAGACGGGGGTGATTTTTCTTTGGAACACCAACACTGGCCCGCGGCAGTCTCACCATCATGAACACAGACTCGATACGAGCATGCATCAGTGGGGTTGCGCGTATCCTCGTTTCGCCTCGTAAGGGATAGCTACCCCTCTCTTTTCTCGAGAATCGCGCATGACCGAAATCATTTGCGCTCTTCCTCGCGCTACCTTCATCGAAGCAACATCAAATTGAACCGCTCTCTCCACCGTACGTGAAACTACTTCGATTGTTATTATTAACGTCGTTGACTATGATAAAAAAAAACTATAAAAAGAAAAAAAGTATATTACAAACGTACGACATTATATCGTCGTGTATAAATACGATATACGTATCATCCTATCCAATAATATATCCGAAATATTATCCCAAACCAACTGATTTTTATAATACCTCCTCCTATAATCAATCCATTTCTTTCCATTTTTATCCCCCTTTTCTTCCCCTCCCCTCCCCCCGTGAAATAAAAATAATTTATGCCTCCATAAATCATCTTAGTCTGCCTAATTTCCGTTGCATTCGTTTCGAAGCTTGCACGCGTCCAGCCTATCCGATATCAACGTACACCATCGCCTCGAAACTCCCTCCTTCCCCCCGTTACACCTCGGCGTAGTCGCGCACACGTACACGGGGCCAGCGTGATAAAGTAGAAACGCTCTCCGTTCCTGTTCGCAACGTGCGCAACGCGTACGTCCATCCTTTTCGCTGGTTCACCGTCGCGAGCGCGTGGTCAGCTTGCGAGAAAGCTCTCCCTCGTTCCAACGGTGTCTATTCTATCATCCTCTTCGTCTTCATCCACACCGACCGCGCGGCGAGCCCTCTCTTACCCGCCCGTTACCGCTCCACGAGCCCCGTCTCCGTCCCACACGAGCGCTGGCCAGTCGAGTACGTCTCGGACGAGTTCGGGGATGTTCGTGTCGTTCGCAGTCGTCCTCGTCGCGCCCCCGTGGACACCACCGCGCGTCATCTTCTTCTCTCGCAATTTATCCCCTTCCCTTCGGCGTAACCTGTTCACCCACCACCAACGATTCCGTCGCGAGCTTCCACGATCGAGATCCTCCTCCTCGTCGCACAAACGACTCCCTCGTTGATATCGTCTTCCTCTGAATTCATTCAGGGCCGGCTGCTGGCCTCTAGTTGCCCCATGCAACCATATCTTTCTTCCAATCCAGAATCGATCCGATAAACGCGTCCCCTTCGTCTTCTCTCTCTCTCTCTCTCTCTCTCTCTCTCTCTCCTTTCCTTAAATGCAATCCGCGTGCAAGAGAAATCCGTGGATACCGTGACAACACCCGATCTAATGCTAATAATTAATTCCTTTATTTATAAGAGAAGAGATCGTGTCGATCTCTTATAATCTCGCGTGAAGAGAAAGAAAAAAAAAAGTAGCGCGACAACTTAGTTGGCGTGAAACGTCTCGTATAAATCTTGAATTTTGCCGGGGCGGGTAGTCCGTGGCAAGGGGCGGTCATGTCCTCCTCGTCGTATTCACTCTCGTCCCCCTTCCTTCTCGCGCCGCGAGAAGGCGCATAAGTCGGTCCTTGTCGGCCGTCCGGCTCTCTCTGTCCCGCGAATAGGTCGGCGCCGTTCTCGCCCACGCGTAGCCCGCTAGGAGAAGCAGAAGCGGCGAGCTTTCGAATCCGGACGGTAGAGGAGCCACCGTCCGGGGCAGCGGCCAAGAGGGGCCACCGGCTTTCCTCCGCTTGCTGGCCGGCGCGCGTGTTTCTCTCCCTTCGGCTTACAGCATCCGCCGGAGCTTCTCCTCTCTCCGCCTACGCGGTGCGAGTGTGCCGTGTGCGCCAGTGCGCCCGCAAGCCCGCAAGTTCGCGCTCCGCCACGCAGCCCAAGCTCTCTCTAGCCGCGCGCTGATCGGCCACGTTCGTCAGCCGGGCCCCACGCAAAAAGGCAGCGGGGCCGCGCGCGAGCCGACTGGACACACACGACGGACGATTTCTTACTTGGTAAAGATTCGAAGACGTAACACTTAACGGATTGGACTCGACGGGCCGGCTTGGCGAGCAAACGCGTTCCGAGAAGAAGAACAGTTTATACGTGTATATATATATGTATACACATGTGTATAGATATATATATATATATATCCAAGGAAACCGATCGTTCTTATATTATTGTATTATTAGTACGTATTTAAACGCTCGCCGCTCGAGGAAACAGTTCGACGACGTGGTGTGACACGTAACACGAGTGGGAAACACACTCGAAACACGCGCGCTCCTAAATCCGACAACGCACGAGAAAGAAGAAAACCGGGCAGTGACTGTGAGGAAACGAACAGGATATCACGGACCGCTATCCAGTGCGCTGTTTTCGTTTGTGAACACACCGTTTACGCACGTCCTCGAACACGTCTTCTTGGGATTCGCCGCGATCGCACAGGTGAGTCCACCGGGATTTTTCTCCTTCCTTTTTCTTTTCTTTTTTTGCTCTTCTCCTCTCCTCGATTCCTCTTTTTCCAAACGGAACGATTCTTTCACGAGGTGAAATATCTCGAAGATTTTTTTCGAATGTACGTTGTTCAAACGTAATTACGAATTATCGTCAGACAGGATATCGAATAAACGTGTGTGATTCCCCTATGCTTTCGATAGTTTTTCGTTTCTTTCTTCATTTATTTGTTCGTTATTCACGATATTTCGCAACGAGGTTGAAGGAAACTGGTTTAGACTAGTGTCATTATTCAAAGTGTTTCCGTTCAATACTCGTAACCCTGTCTTTTGTAAAGATAATCGTTTTAATTATTACTTTTACTTTTCTTTCGTGTTTTCTTCTTCCAGTGAGAAGGATTTATAAATATCTTTGTTTCCTCCCCGTTTAGAACTACGATTAATTATTAATTCTGGTTGCTCGATCGAATTGTTTTCGCGGTATAGTGTTGTTTCGAAGGTGAAGGATATGTTTTTTCATTCACGATTAGACGATTTCTCCCCTCGGTCTGAGTGGCTTGTCTGTCATCCACGGATACATTCCCCTTATTGTAGCCGCTTCTCGAGCAAAGATGCGTGTCCGATTGTGTGGTGACACTCGTGGTGATAGTGTACAGTGGTGGTGGTGGTGATAATTGTGGGCCTAAACAACGCGATTAAACGGCATGATCGCGATACGAGGCGGTACAAATTTCGGGATCTAATTGACGAATTCGTGACACGAATCGCCCTGAATGAAACAGTGAACAGAAAGTGACGTTTGTTTCTAAGAATTCGTTTGAAAAACACGTGTCGAGTGTCGGATAATTTCGCGTAAAAAAAAAAAAAATAAATAAATAAATAAATAAAATAAATAAAGATCCATCGACATAAAGTGACAATTACGTAACATTAATATCGCGATTATTAAATCGCGAAAGGCAATCGTGGAGGTGCGAGTATAATGAAAATCAAAGTCACGTGTGCGCTTAATTAAAATATTGCGAATATGAATGTTTCATTACCGAACATATTAATATTTCAACACCGTGTAACGCCAATAAACATACGTCGTTGAAAAATTGTGCAATTGTTGTGCAAAACGGAAAATAGAAGAATTTTTCAACACCAAATACGAATCTCCGCCTAATTTGAGAAATCGTAGTCGGTGAAAATCGTATGGATAAACGGACGTGTTTCGATTTGAACAGAAACGGGATTAAAATCAACGTCGTTTAATTGTTATAAAATTTGCAGAACGATCCATTTCTTTTTCTACCTCTAAATAATCGTGAAAAAGTATAAACAAGTTGAATTTTGAATAATAACAAAAATATAGAACATCATAATTGTGAAACGTGTTTTTGTGCGTGTAATAAAAAGTAGGTACTGTCGATTCTCGTCAGACTATACGCCCGGAACAACTCTTCCGTCGGAAGTCGGTCGTGTTTAGAAAGCAAACACTGCAAATCAACTGAAATAGAGCAAAATAGAATACCATCGATCCCCTAAAACAAATTTCTATTGAATGTTAAATTAAAAAATTCGAATACCATTTACGTAAATAAAATTGATCGATCGGGACAAAAATCTAACGTTCGAATAAACCGAGAATAAACAATCTCAAAAAAATATTTTCAAAATCTTTACCGAAAACGATCGTTCTAATATTCGTTCTAATAATCAATTAACAACAACAACAACAACACTTTCGTGCTGCACTTATTGAAACGCTTAAATTTCGCATAAACTCGAAGGAACTCGTCGAGAGATGATAATTCTCGAGAAAAATTCTCCATTTAAAACGCACAATCACCACCACGAAATAATCTGCCGAAATAAATTCCCGAATTGGCTGCGTTGGAGGCTGCAGAGAATGGTCTTCGGCGTAATCACGAGAACTCCATTGAGTACGAAAAATTAGACACTTCCACGATACTACAAAGGCCCCCCGATCGTGGCGGCGTCCCCGTGGAACTGAGGGTCCGAAAATGAGTATCCAGTATTCGATCGCGAATCCGGTGGAACCAGTTTCGCCGGTCCGAGGGCGAGAAGGGTTGGTAGAAAAGAAAGGGTTGGAAAAAAGAAAAGGGAGAAGGAAGAAAGGAAAGGAAGAAGGAAAAGGAAAGGAAGAAAGAGAGAAAGGAAAGAGAGACGCACGAGCAAGGGCGGTCGTGCGGGAAGGGTTACTGGCGGAACGCGGAAGCGTTTTGTTGTTGAAATACCGCGTGGCAGTTGGCAACTCGATCGATGACCGCGTATAAACAGCTAATAATCAAACGAATCGTGTCATAAACAATCCCACGATGGGGAGGGGGGCGGTAGAGTGGTGGTAAAAGTATAAATGAGTTTCGATCGCGGAGTGGGGTGGACCGGGCCGCGGGGGTGGGAGGTGATCAGTTTGAAAAGCACAGGAAAACTCGACCCGTTGAAAAATTTCGTTTCGATGTCCAGCTTCCATTTCGATGTTTCCAATTTTCGGGTTACACCGACGTGTTGTTCCCTGATTTTTCCATCATTTCTGGATTTTTCCCCGTTTTTTCCAGACCTTCGTCTAATCTCGTTCAATCCACTCGACCGGTATTATATGAATATAACCGCGATAGAATAACCGCGAACAATTTGCAAAGTAAATTTCTATTAATTTTGTATTTCGCGCTTCGCGTGACAATTTATATTATTTCTTTTTTTCTTTTTTACGTTGATATAATCGAACGCGTCGAAAGTAATAATTGCCATTTTCTATACGACGATAATATACCGATTATAATAAGTGGTATAACCGATATTTCTGATGTCTTTTCGAAGATTCTGGAAAGAATAACACGGAAAGAGAAACACTTGATGCGCTTGATCGATCTCGAATCGGATCTTGTTCAATCGATGCCCAACTTCTGAATCATTGGATGCGTTCAGATTTTGCGTAGGTTGCATTGAATACGTCGCGCGCATTTGATCAAGTCCGCGCTGCTACTTTGAAAAGCTGAACGGTACTTTTGCGTTGAAAGGTTTCATTGACGTTTGTTCTTGTTTCTATTAAATCGTAGAGGCGATTGCACACGCTGCGGGAAAGAAACGAGCTCGTTCCACTGCGAGAAGTCAGACAGTCGGGTATGCTCGGTTTTATTCATCTTACTCTGCACACGGCATGTCACTAGATCAAAACGTATCTCAGACTCGTCCTGCTTAAACCGTTGTTCTCGTGTTAAATTTATATTTCCATTTCGTATTGAGACTCGTACCTGTTCTTCTCGTAAGATCTTCTCTTATCGAAATAATTGATTCTTCTCAAAATTTGCATTGTATCCAATCGAAAAGGAGTGACAGGCGAAAATCTAGGGAAAACGGAGGAGCATTTTTGCAAACACTCACACTTTCCAAAATCTAGCAAAATTTTTCCATCTCAAAATCAAAGTTGATATCGTGTACACTCCCGTGTATAAATCTCGTAGGAACGTAACACGGATCACAGGCTGTATTTCATTCTTCTCTCTGTCATCCATCGCCAGTTTAATCTTTCGCATCCCTTTACGCTTCGTGTCAACACTTCCGTTAAAACCAGACAGACCACTCTGTCCCTTCGCTAACTCGCAAAACCGGATTCGAACGGGGCGCGGAATCTTTTCGAGACCCAGTCGAACAAATCCAACCCCTTATTCCCCTTTAATCGGGGGGGATGAAAAAGAAAAAAAGTCCGAAATTCTGACCTCTTTCTCTCTATCTCGCGAGAAGGAAAAAAGAAACGAAAAAAAAAAAAAAAAGAAAGAAAGAAGAAACCAGATTCGAGAAGAATCTGGGCGAAAACTAAAACCCCGGAGGTAGCAGCAGGTAGCAATAGTCCGATCAGAAAGAAACCGGGGCGAAAGTGATCTTGCCGGCCACGTCACAGCGACACTACGCTGGAATTGAATACATACATACGTCGAAGATCGATGTGCCTAAAAAAAGGTTCGAAAAAAAAAAGAAGAAGAGAGAGAAAGAAAGGAAAAAAAAACAACAACACACTGACAACAATATATATATATATATATACATATATATACCGATTCTGTGAAAAAGCACGAGGTCGTTCCCGTTGTTGTCATCTCCCGCTGGTGGGAGACCGAGGGTGGTCAAGGTGGGGGGTATGTATGTTCCGAGGGTGAACGGTATGATAACGTCGAACAGGTCGACACGCGATGTATCGGTCGGAGAAGAGAGGAAAAAAAGGGGTGCAGGGGAGGGGAGGGTAGAGGATTGAAGGTTGCCCCCGAAAGAATCGAAAGTCCCGTCGAGTCGAAAGGAGAGGGAGAAAGAGAGAGAGAGGGCGCGATCGAGCGAAGAAGAAAGGAGTAGGAGAGGGTTGAAATGGGGTTGGGGGTTGCTTGCAAGGGCTAGTGCATAGAAAAGAGAGAGAGGAGGGATCGGGAAGAAGGGGTAGCCCGGTGTCGAAGCGAGAAGGGGTATATAGATGGTAGAGAAGGTATAAGGTGGGGTGGAAGGAAAAGTCTGTAGGTTTGGTAGGGGTAGGAGGCGAGGGTGAGTGGGTTAACTGCAAAACCCGATCGCCCGTGTTTTTATCTTAAGACGACTCTCGGAGTAGAAGCCGCGTAGGAGACGGAGAGAAGAAGGGGATCGGTGGTTCTGGAAGGGGTTCTTCTCAAACCTCGAGCAGGTCCAGCTGGAGGGGTAGAAACGACAGCGGCGGCGGCGGCGGCGGCGTGGACGTCGGCGGCGGTGGCGGCGTGCGTCGCGGGGTATCGAGGTTTCTGGTGGTGGCAGTGCTGGACCGTCTGGGGGTGGGTGGGGGGTGGCAGTCTCGCTCCTACGGAAGAAATGGTGGGGATAAGACTACCCTCGGAGGCAGGAGTGCGTTTGCGCCGCCGCCGTGGAGGTGGCATCGGGTGCTAAGGGTTGCTTATTCGCCCCAGTCCCTGGCGGCGGAGGGGTGGTCTCTCTCTCGCCCGCTCACGACGGGGGTGGGGAACCCCTCGTCCCCGACTGCAGGGTTAGGGTGGTCTTTAGGTCTGTCAGTAGCAAAGCGGCGGCCTCATCATACGGAGCTGCCGGGCTGACCAGCCAGGCCGAAATCACTTAAGACGCGTACACCTTGTAATATAACCACCGTAGAGGCGCGCGCGCGCTCCCGCGTCGTTCGAACTCACACACGTACATACATACACACATACATACACATATATATATATATAACACACGTAACATACACCGATATACACGGCTTACCCAACATTACGTACATGTGTGTACACGTAAACGCGCGCGCGCGACCAAAATTGTATATGTATATATAAGCTCGTACACGCACCAACACTGCGACTCACATACGCACAACTGCCCAACCAATACAGGTCGATTCATTCGCGTCACACACGGTGATCCATGACACACGGTTGTGCCGAGAACAACGCGCACTGCTCTATCTTATACGTGCACCGAGATACATCGAGCCAGTGGACGAACGCGAGCGCGAGTTATCGGCCTTCGGTGCTTCTGAGTAAACGTACGCGACACTAAAGGACACGGTACGGAGAATACGTCGTGCGGACACGCGTACGTGAACAGTGGTGGTACGACAGTTTTAGACAGGAGGTGAGATGTGAGAGGTGGGGTACACACCGGACCAGTGTGTGGTGCTCGTCAAGTAAAGAAACGCGAAAGGACGAGGTGATTCGGTGCGTGAGGAACCCTAGAAAGAGAGAGAGAGAGAGAGAGAGAGAGGGAAAGAGAGAGAGAAAGAGGAGGAAACGGGATCTATATGTGTCGTGATTGGTATTCGTCGTTGTGTACGTCGTCGATGCCAGTTATCGTCACGATGAAACGATCGTGGATTAGTTTACCGCCGTAACAGGACGTGGTTAGTTTGTTCTCGTGGATGAAAGATGCTCGGGATTGTATAGAGGAAAGATGACCGGACAGTATCGCGTTGGTCAGGCACAGTGTGAAAGAACATTGTGAGGTGCCGGTGGAAGGCAGACGGGATCCCCCCTGCTTTTTCGTCACCTTGGTCCAGTGCTTCGTCGACCTTCGACCGAGACTGTTGTGTTCCTACGTACACCTCCTATGTGATCGACTCGACTGTTCGTTTAAACAACCTCGTGTTATAATAATATATATATATATATATATATACTACGTCGTGACTCAGTGTGACACGTGTATTTTTTATCGTCCGGATAACGTGGCTGCGTCGAGAATAATATAAGGTAATACATCGTGACGTCCCCCCCCCCTCCCGCCCCCTCTTGTTGACATGTGTTTCGCTGTTCGGACGAGTTCAAGTGATTCCAGTGATTATCACAGATCCACGGAATATTCTTGGATTTCGGTCGACTTCGGTTGTGCCTCGAAATATATTATCGACAATTATTCCGTGATAATCGGGAAAGAAACATGTGCTACGAGAAATTTGGCCAGAATATTGACCCATCTTCTTTGTGAGATTCGATGGTTTTATATCGCGTAGAAAGAGTTTTGACCGATCGAACGAAAAGGACATCGTGATGTATATACATACATATATGTATATATATATGTATATATCTTTTTCTTTCCCGATTATTGTGAAGTGTATAATAAAAATTAACCGTTTCAGTGAACGACAGTTTGATCCGTTTGAAATTTTGAAATAGAATACGTGGTGGAACGACAAGTATATAGCCGAGTCTCATGAAAAATTTCGTTTGTCAAAATTTCGGCGACGATAAATTCATGGTTGTTAGCCGGTGACTCTATCAGTGGCCACGGATTGTAATTTTAATGAAGCCGCCTTTTGCGATTTGTACGGAAACCGTTGTTCGACAGTGATTGCGTGCTGTTTTTCAAGCTCAATGAACACGCGGGCCGGTGTTTAACATACACGCATAAACACACACACACACACACAACATACGCGAGTACACACGGAGGGAGAGAGAGTGAGAGAGAGAGAGAGATAAAGAGAGGAAGAGCGTGAGAGAACGAGAGAGTATTTAAAAAAAAAAAGGGAAAAAAGAAAAACGCGTTCGCTTGTCGAACAGCATTGAAAAGAGCAGCGGATCGTATTATTCGGTGGTGTTTAATTGAGATTTAATTGACCCCTCCATTATTCATTGCGATTGTCAATGAGCGGTTTACGCGGTGTATGCAACCAGTGTTTCACTTTCGTTCCCTCGAATACTTACAACGAAATACATTTTATGTTTTTTCTGTTTTTTTTTTTTTTTTTTTTTTTTGCGTTGTGTTGTGTTGCATTTTTATTTACTCCTTCTCCTTTGTCTTCTCCTTTGATTTCCCTTGATTTCGCAAGTTTGATCCGTGCAAGTTTCGCGTCACTCGCTCTAGCGATGATTCGACGATTCATTCGATTATTCTTTCGTTTCGTTCGAAACGAGAGAGAAATCTAGCAGGAAATAAGAAGAAGGAAAAATTCATATATATAGAAAAGATTCTTGCACTGTCAAATTACTCTTACGATTTTAAGTTAAATTTAAATTTCTTTGGTACCTCTGTAATTTATTCGCGCGTTGATTCACCCGTGTCACGGCGTGAAAATTTCGATAATTTCGCTCGGAGGAAACGGGTTACGGGCAAGAATAAAGGGGGATACGAATAAAAAGGAATGAGCCGAATGAGCACCGTGACAACGATTAATTAGCACGGGAACGAGAGCATTGCAGCGACGTATCGAGAAGAATGGGTACGCGTGACGTTTCAGTAATCATTTTAAACCCATTTCGTCATTCCAGTCCGCCCCCTCCGTCGGGAATCTTTCGTATCGGGCCATAGACACGTTCCCCTCCCCTCCCCATCCTCCCCTTCCCCTCCTCCCTCGCGATATGCATCGCGTTCATTGCCACTCTCTCCCTGGTTTTTGTCCATCGTCAAGTGGATTCCATCCAATAATGCATCAAAATCGTACTGTCACCCAATGAACACCGATATTTCACTCTGTCGCGCCTATCTATCCGACAGCTGCCCTTAATAAATCGTTCAAACACGGGTCGTCCTTAACACGCTCCTAAATCCGAAGAATTAAATTTAAACAAAGGATCTCTTTTATTGGGAGGGAGGAAAGGGTTAATTCAGAAGTTTCGAACCGAGAGGGAGTTTCATTGGTCGATTCGACGTGGATTGAAACGCGAGTCGAAGAAGTGGATTCAGATCGTCGAAGTCGGACCTCGGAAACGCCTCTTAGTGGTAACAGACGTGTCTGGTCAGACGGCGACCAGACTACACAGGGGTTGCGATTGTCGTGCGTATGCAATGGTAAAGCTTCATTGAAGGGAATTATATTTATTATGATCAATAACTAAAACTCTGTTCATCGAGTAACTGGCTACCAGTGTTCGGTGTGCTGTTCGTTTATTTATCAGAAGCGAGAAACACTTGAGTTTGTTCTTCGATCCTCAATAATTCAACCTGACGTTGTTATTTCGGTGCCGTATATAACGTTTCCCAGGGGGGATTTCTTTCTCCTTCGTATGGCTCCTGACATGTTCCAATTATCGATGTTAATTAGTTCAACTTGTTATCACGGAATGTACTCAAAACGATACAAAATTTTCTATGAAACTGTAATCGATTTTAAATTTCGTCTATTTATTTAGCGATTTTTATTAAATTTCAAAGATCCTAGAATTCGAAATTCCAACCTTCGATCAGAGTACATTTCATTCGATAAAAGGCCTAATATACCCTTTCCCTTTTTCTTAAACTCGATGGAAAATTAATAGAAAAAAAAAAAAAAAAAACGAGTGACTCGTCCTTCTTTATCAAAAAACAAATTCAAAAGATGAATCATACGCGTCGCACGAAATGTCACTCGACTGCATCATCGAAAAGTGAATAATATCTTCGTCAAATTCGACGAGAAGAGAGCTGCGTTTCTTCTGCGTTTTTTGAAGAAGCAAGAGAGAAAGAGAGAGAGAGAGAGAGAGAGAGGAAAAACTATGCCCTTCTTCGATAATTCTTTGATTCGTAAGGGGCCTTTGACCTATAATCAGCGTACGTGTCGAACAATACGGGGCAGCTGTCACTGTCCCTGTCTCTGTCGCTGTCGTCCGTTATCAACATCTGCCTCGTAAAGCAGCGCGTTCCGCGTATGCATGTACGTGCACGCACCTACACACGCGTACCACGGGTGCAAACAACGCCGGAGCCAGCATAATCTACGACAGCTTCGAATTCAGAGTTTCACGCTTATCGCGAGCACTCCTTCCAATATTTGTTCTCGGCGAAAGGGGGATCGAGTGACTTTTATCAAATGGATGTATTGTCACCGAGAGAATGGACTACGCTTTCCCACACGGGAACAGCCTCCTTAACGTTCCGCGATCGGTTTCCACGGGGTTCGTTAACCACGCACGGCGTGGCACAAAGCTCGCCTCGTCGTCCGTAAGGAAACTCCTCCCTTGCTTTCGACCGCCGATTTGACAGCTCGATTCGACAGCGTAACGATGGTGTCGCTTGTTTCTGGCTGACGAAAAAAAAAAAAAAAAAAAAAAAGGAAGAAAGAAAGAAAGGAGGAAAGGAAAAAAGAAAGAGAAGTTGAATGCGATCGTGAATTCGATTCGAGGTCGTTCAATTAGTAACGAACCGTGGATGAAAACGACCGTGGTGGATGGTTGGAATTTTTTTGTGCAATTTATATTACACCACTTTTGCGTGTCGTGAAAAAGAATCGATTATCGAATTTTATGGAGCCTGTAAAAGTTGTCGTGAAAGAGGAGGATAACGCAGTTGCTAATTACTCTGATGATTCCTTTCGTCCTTGATCCGAAAGTCTGAAGCGCTTCGAATCGATCGTTGTTTTGGTTATTTATGCAAATTTTAAAATTGTGTGAAAATTAAGCAATTTTTTTTTTTGTTTTGAAAGTGAATTTTTCTTTTTGGAAAGGAATTTGAAGGTTAAGATAAAGAAAAGCGAGGAGGGAAATGATAATGATGACAAGAATTTTTTCAATCGATTGTTTGAAAAGCTTCTTTGATTAATGATTTAAGCAATCTGTCACGTTTTATCGCGAATTGTTAAGTCATATTACGCGGAAGTTGGTCTTTTCCATCGAATATGTCATATGTCAGGGATCTTTACAGTATGCTTTAATAACCAGATAAGAAAATCAAATATTCACACAGCGGTACGACACTTATAATTTCAGCAATAAACTTAATGAAATATACCATCAGACGAATCCATTTTTCTCAAAGAAAGTACATTTTGCGTAAAAATATTCCTACGATAATAGAGAAACGAAAGATTCGATTCTTTTTAAAAAAAAAAAACATTTCTTATATATCTTTTCCTATTATTTACCATTCATGAGATTCATATATTTAATCATTCGAACGATGATGAAATGTCTCATTTTGAGAAAAATTGGTAGAAAAAATTCGAGGATGAAATCCGCCGACGGATTTCTTCGTTGCTTAGGTTCTTAGGTCTCCGCGATCCACGGATCTTAATTAATTTTCCTAAAACCAATTTGCCACGGGGATCACGCGAAATCTCGGTAGCACCGAGTCGGCGAAAACTTTTTCCTCGAGCGCGGGTGTTCGAGGCTTAAAACCGGGTATACGTTGCCTAATGAAATCTCAGAATCTCGCCATTAGGAATCCCGGGGGTGCGTCGCGTTTCTCAAACTTCTCGTTCACTTCGCCCGCGAAACTTGAGCTCCGCTTCCGGCTTAACTTTACGCCGCGTTCCGGCAACGTCACCCAACGCGGCGACTCTTTGATTTGAAGAGGAAACGGAGTCAATTTCGCATTTCAACTCTTGCCTGAAATTTTACATTTATTTTCGAAATATTTCGAACGATATCTTTTAGAAAATATGTTAGAAAAATGATAAGAATGTTTATTATTTCCTCGTGTAATTATTTTTTTCTATCAGGGAGGAATATTGGAACGAAACATCTATAAAAATTCTATTAAATTGTAAGTTTCAGATTGGATAAAAAAAAAAATCATGTGTCTCGAACGTATAGATTTTGGCAAAATGAAATTTTAAAGAAACAAATGAATCTTAAAAATACTAAATTACAAGTTCATTTAATTTCTGATGAACTGCTCCAATTGATTCAACTGTAAAAGTCATTTTTCATTCAAGACATTAAATATATTCGCGAAGATCGAACGATTAGGCGAGTTTCCAAACGCTGTCTCGCTTCATCCACTGCTAAGTTTTCAGAATGCAGGGTTATGTGTTGGCAAGTGTTGAGAACGACGACTGTTCCCAAATGACGGCCGTTGTCAGAATTCGCTAAGTTTTCGAGTGGCGCGCCGTGACGCATCTTAACGTATCCTTGTCATCGTTTGAGCAACAAAAGTTTCATCGTTGTCGAGCCTAATCTCGCGAGAGTCGCGAGTTACACAACGCGAATATCATTTAATGGAAATATCGTCCCAACACTAGGCAGCCGTTCTTACCGTTCAATTTGTAAGTGATTAGACAACATTTTTAACAATTGTTATATGACACAATATATAGGAAATAATTATGAAATATTTCTCAATTTATCTTGTCGCGATCTTTTCGCGTCTTAAATCATTTCGATAATATAAATTAACAGATTTCAAAATAATATTCTTCTGTGTTCCATCCAAAAATATCTTTCTATATAATCTTTCTTTTGTTCGAGAGACAATTTTCCACCAATCGCTAAAAAAAGTAACGCTCTCTTCCGTCAATCATAATTACAACGAGTTTCTTCTTACATGCAAAAATACGATTCTAAACGTCCTTAATACGTCAATTGATAAGCGTCTTAATTAATAGGACGTGATAAAAACCAATAATCGAATATTAACCGATCAATGTCCCCAGCGGGAAAAAAGTTAGAATTTACCGATGTCTCGAACCATCTATAATTTATCTCCTTGGGTCAATCACGAAGAAAGAATTGCCGTTTATTCGATTCCAAGCATCGAAAAAAAAAAAGAAAAAAATTAATCGAATTTACTTTTCTATCCATCGATTACCCGAAGATCCTACACACACGTGTACACGTGTTCACCTCGGCTCCTCGAACAAAGGAAAGGAAGAGGAGGGGTTGAAAAAGTGGAAGAAGAAGGGAGAGAAAGAGGGAGAGAAACGATCGCGGCTGGGAAACAACATTCGCGCACCGTAGCCGTGAAAATGAAATCGAGAACAATAAAAGAGCACAGGAAGATGGAGGGCCGGGGCGCCCCTTGTTTTTGAAAGATTTCAGGCCACGCAGCGGACTTTTACGAGCCCTCCGCGAAGGAACCTCCGCCGCTTCTAAGCTCGTTGAAACAAATGTAGCCGAATGCCGGCCTATTTGCATACTCATTGTGCCTATAAGTGCTTCACCCTAAAGCCTGGTTGGCTGCTCTCTCGTCGACGATGGTATCAAGCTGGAGGAGGAGACGAAAATTTCGTGATCAACTCCTCTAACCGACCAAGATTTATCCTCCAAATTAACGATGCTCGTCTTTCTTTCTTTTCTCTTCTTTTTTTTTTTTTTTTCAATGCTCACGGTATCGTTATATGTTTCGCGATATCCAAAATCACACGCGCGCGCGATAGAGCTTATTTTTCCTCGAATATTTCGAAGCCGAAATATTCGATTTCACCGGTGATGAAAAATAATTTCATTGGTATCTGATTGAAACGATATATGTCGGGAGAAAAAAGGGAGGGGGAAGGGAAAACAAAAATGGAAGCCGTAAAAGTTCTTACAAGCGACGTTTAGTATCGACGTTACGTATAATCATTTTTACAGTTTCACGAGCTTAACAGGGGAAAATGTTAAAAGGATTCCCGGTTAAAATTTTATCCTCTGCTCTATTATTATTTAAATTGCGGGGGAAAAAAATCGGATGGAGGGAAATATATCCCCGAGCGACGGAGGATGAAAATATGGATGAGGAGTTGCGCCGCGGAGAGAGAGTTTTGGAGAACGTGGACGCCTTGACGAAATCATACTCTTACAGTTGAGAAATCGCTCTTATCGGTCCCCGTTTAATATCTCACTTCCGCCAACAATTAAGAGAAAACCGCAGAATATTCTTTCTTCGATGGAAAAAAACTTCCTTGAATCGACACACGATGGTTATCAACCGTTAATTACGGTCAGTTAATCGAAGGAAAACCAATTTTCCGATGAACTTCGAATCAAGGAACTATCGTTGGGAGATTGGATACTTTTTACCAATGGTTGATTACGAGGATCGTTTGAATTTCTCGTTCTGCATGTCTTTTTGTTGATACATCGGTGAGATATATATTTTTCTATCGAGATCGATACGGCAAATATGAAAAATTGATGGAGCCGAGAAGATTTCGGAGACGTTTCATGATTCTAATTAAAAAAAGAAAAAAAAAAACAACGAAGAAATCCTTTAATTAGAAATAATTTAAAATAGACTCATAATAATCCATTATCTCACGTTAAATAGAAAGATTTGGTTATTTATAAGAATATCCCGAATCGATATTTTCTTAAGAAACAAGAATTTTAAATATTCTGTAGTTATTTATTAATTGCACGAATACACAATGATATAGATACAAAATTGAATTTCACATACTCTCTAATTATATATTAATTCTTTTAGTGTCAAATTTTTGTCCTCGAGTCTTTCTACCTCTACGAAATAATAATAATATCATAAAAATATACCAATCGAAGTATAAATTAGATTGTCTGAAAGTATTTCTCAAAAAGTATTTCAAGAAAACTATTTCTACCTCGTTAATTTCTCGATAAAAAAAAAGAAGTTTGAATCGCGTCAATTGATCCTCGAAGATATTAACTTTTGCACCGTTTTGACCTGTATCTATCATGAAGACTGGGAGTACAAATGTGTTGCAAACAAATAATAATAGGTGGGTGTATGATTACACGCAGGTTCTCGCGGGTTCCTTCAATTATCCGGTAGCGGGCGCGAAAAGCATCGGTGTTGGACGCTGGCCGAAAATGGGGAACTCGTCGCAATTAATAATATTGGTAATTGGTGTACGCGTGTCGCGTGCCGATGAACTTCAAAGGTCATCGATTGGCAGCCAGTTTAATTAACGCAATCAAATGAAAATATTAATGCACGCGTCGCAGTGTGCGTGAACGTGAGGGAGGGGGGGATCGGTGATGGTGGTGGTGGTGGTGGTGCGCCCCTCGCGACCGTGAGGCTCATTATGCAAAAGTTCGTCGCGCCTCCCCCACGCAATTCGTGCAATTTCGATATTCGTTCGGCCCCCAAAAAGACTGGATACACGCGTTAAATCGTGGCATTGACCCAAATCGAATGATTTCGAATCCGGTTGCGTCGCCAAGTTGCCCGCGAATTTGTTTCGAAAATTCGATTTCGAATCACCTCGCTTCCATCTTCAACTTCTCCTCTTCAACGTTGTTTAAAATAGTTTCGTTGCTCGTTTATTAACAAATACCAATTATTTGTTATAAATGTAAGTAAGTATATAAAAATTATTTAAAAAGTTGATTACAAATGGCCTATCTAAACGTAGCGTCTCACGAAAAATTATTTCAAGAGCGTGTGTACATTGTGACGAAAGAGATAGCCTAACAGCGGACCGACGCCTTGCCGACCACGCTTTTGATAACGCGTGGTCGCACAGTTTAGACGATAATAGAAATAGAGGATTTTATTATTAAACATCGCGAAAAACTATTAACTGATAAAGTAAATCGAATATTAAAAAATTTCGAAACAATAATTTCCATAACGTTAATACCAAACGATTCACAATCTACAATAAATATTGCACGCTGCAAAAATAAATTTGAAAAAGAAAGAGAAGAAAATATATATATATATTGTACTGCCGTGTAAATATATTATAAGCTATAGTTCAAATTTATCAACGAGGAAGGATGTCTAAAGAGTTTGATTGCGAGTTTATATCCGTTCGGTTGGTGCTCGAGGCCGAATTTATCGCGCAAGGAAGCCAGGAAAAGCGTCGCGGCCGCGGAAAAAAAATAACATCGAACATTTAATTGAAGACCCTGCCTCGTTGGTGGGTGCATTAACGATAGTTTTATAGAGGGCAAAAGGAGGAGAGGGGGCGCAATCGCAATTTGAAAACGGCTTTTAATTGCGTTTTCCCTTCCTTCTCCTTCCCCTCCTCCCCTCCTCCATCCACCTCCTCCCCTCCTCCTCCTCTTTTTTTTTTTTAAACGATCTCGCGTAGACCGTGAAATACCATTAAATTATCTCGACGATCGTTCCGAAACTAATTTCGAAAAAAACGTCGGTATAATAAAAGTAAAACGCGCTCGTGCTCAACATTTTTACGTTTCGAACAATGCATTCCCCCCGTTGAAAGGAGTGCTCGAACGAAACGACACTCGAGCGGAAAGATCCGGAAGGCCGCGATGAGATCGCGAAATTGAATATGTTATTCAATATTCGTTTCAATTTTTTCTTTTTCTTTTTTTTTTTTTTTTCCTTTTTTTTTTCCGACCAGAAACCGATTATTTACCCGGATTTCTTCTCCTTCTCCTTCCTCCTCCGATTTCCACGAAAAAGACGGGAAGGAAGGGAAAAAGGGGGAGGTTCTCTAATGTATCTTTTCCTCGATAAGGTCCTCCTCCTCTTATCTCGAACGATCGTGCGCGCAGCTTCACGCCGCGCAGCCAGATACGTTACATTAACGTCCCGGAAATCGTGCGGCTTTCTGCTGTTGGCTCAGTGGCAATTGGTCGTCCTTCGTCACCCTCCGCAATTGTCTCGAGGATGCGAGCCGATTCTCGCACGGTAATTGCGAATCGACGTGTCGCGTTAATGCGTCACAATGCGCGTCACGCATCCCAGCGGCTCGACTCCGCCGTTAATGCGTAGTCTTCCACCCGTGGGAACACGTGTCCACGACTTTGGTCGGGATAAATAAGAACGCAGTAACTCGAATCATCTTTATTTCGAATAATAATAAAAAAAATCTTAATTCTTATCCGTGATCGATGTTTCGTTTCGATCTTCGGCGTTTAAATCCCTCTTTAAATCCCTTTCGAGATTAAACAATTTTTAACCGATTCGGTATTCCAATTCGAACGCATTTCATATCTAGGAAAGTTCTAATAAAATTGTCAGGACATTAAACTTCGAAATTAATTAATTAAACCCGCCATCTTCCTCCTAAAAAAATTTTCACCTCCTAAACTTCCAATTACGAGAGCTACGAGAGCTACCTATACACCCTTCCATCGCCTATTTATCATAGAAAGATCGATTCAAAGGATGGTGACAGGCCGGGACAGAGTGCTTCTCCCAACGATAATAACGCGTCCACGAGCGCGTGCACGCGAGCGCGGTTGTCCATGGATGCACACTCGTATTGACAGTGATGCGGCGAAGTAAACGGGCGATGCGTCAAACACGTGAACGCGCGCACACGATTCACCCGTGTACACGCGTGTGTATTCGTGTGTGGACAAAGGACACGAGAAAGAAACCGACCCGTAGACACATACTAATTAAACGGCGCCATTGTCCGCCCCGTTGTGCGAAGACATGCTAATTACATTTCGAAGGAGAAGTCTTTTTTCGCCCCATAGACTTGGCCGTGAATGAAGCGCGAATCTCTCGCCACCGTTTTCTTTTTTCCCTCCGAGAATGAAAAGGATTTCTCCGTTTCTTTCTTTCTCCTTTTCCTCTCTCTTTTGCCTCTGTCTTTCTCCGCGCACTGAATCGACTCGTGTGTAACAGTTCGTAACATCCACGGGCCGACCCTAACGTCGTCATTGTATCGTGTCGACATATATGCACGATGAATATAACGATTCTTTTAAAAAAGAGAAAGAGAGAGAGAGAGAGAGAGACCTACTCTCGTTCGAGACTTCTCCTGAGACAAAGTTCTTTTTCCATGGTTGAACGATGACGATTTCACGTGCTTACACGAGCACGAGTTATATGTATACGCGTGAATAAATATATCGGTGTCGAGGCGCGAAACAACACACGCACACGCTTCCAATCGAACAACGAAATCCATGAAAACGAAACCTCGATATACTGGTAATTAGCGATCGAGGCTCGATAATCATGTCGGTTTGTCGGCGGGCATTGTGCCGCGCCGCTTTATTCATCGCATTTTGTTGTTATTTTGTATAAATATTTGCGGATTTTAATATGAAGTGGCCGGCGGGACGGCATAATGCGAAGGTGATGCAATTTAATAGAAATTACTTGAAATTCATTAAAACTACCGGCGCGCGAGCATCGAAATTAATTTATGCCCGTCGGTGAAACATTTGCCGCGATAAAATCGAAATTATTATAAATTCCGATGCCGCTGCTCTTGACCTTGTTGCATCGAATTAAATGTTTAAACGGATTTCGAACCGATTCGTTCAGCGGCCGCTTCGAAAATGAGAGGAAAAACAGTGTGTTTCGAACAAAATACGATACGAGAATGTAGGTTTAACCGACTAACCGTTCTTTCCCCGTTTCGTTTGCCCTCTAGATTGACGAATGACGACGTAACAGAGAGCTGGCTGGTGCGCGGATACTGGGACACAAGAGGTGAGTCGAGCTATGATTAACAATTTATCGAATCGTTGTTGTTCTCACACTTGAAGATGACAATTCTTCTTTTTTTTTTAATTATTGGTGCAATAATCAATTTTGCACCGCGAAACTTCATCAACTGATGATTAATATTAATGAATTGTAAAAATAATTTAGAAACTTTATCTCGTAAAATATGATTACAACATTACAATAATCTTATTAGAAGAGAGGCGTTTATTTTATTTTCAGAAATAAAAGTGCATTTTTTTTTTTACAATTATATATACATTACAAAGAGTAAATATTAGATATTTATTTATTTATAAATTCGATAAAATGAAAAATAGAATGCAATGATAATAATAAATTTCATAAATTCTCAAATTCAAATCGTATGATTATATCTTTACGCGTATAAGAATCTGAATACGTATAATAGAAAAAGAAAAAGAGATACGTATTGAGATATATCTATACCGATCCAGCCAATTCACAATTGTCATCTTCCAGTTGAAGCCTTTCATATCCAAAGATTAAATAATGCAACTATTTTGAATATGCGGCTTCCTTTGACGATGCATTCGTAATTTCCTAAGTGTCGGTATCGTCGAGTCGCTCGAAAATCATCACGCGCGGAAACAAGCGCGAAATTAAGCGACCAGAAAACGCGAGGAAACTGAATGCATATTGATTACGCTCGCTGAGAAGAAACGAGGGAAACGGTATTTATATACGATGAAATATGTATCGCATTGACACGCCAAAAGAGCGAATGCAACACGTGTGAAAGATAGCTTTCAATCTGGATATTTCAATATTTTTGTCTGCCATGTTCCTTTCGACTTTTCGACTGTTCGACCACTTTTCAGCCGCCTCGTTAAAATCTCTCGTTCACCCTCTCTTCTTGTCGCCTCATCGATCGGCTAATAAAAGTGCAACTTGTTTTTCATCTCATTTCGTTAGATATTTTTAATCCTAAGTGGACACGTGTATATAATTATTAACGCTTTAATAATTTTTAATCACAGAATTTAGTTAGTAGTTCGATTGAATCGTAGATATGAAATTTAACGATCGAGTGGAATTCCTTGTCAATCATTGCCGTATTGAAAAATAAAGACACAAAGTGGAAAAATTACAAATTTAATATCCGGTTGTTTAATACGTAAAGATGCAAATTAGTTTCATGCATAATTCACGAAAGTAAAAATGTACTTTTATTATTTCAAATTGAAATTGAATTTGTTTCCTTCTTTCCCTCCCTTTTATCCATTTTTATTTCCGAATTAACAATTTTCCTAGATTCCTTTTACGCCTATAATTCCGTTACAATGTTCTTGAAATTAGGAATATCAAATTATTACATACTTCATTTGATAAAAATTTGTAAGATCTGTTTCGAAGTAAAAAAAAAAAAAAAAATACAAAAATTAATCCATCTCTCATCGTCAGAAAGACGGTATTAATCTCGAGTACTTTCGAAAACAACCGTTCCGTGAACACAAGCTTATCAACTTTCCTTCAACTTCCCCTTAATGAGATCTATCAACTAAAGTTTGTGCCTTACAGGGGGGCGTAGCAAAGCGTCCCGAGCACCGCAACTATTCATACGAAACAACGACGCAAACGACGATGAGACAGAGTTGCCGTCGAAGACGGATACTTTCGTCGGACGAAACAAACTTTCGTGGCCGTAGGCCGCCCCCGCGTCATCCGGCAAAGGTTCTGATTCGACCAGTGTGCATTTTAATTCCTCCCCGTTAGACTCTCCGCCGTTCTTTTTTAACTTTTATACACCACCGTCAGGATTATGCAAGCAAAAGAGGCGAGGTCTTTCCATGACGCGGGCGAATGCTTAGAATTTAAAATGCATTTCATATCGTTATGCTCTCCGCTTTCTCTTTCTCACCGCGCTCTTCTTTTGCCGGGCACCGTCTCTCGCTTCTTCTTGCACCATCGCGCGCGGCCCGTCTCCCTTTTTTTCCACCCTCTTCCTCTGAACACCACCTCTTGTATCCCTCTTCCTCTCTCCCTCTCTCTCTCTCTCTCCCTTTCTCTCTCCTTCTCACCCTCGCCACCCCCTCTCTGTCTTCGTTCCACTCCTCTTTCCAAGAATCAGTCCTCCTCTGCCCGCCCGCTCAACAGACGGCATATATGTCTTTATGAACGGTATGTGGAGTAGACAAGTGCATTAAAACCTCGGGCGTTAGTTCAAGCTTCAAGAGGGAGGAGGATGACTGGGTTTGTAGGAGGAGAAGGAGGAGGAGGGTTTGGATGGAGGGCCGAGGAGGACACACAAAGGAATGCAAAGTAAGAACCACGACCTCCGCCAACCCCCTTCTCGCGGCTGCCTGCCCCCACTCCGCGCCTCATCCTTCTTGGCAACCTCCGCCTCCGCTTCCATCTCCGCCGCCCATCGCCTCTTCCTCCTTCTTCACCGTATCGTCCTCCTCTGCCGGAGGTTACAACGCATTATCATACAAGGCGGTCCTCTCCTCGCCTTCCCTTAATTGTTTTCCAACCCCGCCGGTTCTCCGCTTCCTTTCCCCCCATCCCGAACGATCCACCTGGCGAAAGAGTCGTGTCTCCCTTTGCCTTGGACTCAGCGAGGCACTCGTCGCTGATCGACGAGTGGTCACTCGTCGGGTGCCGAATTCCACGCCTTCGAGCGCGATCATCCGCCACGGTGTTTCGACATCAAAGGCGAGGAACACTTTGTTGGAACACGATTGTGAGGAGCAAAGTGTAACCACGGGAGGGAATCTCTCGTGAGGATCCAGCTGGAGGATCTCCTCCTCCTCCTCCTCCTCGCGGAAATAAGGATCAGTTTGGTGAATTTCGAACGAGAAATTCTCTTTTTTCTCTTTTCCTATTCCCCAAGCGGCGAGGGATTCTTTTGAGGCGAGATTGATTGAAAGAGGTGACGAAGGACCTTCGTGTCCTCAATTATCGCGCCGTTTCTCTCGTTTACGCTTTCCGCAAGGCAAAGGGGGCGTCGATCGTGGTCCTTTAAAGACGAGAACGTTTGGGGAGGGGGGCTGCGTTTTTTTTTTATTTATATGAGAATTATGCTGAAAATCTTCGTCCGTTTATTATTTCTTTGATTCGATATTTAACACGTATGTGGTAAATATGTAGTTGTTAGGAAAGAAATTGGTACAAGTTATGCATAGTTTGCGTCCTATTCACTTTGAATTATTATTGGACATTAAGGTATTGATAATTTTGCGGATACGACTGTTTATTTAATTTAATCGTTGTAATTATGGTAATCCTCGTTTAATTGCACGACTTGTGATCGCGTCGTTACACTATTATCGAGAGAGATAGAGAATTATTGCCGTTGCCAAGCGGCATTCTTGTTCGTTTCTTGAGCATTTACGAGAGTGAGAAATAAAATGAAAGAAAGACTGTTGCTTTACAATTTATATCGGGAAACTTATTATTTAAGTTCGTTTAAAATTAAAATTAAATATAACATTGCTCAAAAATGGTTTAAATTCTATGCTCTAACTCTCGATTGGATTATTTAGATTGGACAATTTATATTTAATGTATGTTTATGACTTCAATGTATCTCGTGCAACGATATTCGAACGTTGAATTATCGACCAGATAGTTACAACGAAAAGGTTAAGAGGTTAACTGGCAGTGGTTTACACGTAACCACCGGTTGTCGTCTCAAAAGGACCATAGTGGTCACCGGTATTTCCATTTATATCTTCTAGAATGATTAAAGTGAGACGAGTTTCATCGATATTAGACAATTTTTCAACAACAATAATATACCGAGCAGGAACGACAATTTTTGCAAATTTTCGTCGTTACCTATTTATCCCAGAATTATCGGCAATTTTCCAATAACACTTTCTTTCGTTCCTTTTCTGGACCTCATAGCTTGTAAATTTTTATATTCACGGTTTTTATTTTAATTACCTGTTATCGAACGCTCATCTTTATAGTTAGCAGTTAATCTTACCGTAAAATCGTGTGACCATACAATAGCCAATAAGCAAACGTATTATTGGCAGTAGAAAAAGAGAAAAAAGGAGAAAAATAAAGCTAAGCATAAAAATACCATAATTTTGCCGCCCCTGGCCGCTAGTGGCCAACACTAGCGATCCTAATGCCGGTCGTAGGCACCCATACAGGTGTCGACGTGTTAATGCGTAGGAGGCGAACGAATCCCAAAACGGTTCCATGTTTTCCGCGTGCTCGTATATTTTTTCCTCTCGCGACGCGTTTCATTCGCGTTTCGCTCACCGATTACAATTTGCCGGCAAGTTGTTTGCCGCGCCAATTTATATTCGGCCAGCTCGCCAGCACGTACGCGTTCTCCGCTAACGTTCGGTTGCTAGGAGACGAACCGGGCCGCGGTCTGCAATTGAAATTAATTTGGTTGACTTTTTGAAAGCGAGCACGGACAATGGTTGGCGCGCAACCCGAGATGCTTCTCGCCACGGTTCTCGGTCGAAATTTCGTTCGATTCTGTTCGCTTTTTCGACGTGACTCGTTTCGTTGTATCGTTACATCCCCTCCCCCCGTATTCCTTGATTTAAGGAACGTTTCATTTGCGTGGAAATACGAATACGGGGGAGAAAAGAGAAAGAAAAATAGTTCTGGATAGAGAAATTATTATTTGACGATAAGTTTATCGACTGTTCTGCGGTACGCGCACGTGTAAATGTGTGTCTATTTGCGGATAATTCCGTGATGTTTATCTATGTAAATAAATGTGGCGTTTGAGTATAGTGTTTATTTAATGGGATAGAGAATCGAATTGTACTTCGTTTTGTTTTGTCGATGGGGGATAGGTTTACTTTCTGGGTGACGGTATCTGTTAAATGTATTGTTTGATGATCATTTTTCGGGAATAATTTTTCGACGTGGAAAAAGAATCGAGGAAGAAGGTAAATATCTTTTCTTACGTTCGTTCGTATTCGTATTCACGTGTTCGCGTTTGAAGGAAGATTTGTTTTTGTTAACGTGTAACGAAGGAACGAAAATGGATACGAAATATTGTGTCACGATTCGTTACGTTGAATGTGTAATATTCAATGATAAAGGTATAAATAGGAATAATTATCGTATAATATTATATTTTAATAATATATTCATTTGAAGGATGATTATATTTCTTTAACATATTACTTAATTAACATGTAATTACCGAGCAATTGTAATTATAATACAGTTGCAATAATTTATGAAATATAATTATTCTAACTATAATTGTATTAATTTAATCATTGTTATTAGAGTTAGAACGTAGAGTTGGAAAATTATAGAATACCTTCTTGTGTTGAAGTGAAACGATAATAAATTTAAGAATAATCTTCTTTATTATCAATTTGATAGTTATTAAATATTTGCTAAATTAATATTATTATCGTTTCTATTCTACACATAACACAGGATATTCTCAAAGATCAGCAAAACTAACTAGCTGTTCCGTGACAAGTTTCCAAAGTCTAACTTTGCGTTCCAGATCGACATCTGTTTAAGATGAAACGGTTCACCCCCGATTAACCCCAACGAATGTGACATTTCTCAAACTCTCGTTAAGGATTCTACGATCGTCGATTCAAGTATACCCATGAATAATCGTTCTCTAACCAGATCAGCATCCCCCAGCATCCAATTTTCGATGTTCAAAAATATCCTCTCTCATAAAAATGATCCAAGGAAACGATAATACGAAATAAAATTAAACGAAGCTGCCCAGATTAATTCAGGATTCGTTCTTCTCAATTCCTCTCGATATTTTATATCAAACTTTCATATTAGAAGACCGGAAATCCAAATATATCATGAATTTTTTTTTCTTTAATTTAATATATAACGTGATATGTTATATTTGGTTACACTATATATACATTAAATTCGTGGAATATTTTTGGAGAATCGATTCTTAGGATTAAACAATCATAAAAATAGATACACACATAAATCCGAAAATATTATCAATTGAAAATAGTTCATCCCTTTCCCTTGAGAACATCAAACGAATCATTTTTACTGTCGATCGAAACTCAAGAATTAATTCGATCGTTCTATTTATATGGAACTAGAAGAGTAAACTCCTTCCACGAAATTGCACGAACTTATATCTTGGTTAACCAAATGTATAACAGAAGATCTCCATGAGATCTTTCAATGGAGAATTTTCAAGAGTGACAATGGGTTCACAAACACTTTCTTTCATCGGGTGCACAGGCCCTCTGTAACGCAATTACAAAGCTGTAACATACTAATTCGGTTAATTCCAAATTATCACCCCTGATTTTACGCGTCGTCGAGCATCGTTAACACGGCGGTCTCGTGCGCGCGTTTCGCCGATAAAAGCGATTCCCGTCGATTATGCATATGAGCGACGGAAACCGTCGGAAATTTTATTACGAGAAACCAAACAGGCCGCGATCGCGAAGCGGAAGAGGCCCTCGACCGACTCGTAATAGCGAAAATATTAATTCGATACAACGAGCGAGAATCGTGGAAGGGGGTCTGTTCGATTATCTCGATCGTTGGTTTGAAAACTATTTTTCGTAAGGGTGGATAGGGTTTAACTATTTGTTTACTACTTCTTTACTACTCTTCGAGAATGGACCCTGAATTTCAGGGGTTTGACAAGAATCCTCGATAAGATAATATCGACAATAATCTGTTCTTTCGTGAAATATTTTGACAAAGAAGATATGAATTCATGTTGAACGAATTTCATAGAAGTATAATCGAATTGATATATTTTAAGAAATAATGAATTCGAGCTCGTGGAGCAAACAATTGGGGAAGAAATTTTATAGCCAGGGAGGAAAGAAGGGAGACTTATTAATGAGCAGTATTTCACGAGAAGAGTTGGCAGATCTCCGAAATCGGGGAGGGGGTTGAAGTGAATATCGGGCGTGAAGTTTGACAGTGACCCCAAATGCGAATATAAAGGTTCGTCGAACGGCACACGACCTTGCTCCGATCGCAATTTCTGATATCAAAATACATCGATTTACACCTCTATTGTTCCTCGATTTGAAATGTATCATAAAACAGCGGGATGTGTGAATACCTGGGACGCATCCCCTGTTTTGTATCGTACAGCCAGTCGACAGGGTTAATGGTTTTCTGAAATTTTTACCCGATCCGCAAAATCACCGTGCCATTGCATTTTTCTTCTCTCTTTTTTTTTTTCCATAACAAACACGTATAATCGAGCCTGGAATTAAAACCCAATCGTTGGAACGATTTGGTGTATTCATTGAAAAAAAAAAAAAAATTCGAGTGGTATTATTTTGAACAATTTTTATAAATTGATTAGATATCATGGATTGCGTTTAACATGGCGATACTATGTATGATGATGAAAAATTGCAATGATCCATCGAATCAATTATTTCGAAACGTGGACCGATACTTACCAATACTTACGTGACATATTGATTAGAAGAATGGCATTTTCCATCCCAGTACAAAAAATTATCCCACTCTCCTTCAAAAATCTACATACAATACATAGTGTAAAGATATGCAAATGAATTTTTCAAATTCCAAAAAACATGTACAACGTATACAAACAAGTGAAAAGCATTCGAATATCCTTACATATCTCTAAAACATTTCAAATCTTCTCTTCCAATGAAATTACATCAATTACTACACTCGCGTGTTATAAATTCCTTTCCCCTCCCCCCAATCGTCAAAAGACGCGAGTGGACTCCTATCATCACCGCTAATCAAGAAACGGTATACCCCATTTTCTAATCACGCGACGAGTACGACGAGGACCTTGACAACTTCCCGGGGGTCTGGTCAGGTTCTAATTAATCGGCTCGATCGCGGAGAGAGAGAGAGAGAGAGAGGCAAGACCGGAAGTCGAAGGCGAGACTCCGTAGAAATAATTGGCTCGAGCTAGGTGGAGCTCTTACATCATGAAAAGTCGAAGAGAGAGAGAGAGAGGCAGAGCAGCGGCGGTGAAGGCGAGGTGTGCAAGTGCATGGAACGAAGGCGAGGCAATGCACGCTGAATGGCCGTCGAGAATGGCGAACGACAATGGACGATCGCCGCTTCTTCCGGAACGTTCGTCGCGTTTCCCGCGCGAATCCACCGCCGCCCATTGCGAACGGGGCCGGATCTTCGCTCGGTGGGCCCCCATGGACGCGATTGGACCCGCGCGTCGGCTCCGTTGTTGGCCGCCAATCGCGACTTTCGAAACCGGGGAATAAAGAATCCGGATAATTGCGGCTGGCTCCCGCTGCCTTTTCGAGATGGAGGATCGATCGATTTTTGCCGAACGGCCTCGAGCACCTCGAGCCGCCTCGATATCGAGTTACCTGCCACTTGGGGACGTTATTATTGCTCAGGATGAGATGTCTAGGGACGATTGCCAGTTCCACCAAGGTAGCTATGGAATTCTTATGGAGAGCATCGATTTTCCTTTTTTGTAACTCGATCATCGAAATCGTACGTATTTTTCGTGGTTTTATCATTTATCGAGGAATTTATGGAATTTGATATTATTATGATATCTTTGAAAATTTCTTACGTTTTTTGGGGGTGTGTATTGAATTTGATTAATTGTCTTTGTGTCGTCTTTTTTTTTATCGATGAATGGTCGGCTTGTGGGAGTTAGCTTTTACTAGGACTGGAATTTGGAGATGTAATTAAAATTGAAATTGTTCTCGAATCAATAAATAAGTGATAACACGTTTCTCAATATTTATACATTCTCAAAGAGGTGGTACACAATTTCTTGAATCAAATGCAAAAACGGCTCGTACATACACGCTAACTTATTCCCACGAAACGTAATATCTTGATTAATTTTCAAAAATGCAATTTCTCGATGCGTTGTTACGTAATCGAAATCTTTTTTTTTTGACAATTTCCAGAAAGCGAAGCAAAATCGAGAAAAATAAAAGCCCGTGTCAAGGCGATCGAATCGTGTCAGGCACGCACGCGAACTAAATAGAGCTAAACTAGAGTGCTTAGATCACGTTATAATGAACGTTGTACGAAGATTATGCCCGTGGATGGAGAACCTATTTACATAGATGCGGGAGGGTGTGTTTAGGTGGTAGGGAGAGGAGAATTGCGTGGTCGGTACGAGGGAGAAATACGTTCGCTCGTGTGCTTGCATTTGCACGTGTAACCGAGATTATGCGATATATGTGTGTCATGTGGCTTATATGAGTTCTCAGTGACGGACACGCGAAGATGACTCTTTGTCCGTTGTCTTTATCGTACGACTCCGTCATCCTAGGAAGGGAAACTGCATGTAAATCGTCTAAAGCAACGTCTTTTTCAATCTTTAACAATTTTTCCACGATTCAGACTATTATTAACCGTTTGTTTTAATAGATAATCATAGTATATTTAGAGTTCTATTTTGTTCCTTGTTCAATCCAACGTGTGAACGTTGATGTTACATTAAGTAATAAAATTAAAACGAATTTACAAACAGGATAAAATACAGGGCTTGTAAAATTTGTTTCCTTTATTAAACGTACAGAAACATTATGAGAGTGATATTAATTTATTAATAACACGAATCTTTTGATTTTCTGCTCAAATTTATATTAAAGAGTTTCAAGATTTCAAACATGTATTTTAAATATGTACTTTATTTATTATCGATAATACTCGACCCAACAACAGTAACATTTCAACATCCTTCCTAAAGGCACAATTACATCGAAGACTCTTCTCGTTATAAAAAAAAAAGGAGGTCGCGATGACTCAAGTGCGAATGTCGTAGGTGTTCGGGGAAAAAAAAAAAAAAAAACGCATCCAAGGAGAGTGTATCGCCGCGGGTCTTGCGAGATATCGTCGCTATCGTCCGGCGATATTTCCGGTTCCTGCCCAAGAAGCGTGCTCCCGAAGATAAATCGTTTTATCACGCGGCGCACTGGACTTTATGTGCCGTTCCTGAACGGCCGACCAAGACGACGGCGATGACGACGCAGCAACGCAGATAATAATTAAAGAGAGGGAGAATATAATCCTGAATCACCGTTCCGTTCGGATGCGCGTTGTGCACCCGTTGTCGCCTCTCTCGTCACCCGCGTTTAAAGACCGATCCCTCCTCTCCTTGAGAGAGAGAGAGAGAGAGAGGACGATTCCTTATCTTTTGCGTCCCTCCCCCCTCCGCGAAGGACAGATTCGAACAGAATAGAGTCGAGCAGACTTTTCTCCCTGGACAAGACGCCCCGATCGGAAATCTGTCGCCCGATCGCTTACGATATTTTCCGTCCGCCCGCCGTCCGCCTCCCCCTCACCCTCCCCCCTCCCAGCCGCGAGTATTGATCGGAATCTCCGGTTTTTATGGAACTCTCGGCCTGGATAACGCGGAACCTCGGATATCGGCGATCGCGTTAACGATAAACCCGATAATTTTTTCGCGTCCAGAATCGAGTTCACGAAAAAGTTCACGAATGCAGAAAAAAGAAATGATGGGGGGAGAGAAAACGGGTTGGAAACGGGTCGAGGCGAGGGAATGGAAAAAAAAAAGGAATTCTGTGGACGAAGTCGATAAAGTCTGCAGTTTTCTCGGAGAATGTAAGGAGACGTATCAATGGGGTGGGGGGATTGGAAAGAAATGACGTAAAAGAAAGGAAAAAAAGAAAAGACAAAGGGGATGAAAAGGAGGAGAAGAAGCATCTGGGAGAAAGCATCGATCAAAGTGAAACGAAACGATGCTCCGATTGGCTGGCCGAGGAGGAGGAAAGTCTTGGGAACTGCGAGGTAAGAATGGGGAGAGGAGGGTGGTTGGCTCGATCGAGAAGGAAAATCCGGGGAGAGTACGAAAGGAATTCTGTGGAGCAGAAGAGGAAGCTCTCTGTGTGGGAAGAGGAGAGGCTGCGAGTTGCATCGGCGGTTGCAGGAGAAAGAGAGGAGGATGGAAGCGAACGGTCGAGCCATAGGGCCGGCTCGTCTCATGACTCGCGGTATAAAACAATATTGATTGGTCGTACAATGCGGGTGGGATTATGGGGTGGATCGGTCGTGGGGGCGGAGAGGGTGGACCACGGTGCATTGTGCTCGCTGCGTCCGGTCAAACTTTTCATCGTCCCTCGCAGCTCTCTCTCCCTCTCTCTCTCTCTCGTTCTCTCCTTTCTGCTCTCCTTTCTTTTTCCGTCCTCCGCGCTCACAGACCTCTCTGTCCCTTTCCCGTTGCCCTTCCGCCCCTCCCTTCGACGCTCCTTTTTTCTCTTCTTTCCCGAGACCCCCGATAATTATTGCAGACTGTTGGTCTGCAATTCGTTGGACGCCCAATTCTACTACCGATTCCCGCCAACTTGCACGCTTCCAACTTTACCGCCTTCCTGCTCGAGGAACTTAAGATCCTGGTCTCGGTTATCGATCAGTTATCTCGGATGATATCGCGATAGAGGATTGTAACATTTTTGTTCTGTAATATTATATTATATATTTGAATTGTGAATGTTAGAAGAGAAAGGTAGGATCGTCTTTCTTCTTGGAACTGTATAACGGGAATTGACGAGTGAAAAGATATTTTTCAAAATAATGCTACGTAAAGTAATGAGATTCATAGAAAGGGATAAATCTATCGAAAAAGGAAAAATAAAATAACAGATTCCAGAGTATGGTTAAAAACAAACGAATATGGAATATACGATTCGTTTTGGAGAAAATCAGATTTAAAAATTTATCGAATGTATATACATATTTAACAAGCAAGCCGTTTGTGAAAAGGTATCATTAACGTTATTGCGTTTACATAAACGTTACATACTGTTTACGCGATTCTACGAATGGAAACATTACCGCATGAACATGATGAAATATTATTTGTTCAATTATTTATTTAATTTGTGTTTAATCTGTTAACTTAAAAATTATTACCAATAAACTGTTCAATCACACAGTGATATTCGTCTTCGTGTCTTTGGATAGATACACATATATTTACAAGAATCTTGTATAACACTTTTTAAATTATTAACCATATATAATAAACGATAACCAAAATTCGTTTTAAAATGAAAATTTTCATTATTCCATTTAATAGAATACAAACAAAAAATTTGCACGAAAACAGGAAACTTAAGAGATTGTCACGATAATTCAATTTTTCCTTCGTTGGAATCGATTTCGATATCTTATTCTTCGCTCTGTGCAAGGACGCACCAGCTATCGCTATACCTCGCACACGGCAATCAGCCATGCGAAGCGATTCACGGGTGTCGAGTGAAAAACCAATTTTTCGTTCAAACAAAGTATTACACAACTTTGGTAATATTTAAATCTCGTTGCCAGTCGATTCTGTCGAACGGTATGCGGAAACTTTGAAAACTAATATCACCGTCGACTCCGGCTGACAAAGGCTCGGCCCCGACGACACTACGCATACGTTCCTTCCACCCCCGCACAGACACACACACACACACACAGTGGCGCATTTTATAGATGCTCGCGCGCAAACACACGCGTTGTGTACACTTGGATTACTCGCAATTACGCTCGGCAGATCAGATGACTCCTCTCAGCCGGCTGCTTTATTGCGGCTTTATTAAACGGCTTATGGCCGATCCATGTAATCGCGGAAGGAGACGTGGTGAAAAAAATGAGGCACCTTTCCCCGCCCTCGGATAGGTAGAGGCCGATACACCTGGGATAACGAGAGAAGGAGGAAAAGGCGAGATTCGAGGAAACGATGCTTTGAAAAGCCGTGAAACACCAGCCTAAACCACCCTGGCGTCTACTTCCCTCCCCGGAAATGCTCTCTGCTTTCAAACCTGGACCGTAGCAAGTGTATCATCGCGTAGTATGCGCGATAGCAGCATGTTGGCCAACAGGTACGGACTCGAAGGGTACACAGAACACGAACGCGGGGAAAGGGCGCTTCTATGACTCCGCGATTGCCACGTATGAGGGAAAAGTCGGAGGAAATCGGTGGCAAGGTGCGCCACTCCGGGATCGTGTACTGGAAAAAGTCGAAACTCGGCAAACTCCTCCTCCATCGTAATGATACACACGTGTTTATGGCCAACTTCCCTCCTTCAGACTTGTTACAGTGGATAACTCGCGTGCATCATGCTCGCCGAATTTTCCAAATATGCCGGACAACTTCGCCAACGATCGTCGTCGTTTTCTTCTCGTCCGACGATCTCCCTCCGACCAAGCAACTTACGCCGATGTACTCAGCGACGTATATTAGCATTCTTGGACAGAGATCGAGCGATTTATTCGGGTCGTCTTTATCGAAGATAATTTTGTTCTTTGATTTGAGACGAAAGTTTATTTATTTACTCGAGTCGAGACATGTATGGATTTCCTTGTCGCTTCAAAATTTCGAATCGATCCCCTCAACGGAAGTGACAATCGAGGTTCGTCCTCGCCCCCGTCGAAGCGGTTAAGGGGAGGGAAGGGAAGGAAGGACGAGGTTCGATCGAGATTGTTTCGCGAACGGTTCGACGTTTCGACGGAAGAAGGGTGGACATTCTTGGGAGGCGAGCACAGCAGTTCGGTAATTTATTTCTTGCCGGATCTCCTGACCGCAGGATGCTTGACGAGGGTGGCGTTCGGGTTCATTCCCGGAGTGAACTCGGTCGGTCCGTGCCGCCAACTATTTCGGAATTAATTAAACTATCGAGGCGACCGAGCGTGCACGATTGAATCGTTAATTAGCGACTGCCCTCCGCCGTAGGTTACGTAACCCGCCTCGCCCTCCCCCTTTATTTACACTTGTCACGTCTTCGAACGTTGCCTTGGGGATGTTGGATCGGTTCGATTGGAATTTTACCGCGACCGATGTGATAAATCGTGATGATTTTGTATAAGAAGATTCGTACCTTTCTTTGCCCATGATGATTAAGCTATGTATTCGTTGAGAATTATAATTAACAGAGAAATATACTATAAATTTATTAAAAAATAAAATTCGATGATCGAAATAATCGGTTAATCGTATGATTCGATCGGTCAAGAGATATCTTAGACAAATTACAATACCATCTCGTTACCACCGACGGGAGAAGAAGAAGAAGGAGAGAGAGAAAAAAAAATCTCGATTAATTTCGGTTATCCTACCGCATCATCCTTACACTGGGAATGGAAATTATTCGATTCGTCGTCCATCCGCAATTTCCCTCTTCCTCCTTTTGAAATTATACCTGCATCGGCGCCGAAAGACGGCGCAAGATTGTTAAGAATTGCACAATGCCGCGCGACAAATGAAGCGTTTCAGAGGAACGCGGAATCAACCCCCGCTTCGTACGTGAAAACAAGAGGGGAGCAGATCGAGGGGGGTTCGAAAAACGAAAAAAAGAAAAAAACGAGAAGAGGAAAGTAAAGACAGAGAGAGAGAGAGAGGAATGGAGATGGTCCGCGCGGTGCACGAGCCTCGGAGCTCCATCAAGCCCTTCGAAGGGTTATGAATAAGGGATGAAGTTCATGCGTAGCGACGCACATACGCCGCCGGTGTCCACGCATTCATACGAACTCGGCCGAGTTTAAGCTCGATTGTATGCCGGTAAACGAATAAATGTGCAAATTTGACGAACCAGCTCCTCTCTCCTCTCTCTCTCTCTCTCTCTCTCTCTCACACACAATCCTCTCTCTCAACCCCTGTCTCCCTTGCCTCCTCTCCTCATCTATTGGAAAAACGGACGCGCGTACAAGCACGCCTGTCAGCGACGAGTGTACGTGAGAGAAAATGGAGGGAGGCAAAAAAAAAAAAAAAAACTGAGTATTATAACGAGAGAGAGAGAGAGAATTTTGCGACGACGAGAAAAAGATAGCATTATGCGGCGTACGCCCACGTACGTCCATACTTTCGAGAATTTTCCCGTGGAGATGCGTGAGGCCGCGTTTTTCCGAGCCTCCCCGGAAAAATTCGACGTGTACGATATATTCGTGAATATTACACGCGCAGATTGGTAAATGCGTGAGTATACCTGCACCGTGGAGTGCGTCGATGGCCCCGAGAGCATGTTGACGCGTGGATCGGCCCTGATGGGCGCGCTGGGCGTTCCTACGCGCGTAGTCGTGAATAAAAATAATTAACGGAAAATATATACGAACGTCGAAGCGGCGATTGATTTACGGGAACGCGCGCGAAGGTACGAGGCGGGACCCGTAATTTCGCAAAAACCGCGTATCTGCGGGCTCGGCCCCGATTTTTGTTTTTACCCCGACCAACCAGATCGACTGTGCACCTCGTACCTCTCTCTCTCGCTCTGTTCGACTCCCTACCATCCTACTCTCTCTCTCTCTCTCTCTCTCTTTCACTCTCGACTCTCTGTCGATACACGTATGGACAAAAGAGGTGCGTGTGTGCACGCGTGTCCGAGCCTCTGTACAAATTTACGTTTTACGTACGGTGCACGGGTTCGGGTGTGCGTGAAATTTTTTTTTTCTTTTTTTTTTTTTTTTTTTTTCGCTACTCATCGCTCCCTGAAAACGGTGCGGCGGATTCGACGGTCCATGATACTCGTTGCCGCGGATATTACGGATAATTAAGCAATACCTTTTTGCATTTAATCAAATACACTTGCCGACGATCCGAGGATACTTCGTCACGGACAATCGTGTTTTTTGTTTCCGATCGGGAGGGTTTCGACCAGCTTGGCCGGCGTTCGATCGACAGGCAGTTTTTCCGTTCGTTTCTTTTGGAACAGATTAATATTCTTTTTTTGCCGACGGTTCGTCGAATACACGCGGTTTATCGAAGCTGATAAGCGATCGTTAACGAACATCCTTTCTGTCGAAAGTGTGAATATCCTTCTTCTTAATCGAGTTAGAGAAGTTGCGTTTTATTAAATCGTTTATATAAATATGCAATAACTGCAATGCATCATTATTATATTGAAAGTGTAAATATCGTAACGATTCAGTTCAAATATTTTCTTTGAATAATCATATTTTCAGTTCCAATATTTTCACATGTTCAAGTAACAAACTAAAGTAAATAAAAGTTTCTCCTTATGTAATAATCTGTAGAGACTGGCAACGTTAAGAGAGCCGTGCAAGCGGTAATTCAAGCTTCGCTGATACTCGACATAATCTCGACGTGGTCTATCAAACGCCCGTTAATAAATCTCGCTCGTCTATTCTCCTTCCCGAAAGGGTTTCCGCTAATTAATCGCTTCTTTCCTAATATAATATCGCGATTGTCCTCCGGTTACAATCTTTCCTCCTCCCCCCCACCCCCCTCCCCCGCTTCTCCCCGTCCGCAAAAGCCATTCTTCCTTCCTCCCGTAAGCTCCCTCCCACTCCTTTACCACGGTCAGCAAACACCGAGAAGAATAAACACGCGGCTCCTCTTTCTTCCAAGATAATAACTTTTTTAATTAGAGAGAAACGGTGGCGCAGCCTCGGTGGAGAAGAGGAAACAGTTTTGGTGAGAAAAAAGGAAAAAGAAGAGAGAGAGAGAGAGAGAAAAGGAGGGACGCAAAGTGGAGACGACACGCAAAGCGCGGCGCAGTGACGTAAGTAAGGCAGGCGGCGGCCGTCGTCTCTTGCACTTTGCATTATCTTATCCCCGAGAGGATGAGGCAGTTTACAAAGCAGCGCGAAGCGGCGCAGCCGAGGAGGCGATTTAACGCCCTGAACGACTTTCTCACCCCAGAAGACCGGGGCAGGGGTGGGAAACGAAGCACGAGGCGCTAGAGAGAGCTAAGAACCCCGAGCGGGTGCAAGGGAGAGAGAGAGAGACAGCCCGATAGAAGAAGTAGGCCGGGCGAAGAGGGACAGAAGACGAGTCTTGTAGACATAGGGCTAGGGTGCTTAGTTCGCCCGGTGTGAAAAGCGGAGAAAAGCGCAAGAGAGCTTTTTTTTCTTCTTTTTTTTTTTTTTTTTTTTTTTCTCTCCTCTTTTCCCCCAACCAGGCCTCTGAAGTAAGTGGCTACATCGTGCATAGCACGTAAGTCCACAGGTGTCCGCGGACAATGACTCGCGTCCCTGTTGTGTGTCTGCACACGCACGGTCCCGTGGATAGAGTCGAGCGCGCATGTGTGTGCGCGCGTGTCACACGTTTTCGCGGCCCCCGTTGCGTATGCACGTGCATACGCGCGGATCCTTCGAAGGGGTTGGCCTACCCGGGAGAAGTCTCTTAATTTCCGTGCTTCGGGACAAAGGGGAAAAAACGAGCGCTCGAGAAAAGAGGCGAAGGGGGGCGGCTACCTTTCTCCTTCTATCTTTCGCCTCCCCCTCTCCTTACAGCTGCTCCCCGCCGTGCACGTCTCCTCCTACGCGCCGTTTCTTCTTCATCCTCCTTCTCTTTTCTCTTCAACTCTTTGCTCTTCGATGGTAAATAGTATGTGTGCATACGAGATAGAGAGAGAGAGAGAGAGAGCAGTGGGAGACATCCAGGACGACCACAAGGGTGCACCGCGACTCGATATCGCATATATATATATATATATATATATATATATACGCAAGCATTCGCGCATCAGACGAGATCCTTTGACTCTATCTCGTAACAGGTTCGCTCGGTGGAGCAGCCGCGGAATCGCCGTGACTTTAATTCCACGATTGTTTGTTCCGCCTTCCCTCAGAAGTTAACTGAAGTGGCACAGAAGTTTTACCGCGCAATACGTGCCATTATATCTTCGGTTTATCCTGCGATTGTGCGTTTATCCCGCGGAACAACCCAAGCTCCGTTTGTCCCAGCTTCTTTTCATTAGAAGCATATACGCGTTTCGAGTGTAATCTCGTTCGAGGTTGTCTCGTTCATCGCGGAAGCGCCTCGCCGATTTTTCTTTCTTTCTTTCTTTTCGAAAATATCTCGCGGTGTTTTACTTAGAAAAAAAAAAAAAAAAGAAAGGAGAGGAGAGAGAGAGCTAGAATTCCCTTCTCGTCGCGTCGGTTCGTTGATTTCTTCGATCGAGATATCGAGCCTCCCCCTCCTTCCTCCTTTCATTGCGGCATTCGCGATTCTTATACGAGCCGTTCCTTTATTTCCGAAGTTGACGGTGGAAACCAGCAGTTCGTTGTTAATATTTATTGGTGCTTATTTGAGCGCGGGACAAAGGAGGGATTTATTGGAATAGAATGTAAAGGATAAAGCTTAAAAACGGTAGCTATCGAAACTATCGATCGCACGCTCGAGATTACCTTTTTCCACCCCATTGTTGTTTCTACTTGAATTATGAATAGTATCAAGAGAACTATTCGGTTGAATTTATTCTTGGATATTCAGAAGGATTGTTTTGACATGATACATCCGTGGTATGATTGCATCCATTTTCAGAATTGTAATTAACGAAACGTAATTACGAAACGTGCGTAATACGTATGCGGAAAACTGATTATTATTTTGATCGAGTTAATATAAATAAAAGATGCATTAGGTATTAATTACTCAATCAGAAAGCTAATATTTTTCTTTGCTTGATTAAAAATAAAATATTTGAACGAGTTGTCGAAATATAATCGTATCAACTGGTGGTTGACAACTTTAATCAACCATTCCTTTGACTCATTTTTAATGAATCAATAATAAAATATAAAATATTTGCATCTATATATTTAATTCCTCTCCCGTCATATAAACCAGTACCAAACTGTGATTGATTCAATTCACTAGTTAACTAATTATTTCCATTATAATCACCATACTTTCACAGTTTCCGCAAAAAAAGAAAAAGAAAAAGAGAAATGCCATCAACTGCTTACTACTAACAAACTCACTCTTTCCTTGGATATAGAAGACATTTATAGACAATGCTCTATGCTCTAATAAATGATAGACATGACGACACAGAAACTCGTGTCCCACGTTTTTCCAAAAATCGATCGGATCAACCACCGGTTGAGGTGTAACTTCACCTCGGTCTCGACTTAAATCCATTTATCCTCGCGTTATTGTCTCCGCGGCTGGACAATATTTCGACATCTGCCGAATAGAGCAGCTGAGAAAGAACAGAAGAGGAGGAGGAGGAGGGCATCGTCTCAAATTACTCCGGGCGCTCCTTCGCGTTTCTCCCTTCCCGCGCTGCGTGCAATGTCCGCTAATCTCGAAAATCCTGAAAAAGGTTCATCATCTGCGCTTGGTAGTAGGTGGCTGTTTGTCTGTCTCTACGTCTGTCTGTCTGTCTGTCTGCATCACGACGACTGCATAATACCGCCGGGTCGTCTCGTGTTTACGGCATTTTTGTGGGCAAACAGAATCGACGATCTCCTCCACTTTTCTTACCGCTTATTTCCCCCGTCCACCCTCGCTGTAACTAAACGAGAAAACGAGAGGGCCTCCCTTTATCTCCGCGGTTGGCGCAATCTTTTGTCGGTGTGCGCCCGAGCGGCGCGCCGTTGCTCTGCATATTTTGAATATATCCGAAAGGATCCATGATCCTTCTTTTCGACCGTAACGCTCTCTCCCTCTCTCTCTCTATATATAGATATATATACATTGCCTTTTCTCGTCACGCGATCGAGCCAGACTTTCAAAGTGATCGAGTGCATCCCCGCTGGCTCGGCATCCTCCTGGCCGGAAGGATGCATCCGGATGCGTTTTCGAGGGATATTGACGTAATAGTACGACGACGGCTTGTTAAATATTTATCCCCCGAGTCTGGGAGGGAGGGACAATGGACTCGAGCCGTGGAATAACGGGGACTGGAAAAGAACGGCGAAGGATCGAAAGTCACGCGCCGTTTAGCTGGGTTGGATTTCGCGAGGAGGAAGAAGAAAAGGAAGAGGGAGAGGATCTTGGCCCGGAAACGGCAGCTGAGAGGTTGGCCGTGATCAATCCTGTTAATCGACTCGTGCGGGCGGATTTTGACGGATTCTGAGAGATTGTGTGTCGCCCCTTTGTCGGGACGATTCGTTGCCGATCAACGACGACGATCGATGATTTCGATGCGGGTGGAGGAAGAACGGTAGAAGAGAATGGTTGGACGAGTCTTTGATAATTGATAGAATCTGTGTAGAAACAAGAAGCAGGTACGTGTTGAAAGAAGGCGATTATTAGATTAGAGATAATCGTTGGTGCAGGGGACACGCGTGGAATAAGTTAAAGTAGAGAGGAGGTTGACGACTGCGAAGGGTTTTATCTTCGTTTCCACGTAATTTCCTCGTAACGCCAATTTTCCTCGAGACTAGTAACCCTTCACGCCACGTTCGAGCGCCCTCTGGGAAAACAAAGGTGTCACTTCTTCAAAGAGCTCTTGGCTCCTCTGACTCTCGTTCCTCTCTCTCTCGCCGATTCGCCGAGAAAGATTCCCTTCCTTTTCGCACCTTTTAACCGAGCCGTTTCATCTATGTCGCTCTATAGATTTTATCCCAAGTATCTCAAGATTCTTGGCGAACAGCCCCACTAAACTTCCATCCCCTTCTTCCAAGCGCCAAGAAAGCACTTTATCTCCTGAGGGGTTGCTTCAACAGGTTACAAGACATCGGCCGTTTCGTTTTTCTTAGAGCGTAGTCTCCCCTAAGAAACGCTCATCCCCTTGCTTTCAACCCGACTTTCTTAGCCTACGGGAAGCGTCTGCTAATTACGAATCCCTTTTGTCGTTGATTTTCTCGCCTTGTTAACCATCACCATGGACAATAAACCGATAAACTTGCCGTGAGAAAGTAATGTATCGAGAAGATTTTAATCTTTATACACTTCTTTGAGGATTTATCTTATTGGAAAGAAATATTGGCCGTTCATTTTGTTACTCGCGATTAGCACAACAGTGTTATATCGGTGTGAATTTTTATAAAAATATTTAAAAATTTGTTTTTTCATTGGTACCGTAAATCTTCGTTTCGATTTCTTTCTATCTCGATAATTTATATTATTTTAATTTTTTATTTTTTTAATTTTTTATCCTTTGGTTTCGATTTTTTAAAAATAATGTTATGTTTTTCAATAGAAAAAGACGAGGAAAGATGTTAAATATTGTCTCGAATTTTTTTATAGAAAAAAAAAATCATATTTTTTATTAAACGTTTTTTTTTCAAAATCAATTATTCACTTTTTAAAATTATAAAACATTCTCGATTATTAATATTTCTTTAAATATTACTCCACAATGTTTACACACGTTACAACGTTTCACACGTTTGTTTATATTCGAAGTACAAACCGAGGAAATTTTACGACCAAAATATTCGTAATATTTCCAAGAAGTATATAATTCGTAGAAGTATATATAAACGTATTCAAAACACGCGATTTCGACGAAATAGATAATCCATTCTCGCTCTCGTTCTAATCCCACCACGAAAACAAACGAACTCTCGAGCTCGTATGTTATTATTGCTTCGAATCGCGACGATAAAGGAGGTCCCGTCGTATCGTCTTGAATCCGCAAAGTGGAATCGAAATCGATATAGTTCAATCGGAAGCCGACCATCCCATCGAGAGGGGTAGCTCCAACAGGTTACAAGACGCTGAGAGGTTGATCTTAGTCTTCGTTTTCCCCCCTAAGGAAACACCACCGTCCCTTTAACATCTTGGTCGTTTCCTTCCATCCATCGCCCCAAGAAAGCCCATCCTCTCCACCCTCGACCAGTTTTCTTAGCCCTTTCACGGGCGAGGAACTCTTCCCCCGAAGAATTTTCCGGGCTAAAGGGTGCGGATAAGGAATCTTTTCAACGGGAAGAGGCATCGAGCGAGGGTGATGGTGGATAGAAAAGAAAGGAAAAGCGTTTTCTTACGACGATACCTCTCACCCTACTGAAGCTCAAGTCGCTTCCACCCCCGTGCCGCCCTCGAGGGAACAAGATATCAACTTGTTGCTGTCCGGGATTGAGCGTGTTGGCCAAGGATCTGGAGGAGGGGGGGATCGAGGTTTTTATTTTATTATTTAGAGACGGCACGCGAAACCGACCCTTCCCACGTCACGTTTCTCCTTTTTCTTTTTTTTTTTCCTCCTTCCTTCCACGGATTAGAATCGTTTTGTTCCGTGTTAATAGAAGATGAAGAAGAAGAAGAAGAAGAAACTTTGGTAAGTTGAAAAGTTACTCTTTTTTTTCGCGAGTGTTTGTGCGTGTGTGTTTTCTTTGTACTTTTCGAAGGGTTGAAGCGATTAAAATTTTTAAGAGTGTTTTTATTCCCGTGAAAGAGTCGACTTTATCATCTTCTTCAGAGGTGAAGTGAATTCTAAAAAAGGAAGGGAAGTGTGTAGTGTGCACGAGTGAAATGCACGAGTTATCGGAATATGGTGCATATCGGATTTCGCGATAAAGAAATGTTATTCTTTATCGTTGTTGCCTGGATGTTATCTCTTTCCCCTTCCCTTTTGCGTCTCTCTGCAGTTTTCAGAGTTAATGCAATGAAAATTTATCGATACGAAATCGATACATTTTTTTATGACGAATAATTTTAAAATTGATTTGAAATTCATAGTATTCGATACACGCGCGTCTTTATATACATTTGATCAATGAGCTAAAAATACAAGTGTTTGATTTAAATTCAAAAGTAATACGTTTTCGATTTAATTTGGAATTTTTCAACTTTCATCTTGAAAAGAATCAGATGTATCGGATATGAAAATACGGAATTGTTTCGTTAATGGTGGTATTTCAAATTTCAACAAACATTTCGTGACAAGTTTCCTCAACTTGAACTCGAAAGATTCCCAGGACATGCATCCATTCGGAAAACACTTGTTGAACATCGAACTAAGATTGCTCGAGCTAAGAAGCCACTTGTTGCTTCATCCTTCCTACAAGGAACTTGCTGTCCCGTTTCAGGATACTTAGCGATAACAGCTAGATTTAACCTTCCATACTTTCATCTCTTTGTTCGATCGAGTGGAAACGATTCAATTTCCTCAACCTATAAATCATTCTAAATCTTCCAAAAAAAAAATCACTAAAAATTGTACAAAGTACAAGGAAATACCAATATACAACGAAATATTTTCTATAGGCAAACATTTTTAAGAATAATCTCGATCTTTTATTCCTGGATTTTTTCTTCCTTGATGTCTCTTGTTACTCTAAATTTTTGAAAAAATCTGAAGAAAAAGAAAAATTCGTTTCAGAAAAATTTAAGAATGGAAATTTTTTTTCTTCAATTTTTTCAACGATTTAGTTTTTCTATAGAAAGTTAAATTCCAAAGGAAATGGTATTTATTTGTATTTGAATTGTTAGAAATTTGATCAGATCACACATTAATATATCCGTAATAATAGATATAATTTATAATTACAGTTCTGCGAAGGACGTATCCCTCGATTCTTCGATTGAAATAATCCATTAACGGTGGAACGATTAGATGAAAGGGGCGTCTCCTGAGGCAGGGGCCACGTGTTTCTAGCATAGTTGCAGGCACAACTTGCACGCACAACACCAGCTTAATCAATCGTATCGAGAACACTGACTTCAGATAGGAAATTCGTCGAAAAGTGAATGTTCACGATTGCTTCCCATCTGCTGCCCCTTCGAAATTAATATCCGTAACTATTTATAAATTTAATAATATAAATCCGTCGAGGGTATAGTATACTTGATTGGAAAAATTCGCGCGAAATAAATAAAATTTATTGGTACACGTTTCGTTTTCGACGACGTCGATACGATTGACGGAAATCGGATAAATTTGAAGAATGAATCTCTTTTCTGAACGAACGTCACGCGAATATTATCTTAAATTAGAATTATTAAATCCTCGAATAAAATTGTTCATCGATATTATTATTTATATCGTATCTTTCGAATCAAAATTCTTTTTTACGTTTCGAATTAATGAATCGATAATGAAAGTTAAATCGCGATTAAAAAATCAGATTTTTAAAAAAGTTAACCACTTTGGCATTGAAATTATAAATTTCTCAAAAAATGAAATAATACTATACGTATTTATTTTTATTCCATCAAATCATTAATTTGCTTGATCGAAACTCGATCGATCGAATTTATACAAAATCTACACACACACACACACACGCGCACGCACACCACGCACACAGATACACATACACACGCAAGTAGATTTATCGAACATTATCAGAACATCATCGTGCGAATTACCTATAGAGGTTGAATTGCAAATCGTTTCAAACACTCTCATTCATTCGAGGCACTTAGGCAAATACCGTTTTTGGTGGCGCGAAAAACAGAGGCTGGCGCGAGATTGATGAATTTCCAGCGAGTTAACATCCTGAATGAGGGAAGTTGAAAAAAAGGAAAAGGAAAAAAAAAGGAAACGAAAAAAAGAAGAGAGAAAGAAGAAAAAAAGAAAATACAAGCTCACCCTGAGACTTGCGAGATGATTAGATTCTGCCACGTGTCCATTGTGCGTAGCCATCGACGTAACGCCCCTTCCTGTGCGCGCGTGTGCGTGTCATTCATGCGTGTCACCGCTACAATGCGAAGACGCGGAATCGTAATCTCCCATCACTTCGAATCGAGAGAATTTATTTCTCTCCAGAACGAAATTTTGCAATAGATTCATTATTCATTCTCGAGGGAGAAAATTCGTTAGAGTTAGAGTTCGTTTCTTTTTTTTTTTTCCTTCTCGAATCTCTCATTTTTTTATGTTATATCACTTCGTATTCAAAGAAATTTACGATTTCAAATTCGTCGAGGCGTTAATCCAACGCGATAAAAATTCTTCCCCTGATAAATTACAATAGTCAAAAAAAAAAAAAAAAAAAAAAAATACAATGATTCAACTTTTGATGCACGGTATTGCCGCTCCCCCTGAAGTGAAATAATGCCAACTCTTCGGGACAGTGTTATATTGCCCATAAAACCTCCCCCTATAAGTTCACCGGACGACAATTAAATGTAAATCACGTATTTGCGCGAAAGTGTAACGCAAACACTCGGTAAACACGAGACAAACTAGCAACGGGGGGATCGTTTGTGACGGGTAACTCGAACGCACGCGCGCGAATTGCGGTTACACGGTATTTAGAAACCGATTTCCCCCTCCCCCCTCCCCGATGAACGCGTCTCTCTCTCTCTCTCTCCCTCCCAAAAATCTACTCCCCTGAAAAAAAAAGAAAAAAAAGAATCACGACACCGCAGGAAAACAGTGGAACGATTTTTCAATCCCCGTGGCTAATTCCTCCGTCCAACATCGAGGGTATCGTAACGAGGTTTCGCGGAAGGGAGTTCTCTCTCTCTCTCTCTCTCTCTAATCGTCTAATCGTCATGGAACGCACCCTTCTTTGAGAGACAGAGGGAAATTTCTAATCCGAGAGGAAAGATAAGAGGCACAAGGAAAGAGAAGGGAGAGCACTGAAAGAGAGAGAAAGAGAGAGAGAGAGAGATTTCAATCTTGGCAACGATCGAGATTTCCCATCGAGACGACGGCTATTTGATTTTCAACCCCATCGTCCCTTTGACGATCGAGGGCAGAGAAAGAGAGGCGTACGATCGACTTTGGGCGCGGTGGTTTTATCGAGTTACGCAACGAAAGGCAGTCGGCCAAGTTCTTTGTCTAGCGGGCCATCTGTCACCCTCCTCCTCCTCCACCCTCCCCCCAGAGAAGTGAGGAGACGTCGTCGTTGGAGGGAGGGCGCAGCGACAACGGCGTGGGCGTTACGACGACCTACTTGCGCCTCGGTAAACGGTTCGTCTCTGTCGTCTGCCCATACCGTGTTTCCCACGCCAGCGATACGAGATCCCGATAAAAGTGAGATAGGCGCGCGGGACAAGTAGCGGACCTCTGCAAGGATACGTGTATCGGGTATTGATTTTCCACGTACGGAGTTACAGGGTGAAGCCGAGACGCGACAAAGTTTATTAATCTGCTGGGGCGGGGAAGGCAGTGGACGCGTCTGCGTAGCCACGAAACGCGGGAGGATACGAAACTTTTGATCTTGTTTCGCCGCTCTTTGAGGAAAAATTTTCAACGCGCGAATTTTCTTCCATTCCACCTTTTATTTTTTTATTTTTTTTTTTTTTGAATATTTAATCTTGAATGAATTTTCGGCGACTTTTGATCGAAAGCGAAACGTACGTTTTTTTTGAGATGGATACTTAAAAAGATGGGTGGAAGGAAGGAAATATTGTAACGCGAGTTTCTATTTCCGAATCTAAATCGATAGAGGATTTAAATTAATTATTCGATAGATGAGAAATTTACGCGAAAGGTTCGAAAGATTTATTGATATAGCACGGGAACTGTTGTTGAATTCATTGTTTCGCCGCTCTGTATTCTCAGTTTCGTTCGATTTTTTTTTTCAAAATTTTTAAATTCTCGGTCAATATTCAAAAATAGGATAGTTTCAGTAATAATACGATATAGACACGGATTTAAATGGGTGAAATAATAATACGATTCCAAACACGTGATTATAAAAATTCTACAATATCGTTGTAAATATTACAATCTTATCGAAGGCAGTTATTCATCGATATCGGAATGATATCAGAACAGGTTTTTAAGAAGAGAAATAAACTAAGAAAGAATCAAAGAATTCGTGTCTCTATCATCTTCACCTATCTATTGTTAATTTTATGAAGACGCGTTTCTACTCGTCGTAACAATTAATCTCGCTCGATCGCTTTGAATCGCTTCCGTATCATGGCCAAGAACCTCGTTAATTCGCTTGGATGGAAGTTTCGCCGGTCGGCAGTATAAATTGGTCAACCTTTAGGCGCAGAAACGGTGGAAAGGAACGCGGGAGGAGGGGGCTGGGGAACGTCTAATACATCATAAACTTGGGAACAAAGAGGAGAGAGAGAGGATGTCGTGGAGAGAATCCACCGTCCCCGGCTATCCCCGGGACAAAACTTTGCCTATTTGTTAAGTCTTGCCCGCCGAAACTGTCTCAGATACTGGCGTCGAACTACGCCTCACACCTATGACCTCCTTAATCTCGTCCTTCTTCCTTCCTAACCCTCCGTTGTCTCGATGCATCCCACCAGGGTGAATAGGGGGCCGAAAACGCGCATTCTGATTTCGTGAAATTTCGTCGTTGTTTCGAGGGAAATTGATGACACGCGAAAGAAACTTGGCGAGAACGAAGAAAATGAAAGGGATGGGATGGGAGGATTTACAACAATTGTAAATCTCGCGTAGAAATTTAAAATTATAAATTTGTTTTATTATTGTTGTTCGCGATTCTCGAACAGCAAGACGAAAGTTGTCTTTTATTAATTTGGAATTTATATAGTGATATAATAAAAAGAATTTTTAAAAGGTGAAAATATTATCGATCATATTTCTTTTTTTTTTTTTTTTTAGTACGTTTTTTCTAGCAAAGGCTAATAATAAAAAATATCGTTAACAAATCGTTTAAACAGCCAATTCAGGAATTAGTCAAACGCAAATTATATTCCTTTTTTTTTATCTGCTGTAAATTAAATTTATTGATTATTGAAAGTAATATATATATATATATATATTATAAAAGTTGGTTCAATATAAAAGTATACAATTCCTTGTATATACAAATAAATTAAAAATTGATCAATAAATAAACAAATGTAAAATTGAATACGAAATACCTTAAATAATGTAGAAAACCAGTCACGATTGTCAAGTAGCCACGTATCGTTATCTACAATCAACCATTTGCAATAATTTCCTTAAATTTAACATTTTCCACCGATCTTTTTTTCCCCGTTTCGAAACAAAGGTCGTTCAATCGTCCGAAAACGAAAAAAAAAAAAGAGAAGAGAAAACACCAACTCGAAGACAGATACGTCTCGACTCTACGACTCGATGTAAATTAGGGGAAAGGCGCGCTAACTATTTCGATCCTATCGGGAACTGGATCCGCGTTGGGAGCGAGAATTCGAAATTAAAAAGTTTGGAGCGACGAGGCGAGGTCATCTGCATCTAAATTTTCTCCGGCGCAAGTTTCGGTTGGCGATTGTTTCAAAAGGATTTTAGCGTTGTCCGGTGTCCGGAGGGACAACTCGAAAACTAGAAAAAAAAAAAAGAAGAGAGAAAGAGATAGAAAAAGAGGAGGGGAAAAAGGAAGAAAGAAAATACAGGGAAAAAAGGCTGATAAAATTTTTTTTGTTAGCCGTGCCGTGATGTATGCGTGATCAGAATTCGCGAAGTTTCGCGCATCTGGTTCGAGGCGAAAGTTCGAGTGCGACACCCGCACATGACATCGCTGTGTGTATCGAGGGGTGGGATGGCGAGCATCGGGGGGAGGGCGGTTTCATTGTGACGACAATATCGCCTTGGGCGGCATTGGCGAGGCAGAGATGCAAATTTCGTGGAGGACGGCTCTGTTCTCCGCGTTTTCATCCATGGACGACGGAATTTAGTAACACCGCCAAGGAACGCTCGATTCTTCTCCTTGCTTGCCAGCAGCCAACAATTAATTTATCCCCTCCGCGAAACGTTTTTACACGAATCAACTATATTATTAAATTTCTCGAATATCATTTGTAAAACAAGAATTTAGAATTGGAATTAATTTTTGTTCATCGACGAGATTTAAAATTTGCAATTTCTCTTCTGTTCCAGGGGACGGCATCTTTCAAATCGCCACGGCAACGTTCATCGTAAGTACCTCCAGTTCATCCAGCTCGATCTCTCCACAGCAACGCGCCCCTTTCCTCCGGTTTCACCCCTCGAAATCAACCCCCGAATCAACTGTATTACGCGACAAACACAGTTTACAAACTCTCGGGAGAAAGCGAGTTGAATCTCTTCTCGCGAACAATGGTCCAATAGTTTCTCGATTTCTCGGCGTTCTACGCCAATGCGTGCATACGCACGAGTGCAGGGAGCAACGGAGGAAAGGGGTTGACAATGCAGCTGCGAGGCGGGGTGGCAGCTTCGTAGTCTCGTCGCCGTCGTGGTCTCGTAGCCGTCGTCGTCGTCGTGCAATGTCAGTGGCGATAGCTCGGTGACGGAGACGAAGAAGGGTGGATGGACGCGGGGAAGGGTGGCGCTCGAAGGAGGAAGGGGAGGTGGGTAAACGGAGGTGGGGACGCTCTAAGGTACATAATCACGCTTGCCGATTCCTTCTCTAATAAAAGTCTCGCTGTCACAGCCCATCAACCCTCGCCTCTAACCGGAAGAGATCCATCTGACTCCCCGCATTCTTTCTTCCTCTTCTTCTTCTTCTTCTTCTTCTTCTTCTCTCTTGCACACGACACGTGTGGAGAAAAGTGCATGTGCAGCTAGCACGAGCATGGATCCGCGAGATGCACCCTTCCCGCGACAGGATTGTGGGGGAGGGGGTGTGTAAGAAGACAAAAGTGAGCGGAATAGCGGAAAGGAGGGCCTGGAAGGGGTAAACACGGGAATCGAGCGAGATACGGGTCAGAAATGCTTGCCGTAGCAGCATCTGAACTTGCAATTTTGCTCATCTCCCCACTCGAAGATCACGTATCGTTTTTTTTCTCGAACTCTACCCACTTCTTCTCCGGATGAAGGAATTGACGTCCGTGCGCGCTCGTCGATATCCCGAGACTTACTCCACTCGGTATATCGATTAGGGAGCGAACGACGATCCCTTCGACGGATCGAGAACGATTTGCAAATTAATTTGGCTTTGTCGGTGGATCGTCCGCGATACGCTGATCCTCGCGGTAAACAGAGACTCCCGCACGAAATGCTCTTCATTCCTCCTCTCCTCCTTTTTATCCTGTCCTTTTTACTCTGTAAAATGTTAATAGGGATTCGATTGTGTGTGTGCGCGCGCGGGAATCAGTGAAATATGGTTCGTTTCCGAGGAACGCAAGATGCATTCGAACTTGATATTTTATTTAAACGGAACGTTATAAGATAGGAATTCAATCAAAAAAAAAAAAAAATAATCATCGTGCATTTTTCATGAAACTGCTATAAACTCTCTTCTTTAACGATTGTTCAATTAACCGAATAAATTAATTATTCGATACGATAGGATCTCGAGTAAATAATATAGAAGATGAAAACGTGTTCTTCCTTCTTTCAAACGGAGAGAGAGAGAGAGAGAGAGAGAAGTCCATTAAATCCGATACAAATCAAACGAATCTACGAGTGGATCTACGAGAAACACGATCCGAAATCAAGGGAACGGAAGAACGTGTACACGTGTATTAAAAAAAAAAGAATAAAAAAAAAAAAACGAAGAGAGCCGGACCATTGAATGGAATTTACCCTCCCAGGTTGTTAAGGCGAGCCCAGGGGTAAGGGTAGCACAGTGTCTTGGTTTCAGGGTCAGGATCTTTAAAGGGCCAAGCGTTCGAGGGTTCTTGGCCTAAACAGGTCTCAAGGTGCATGTCTCTGGTGGATTTAAAAGGCCCTCAAGGTGGTGGTCGTGTGTAGGATGGAAAAGAACCCAGATGGCTCGACCTACCCCACCTTCCCTTCCCACCCACGTGTCTAGCCGCTCGAGCCTCGAGTCTCGACATGAAAATGGATTTTCCTTCGCCCTCTCGCTCCTTCCACCTGCCCCTGTCTCCGTCCCTCCCCCACGCTCTACCCTACCCTACCTCCAACGTCCTCCAACACGAGGCGAACGAACCGTTTCCCTCATCCGGCACGCGTTAATAACGTATCTTGATGCGGACGAGAGAAACTTGGCCGTTCGACATATGTTCCTAAGTCATTGTGCACGATGAAAAAAAAAAAAAAAAGAAAAAAAAGAAAATACAGTTGTGCTCGCTCGATCCGAAGCTTCTCACGTTGGTTCTCGATGATGTGATGGAGCTACCGTTAGAGAAATTGGGGCCGGAAGATGGTGAAGAAGAGAGCCGGCCAATCTGTCGCGGAAGAATTGGAAAGCTCGCGCGAGGGTGGAACCGAAAAAGATAGAAGAGGGCACCGTTGGATTCCTCCGTTTCTCTCCTCTTTTTATTCGAGCCACTTTAGCCGGCGACCCGTTGCGCTCGCATGATCCCACAGACACGCTCGATTTCGACAGACACGCGCGTGGATACGTACTTGAGCGTCGTATACGGATTGTCGAAAGAAAATCGCAGATGTTCCATCGCGGGGCGAATCGTGAAAATAAAGTACGATAGCGTTGGAAAAAAAGTTTGAAAGTTACTTGCTCCGTTTGGTTCGTACTAATTTCCAAGAGCTAATATCGTCTAATCTGATATCGTGTCAAAAGAAGGAAGGAAGAAGGAAATTTAGTTGGATTTTTCGTGGAAGAAAAGGCACAGCACAATGCAGCAAAGTTTCCAGGTGTGGGGCTCGAAAAGATGTAGCAGGCACGCGTATTCGTTTGGTCCGGCACGGAAGGTATATACTACACACCGCACAGACAAAAGGTTTCACGGTCAGGACATTATGTTTACCACACGAAACGCCCCCGCAAACGCCTTGTCCGGAAGGCCGGATGTCTCGTGCTGAGAAATTACCGGGACGGATTTACGAGCGGCGACAAATCGGTGTGCAGTTCTTCTCTTTCAACCGTGAACGCGTGAAAACGGTCGTGTATTCCTCGTTACGGGCCACTTTGCCACGGTTTAAGAGGCATTAGCCACTTTGAACACGCCGGACAATGTAACGTCTCACTTTGCGCACGTTTTTCGCTCCTTTGTACATTTTTACGAGGCCCCCCTCCCCCTCCCCTCCCGTTATAATTAGCCCAGATCCCTTTCTTGTTCTGGGTGAAGGAAAGGTGAAGGCCTTTAGGCGGGACAGCAAATTTTCCTTGGCTTTATGGAATGGAATCGTTCGATCGAAACGGCACGATAATATTCTTCCCTAACGAGATCTTTTGTCGATTTTCGTGTACGATACACGCGTGTTTGCAAGGAGAGTCGTTTTAGGGCGACGATCTTTCTGCACGACGATTCGGTCATAAATTATCGTTTCACTTCGAAATCCGATCCTTCCTACAAAAATATTCAAAAATTTACCGTCACGTCGCATAGGACAATCGTTTGTTTCAAAAATTTATCGGCAAATTATTTTAATTATCGCCGCTATAAATTCATATTCTATATTATCCCATTCATACATTTACAAACTTCCAAAATATTGTGTATCGTACATATTTATTCCAATTCCTCCAATTTCCTCGAATACGGAAATCGAGATCAGTCAATTCGCTGGACCACGTAATTCCTTCGAAATAAAATATCTCTCCCTTTCGGCGGCACGCACGTCGAGGAGAGGGGAGGGGAGCATCCGAGCAAATCGATCGAAAGTTCGTCACCTTAATAATCTCTTTCTTGTTCTCCCTTTCCCCTCGGTGCCCCGGTTGTTGCACGCGAGGGAGCCAGCCGGGCGTCTGGCCAGACGGAATTTTAATGGGGGCACACAGGCAGCACCCCACGGCAGTTCCGTCCTCTGATGTGGAAGTAGCGGCTCGTGCTACTACCTGAGCAGCTGCGCGTGTGTGCGAGGAGAAAGGGGGCTCCCTTGACAGAAGTTTTATTTTATTTTGCCTTACCTTATGGGGCCTACCATTGGTGGAGGGGACCGCGATGTGTCGGTGGAGGAACAGGGAGAGGCAGGAACAGAGACGAGAGGAAGAAAGGAAAGAGGCCCCATGGGTAGACGCCGCCAGGTACCCGCCGAACGTCACGGTTGAGAGGGGGCCATCTGCCCCCTAACGAGTGTGTGACGTCAGGTGTGACGACGCGCTCTACCCGCGTCTTCCATACACGCGCGATAACGTATATATATATATATATTTTTTTTTTCGCCTTTTCGTGTCCTTTTCAAAAAAAAAGAAAAAAAAAAATATACGCGAATGGCAAGCTCTCTCTCGATTTTTGTTTCAACTGGCGCGCGACGACGACGAGGAGTGTGCGGGGAGGGGGGGCGCGCCGGTCAATTCACCGGAATCGAGGCCGAGCTGCGTTTTCGCGGTATCCATTTGCCGCGATTGTGCTCGCCGCAAAAATTGTCTCTTTCAATTTGCCCGGTGTCGCCGCTCTGTATAAAATATGAAGTTCGGGGTTTCACGGTTAATTGTATTGGCGTCTGAAGGGTCACCTTTTCAATTCGCGAAATTAATTTCGCGAGCAGCGCGCGCGCCACCGGGTCCACTCGCTCGCCACCCCTATTGATCGGAAAGTTGGATGCCTGTACATCGATCACGATCTCCAACCAACCAACTTTCCCGCCCGCGTCTCAAAGCTGCCCCTCGTTAATGGGAAAAACCGTTTTTCCGCCGTGATCCTTCGTATAATTAATTATTTCGCGAATCGGGGAACGGTTGGTGTGTGAACAACGTGGTATTCCCACCGCGTTGGAGGGGGAGGGGGAGGGGGCATCGATTGGTCTCGAAAGCGCGCTTTTTCGTCGGAAACGGGGAGAAAGGTGAAAGGTGAAAGGAGGAAGTTTGCCACGCGCGACTTACGGACGTTTAATACGCTTCGATACGTTAGGAAGTTGGTCGAAATAGGGGGAGGGGAGGGATAATTGGTCGCAACGAGCTTGGTGAATTGCTAGTCGGAAATATGAAGCGACTCTGGTTCGAAGTTTGCTTTCTTTCCGGATCGCGGTTCCGAACGAATTTATTTCGGTTCGAATAAATAAATAAATAATCGGCAAACCCTTTGCTCGGTGATTATTTCGAGGGATTATTTCAAAGCATAGCTATTTATCCGATTTCTTTTATTTTTAAACGATACGATTTAGGTATTTTAGAAATAAGAAAGAGAGAATAAAATAATCGTTCGGAATCATTATTAGGTAATTAATTTTCTCTTGTGAAAGCTATTGCTATTGAGGATGAGTAAGTGGTTTGGCGTGATTGTTCTTGTTAGATAGGGACACGATATTGCGTTTCAACGCGTGGCAGCATGCCTGCGACTCACTTTTATCGCAGTAGGCGTATTTCGTATCTTTAACAAGACCGTTAAATTGTTCTTTATCATACGGCACGGGTGTTATCGTGCTGGGCGGCTTCTGGAGATATATGCACGCACACTTACTTGTCCTCAGCACGCCCAGAAAGCCTGTGCGTGATTTCTGCTGTTTACAAAGAACGTTCACATCCGAAGAGACGAGCCAGACTTTTCCACGCGCGTTGACATCCATTTCAAAGTCGTCGTTCAATCACCGTCAAAGGATTCGAGTAAAACGCGTTCCCAACCACGCGAACTCGTCAAAATAGAATATTATTGCGCAACAAAAAAACAGCGGTACATACGTTGAAATTTATTACGACAATACTCTCCACGTTCCTCCCCCCTCCGCACCGTTTCTCTAGATTTATTGAAATTTTTCTCTTTCTATCGTGCGATTATAATTATTTTCCTCCATCGTTGCTCTTACGTGCTCGCGATTTTTATTCGATTTCATCGATTTTTGAACGAGAACATAACTTAGTCCTTCCGTGTTATTATTGGAAAAATGATGGACGACACAAAATTGGACGCTATATTTCGCTCAAAATTTCTTATTTTATATACAATTCAATATCGAGAAATCTTGAATTCGCGTGTAAAAATAGTAACGGGACGAATACTTTTAAAAACTCTACCCACTCTCGCTTCGTTTCGTCTGTATCTTTTTTCCACTCGAAAACGGAAATCAGGCTAGAAGGCCAATGACCCCTATTTTATTTGACATCTCGAATAACAGCTGTTCCATCGTAACAAATCAAATATTACTCGAGTAAAAAGCTTTTCAAATATCTTATCTAATTTACTTTTAAACCATTCTTTAAAACAATTTTCTCCTTCCTTCCTTTTTTTATCCTTCGAATCGATTCGACGCATAACGTTTTACCAAACATCCCTTAAACTCAAAACCTCGCAACAACCGCTTATATCATCGAAATATTCTCCCATTCCAAAAATGCCACCACCACCACCACCTTTGGAATTTCGAATATCAATCAATTGAAATATCTGGACAAGGCAATGGGAGAAACCGCAAAACAGGCGTGTCACTGACCATCCGGAAAACGCGGGATCGCGCGTGTAAAGGGTTGGCTCGGCATGCGTGCAATCTATCAAAGAGTCAAGAGAGAGAGCCCTCCTTCAATCGGCGCTCGGTCGCATTCTTCGAAGCGTGCGCGCGGTGAAGAGAATCGTGCATATGCATATCGATCGATCGGTTTGGTCGCGTGTTACGCGCCTTGCACGAACAAGCTCCAAGTATAAGTACGTAATACGCAGGAATGAAGGGGCATGCGTCACGGAACATCTGCCGCGGGCGCGTGGCCCCCGTCCGTGCCCCAAAGAGCATCGACTGAAGAGAAGGGTCCTTTGAGACAAAGAAAAAGTATGACGTACCGGCAGCTGCCGCTCACGGTGACGTAGGGCCCCCTTCTGTCTAGCAGGAGCACCGATCACCTAAGGTGAGTCCTCGCCTGGGCGAAGATTTATCATCATCGGTGATCGCGTGCCAACCGCAACTCTAATTCACGCCTGAGGCCTCCCCCCTCTCGTTTCGGGCGATCGAAATCGTTCAGAAGAAATTGTCCCGAATTGCAAATGAAAATTTTTCCCACGATTTGAAGAGATTAATTTACCGTGTTAATCTTGATCCGTGGAAATAGAAGATATTAATATTTCGAGAAATAATTGGATTCTAATTTTCAAGATGCGTAATAATATCGTCTTATTAAGATTCGTCTTTGGAGACGTATAATCGAATATCAATCGAACGTGCGTAGAAAATACACCATCGTGATTGTCGTTTGATCTTCCATCGTAGATAACGTTTAACTTCCTCTTTTCCACCAGGATGATTCTTACGTAGCTCGGCTTCACGTGGCAGCTTGAAAGAGGAATTGAAATCTCCGAAGGACGTGCAAACAACGTCCCCGTTCTCCATTATTAACCGCGATCGAGCCACTTTCATAAACATCTGGAAAGTTGTTTAACTTGGACGTGGACTGATGACTTGCGAAAATATGGCGTGTAACGACTCGACTCGTAATAAGCCCTCCTCCCAAGGCTTCCTTTTTTTTCTCTACTCCCTTCCCCTCCCTCGCCTGCCCGATAGAGAGACGAAGCAAAGTCCGAGAGTCCATCCTCAAAGCTCGCAGGCCGCTGAGTGCATGCCTTTCTTCTCGACAGAGACGCGGAAAGAGGAAAGGAGACAAAGACAGAGAGGCACGCGGTGGTAAAGCGTACTAATCTCCCAAGTAGACACGCTAATGAAAGCTCGGATGCCACTGTCTTTCCCAGTTTTTTTCAAGGCTCGCTGTTGTACGCGCACCTTTTGTCTCCCTGTTTTCAACGGAAATTAAACCCAAGACAGTGAGATTCCCTGCGTCGTAACAAGGATTTTGCATTCGGCCGATAGTAACGTCGGAAAATATCGAAGAATTCTACAGACATTCCGTACTTATGGATTAGTTTCACCGTCGTGCCACCGTCGTCTATTTCTCTCGAGTTGGAGAGCGGAACCGAGAAGAGATTTTGCAAGAAAAAGATTTCACTCGGAAGATGGAGAAAATATGAAAATTCACTCGATAAAATTCGAGTTTAAATAATTAATTAATTTCACGATGTATTTTTTCCGAATATTCGACCGATGACTGAATTATTGGATAGTAAGGGAATCGAGAAGGGAGGTTGCGTTTGAATAGGTAAACATTTGAATAAGTCACGGTCGGAGTAAAATTCACGTGCTACCCAAAGAATGGCGTTTCTGGGATCCTTATTATTACCTGATGGTTCTTCCGCGCCCCTGACTAAGGGTGCTCCACAGTACCTCCACCATTCCCGATCTCCATGCATCTGTCAGGGCACGCGAATCGCCCTTGCACTTGAAAGATGAGAAAAAGAAAAAAATAACACGTCCACGCCAGTAATTCTCCCCCTCCCTTGAAGAAGGGATCAATTAAACCGCTCTTGTTCAATTGCATGAAATTAATTCGTATAAAATGGGAACACATCGTTTCTTTCTTTCTTTTAAATTATTATATTCGGTCTCTCGGTTTCTTTATTTCTTCTTCTTCTTCTTTTTTTTTTTTTTTTTTTTTCGTACATAAATTCCTGGCTTTCGAAATAATTTCTGTATTTTGTCGTAAAACGTCACGAAACGGTGGAAAAACATCCACGTGTTATCCGTGCTAATATTTTTTCTTCGGTTTTAAGTTATTTTAAGTAATTTTAATCGCTTTATCATTTTGCGTTCATTTGTAACAATAGATGTAACGAAACAATCTCTAATGAAATTGTAACGAGTAGATATTCCTTCGAAGAAGGAAGAGAAGTTGTTGAGGGATCGGATGAATTAAAATAAGATTATATTTCGGAAATACGAGCAATAATATTGTTTATATTTCTGATTAATTTAATAATCTTGAAATTTTCACGCTTTAGCCGCTCTTTTGTTGCCGAGTGAATTGTTATCGAAGGGTGAAAATTTAATGCAACATCGTTGCACGGAATTCGTTGACGATTACTGGGGAGGATTTAATTTTCGAGTTTTTTTTAAAAGCGAAGAAAGCACGTGTTAGAATAATCAAGTTTACCTGAAAGAAATAATTAATTACCGGGGGGAGGAGCATAACTGCGCTCGTCCGCCAACGTGACATTTCATTTCCTGTACAAACAGTGTCAACTTCCTCCGTTCCCGCGTCTGCTGAATATTTAAACGTCTGTATAAATATGTCGCGACTCGTATTTTTCCTGACCCCCCACCCTTCAATTTCAAAGCGTCAATTATTCTTGTCCATTATGTTTCGTCCATTCCTTTTCTATACGATTCGTAAAAGTTATTAGAACCGATTATCTCGATCCGTGATTTCTTCTTAACGATACGTACGTGTATTGTCTTATCGACCAGGAATAACGTTCTCTAAAATTTAATCTATCCAAAATATCCCTCTCGAATTATTTTTCTTTTCGATTGTCCATCGATAATCTCGTCGTCGAATAGAGAAACTTTAAACATTTAAACAATTTTGAAGAAACGCACGAATTGTTATTCGCGTTTCCAAAATCGATTCAAGAGGGAGAATATACATAACTTGTGCCCGCAACATAAGTATCCATCGTACGTGCGCGTTTCTCCCCTCGCGCACGTCAAATCACCCTCAAAGTACATCCATCCTCGAGGAAGGACATGGACCTCGAGGATCTTCCGCGGGACGTTTTCGCCCGAGTCATTCGGTTTTCATGAGCCGAAAGAATTGCGAAAGGGGGTAGCGAAGGGGTTACTGCTCCGTGTGCAAGATAAAATTCCGGGAGAGAGAGGAGGAGAGGAATAAAGAGAGAGAAGATCGAGAGCACAATGACCGCGGCGAATCACGAGTGAATTTGAGAGCGAAATCGCGGGATATTGTTTGCGAGACAGATGCATCATACACATCGGAGCGGAGAACATGAGTTGCTGCCGATGAAAAGAATTCGCAAAAGGGCCCAGCCGAGCAAAGCCGCGATTCCTTTGCATTCTTTCATCCCAGGAAGAACCCTTTCATTTGCATCTGTCTCCGAAATGCAAAAAGGCCTTTTCCAAAATACAGATGTCCCCGGGTTAGACCGCGAGCAACCGCTCGAGTGGAACGAAAAATAGGATATTGTGCGTTTCTCGGCCTCCTCCAAGACATTCTCCACCTTTCAGGAATCTCAACCCTCTCGTAGGAGGCAGCTGCCTCTGGAGGATCACAGGATCATCTGCTTCCCCCTCCCTCCCTCTTCCTTGGTCGAAGAAAATCGCGCGTATCGAACGAATCTTCAGGATCGACACTCCGCTGGAGTGAACGATTTCGGGTCGAAAAAAAGTTTCTTTTCGAATGTTCATCGATGCTTGTTCTTGCTGTGGAAAAATTACTTTCTATTCTGAAAAACGGAACAGTTACAGTTTCGCGCGTAATCGGGGAGGATTCGATCAAGGGATTTTAGAAATTGTAAAGTAGGTGAAACGATTTTTTCTTTTTTTCTTTTTTTTTTTTTTCTATTCGCGGAATACAAAATATCGAGTTCATCATTGCGTGAATCTCTCAAGATACGAAAAGATTCGACCGAAAATATATTATTTCTGAACGTTCGTGACTTATCTCGTATCGCGCGGCAAATTAATCACGCGATTATTTTTGGACCACGCTTCGAGTCGGCCGAATTTTTCCGCGTATAATAATTCTACGCGTCGTTACAGTCGTCCAGTCGCGGATCGCGTTTATCGGTGTCGCGTTTATCATCGTTAAAATATTCTGCGAAACGTGAGTGTCGATACGTTCGTTTAAACGTTGTTTACCGAAACGCGACCGTGATTGAAACCGTGAATTCGTGAAGGCGTTCGTGGATGCCGATTATCAATGGAGAAGAAAAGGATAGGAGAAGAAGACGAGGTGGAATCGAGGATAGAAATCGCGGGAAGAAGTCGAAGGATCGTATAAAAAAAGGGGGGGGAGGGGTAATAATGCCTATCTGGCATTTCGATTATCGAGATCAAAAAAGATTTTCAACCTCTCTCCCCTCCTCCCCTCCCACCCGTAGGTGCGCGCGCGCGTATTAGCTGACAGGTCTGAAATTGCGAAAAACAAAGAAGGGACGAGGAGAGGGATCGCGGAGGCTGCCGCTCTACCTGGTCAGCAGACGTATATATACACGGTGGTCCAGAAAAAGAGAGTACGCGTTAGATCGAGTTTGCTGATTTTCTGTCGTACGTAAATTCCTCGCCTTTTTTCCACCCCCTCTCCCCAGCCAGCCTCGCCAGCTGAGCCACCATCGTGCCGCCCTCCCTCCCCCCCGAGCCTCGGTCAGCTCCCGACCGTGCTCTCTCCTCTGGAACGCGAGGACGAGGGGCGGCGGGTGACGTGCGCACTTTTTGCGCGGAGATTTTTCGCAACGCCCTTCGGCTTGTCCTCCACCTCTCCACCTGTGCCACTGGCAGCAGCCCCCCTCCCTACGCCCCAGCCCGCTCTGCCTAGCCTAGCCGCGTTTTTTATTTTACCCCGCGCGTCGCCGCTCGGACCGTCGGCCGATCAATGAATTGAAGCGTCCGTCCTTTTTCCTTTTTCCCTCCCTCCCCCCCCTCTTTTTTTTTCGGTCAGCTCCTGCCTCTCCTCGTTCGACGCACCGCCGCCTGCACGGCTCTCCGTCTCCTTTCCCGCGCCACGCTCCCATCTCTCTTCGACCTGCCTCCGAATCAACCTTCTCCCTCCCTCGTCCTCCTGCACCCTCTCTGCATCTCCTCTTTCTCTTTCGGCCCCGCTATTCTCTCTCTCTCTATCGCTCCCTAGTTTTCTCCTCTCGACCTCTCTCTACCGTCAGTGCCGGTATTCGTTCGTTCGTTCGTTGGTTCGTTCGTTGGTTCGTACGCTCGTTCGTTCGGGCCTCTCTCTATCTGCACATCTCATTCTATTCCCGTACCCTCCTGTTCCTCCTCTCCTGTTATCGTCCTTCTCCACCTCCAGGTCCACCTCTGGTCCTTCTCCCGTTCGACTCACCCTTCCTCGCTCGGAGAGAAACGGACTGGAAGCTGTCCCGCTCCCGCTCCCCGGCCCTCTCTCTTTCCTGTCGTTCCTCCAACGGCCTATTCGACCCTCTATCCTTCCTCCGTCCCTGTTCCACGCTCGCCGGACACACGGCCACCCTCTCTCCGTTCCCCTCTCCCTCCGTGCACACGTATATACACACAGCCGGCCGGTTACCACGGTGCATGTGCATCCCACATGCACCTGCAACCCTCGCGTTTCGCGATCTCGCATCGCCGGATAAATCTCAGTGACGGTTGTACGGGAGCGATAGAGAAAAAGGGTGGCTCGAGCGGTGGAGAGAGAGAGAGAGAGAGAGAGAGAGCGAGAGATGGCGATCGTGGTGGAAGGAGGAAGAGGAAGGTTGGAGAGAGAGAGAGAGAGAGAGAGATGTGCGCGAAAATCGGTGCATGCGCCCTGGACGGAGAGAGCATTGCCTTCCCATATATTCGCCGCTTCTTTCCTCTCTCTCTCTCTCTCACTTTCTCCTCCTCGTTGCCAATTTTCCCTCTCTCTCTCTCTCTCTCTTCCCCAGACTCGCTTTTTCTTCTCTCCGCCTTTTTTTCCACGTTGCACTTTTATTTCGGCAAAGACCCTCGGGGGTTAATGCGAATTTCCACGTAAAGTGACGGACGCGCCTTCGAGTAATATCGCGCGAGACGCGTGGCCGTAAACAAGCAATCCCGCCGGAAATGGAGGAGACCACCTCTCCCTCCTCCTCGCGCTCCTTTTCGCGGATGATTCTCTCGGCCGGGAGGATGTGTAAATTATTGGAATCGCCGGTTGAAAGGGCGAAGATCGATCGACGTGGGGGCCATTTCGCGAAAATCTTGCTTCGCGAAATTCGCGAGGAATTCGGATACGGATCGTTTTTGTTGTTTGGAAAGACGTGCAACGATTAATTAAAACGTTGCCGAATAGAAGATATCTTGAAATGTATATAAAAAGAAACGAAAAAAAATCGATCGAATCGCGGGATTAGATATTTGATAAAGTATCTAAATTCGAGTACGAATGATTCGTGAAATAGAATCGGTTGTTTCGCTTCGCGATTGATTTTTCAAGAGATCGAAGGAAACGATGGAAACGACGATTTAACGAATACGCCGTCACGCTGGCGTAAAGCATCGATACCGGGTGTTTTCGTAATGGCAACGTGGATATGGGGAGAGGGAGAAAAAAAAAAAAAAAAGGAAAAAAATTAGCCGAGTCGGCTTACATGCGAATATCCCGGGGAGAAAGATACACAAATTCCGAAAAATTATTACCAACGCGGTCTCGTATCGGTGTTTCAATATTTTCAGAGATTCACTTATCTCCCTGCAGCATTCCTGCCGTGTTATTCTTCAGAATTTTGTTTTACGTACTTCCATATCGTATATCGCGGTTGCACAGCCGCGCTGCCTCCACAGGCCGGCGCAAAAAGCGTTTCCCCTAGAAACCTGTGCCACCGGCAAATATAAAATTTATAACGCATTACGTGCTCGCGAATATCATGACACGTTCATATCCGGTTATCATCTATATATATATATATATATATATATATATATATATATATATATATATATATATATATATATATATATATATAAAAAAAAAAAAAAAAAAAAGAAAAAATAAACACCGAAGAGTAAAATAATAATAATAATAATAAAAAAAAAGAAGATAGAACGATGAAAATGTTAATAATCGTTCTCCTTTCTTCTCTCTCTCTCTCTCTCTCTTTCTCTCCCTTTCTCGTTCTCGCTCTCTTTTATAAAATTATTCGTCTCCTCTATTTCTTTTTCTCTATCTCTCTCTCTCTCTCTCTCTCTCTCTCTCTGTCCCTATCTCTCTAAAAAGACGTAAGTTTATTCATTATCCCGGACGTACAGTACTGGACACAGTAGTCGACTGGACAATTGGACTGCCAACCCCATCGAGGATAGCCTGGGAGCCCCGGCGGCAAATAAAATCGTATTTCATCCCCTTGCCGGCGAAAATTTTGTCTCTCTTTCTTGCCGCCCCGTTCCCTCTCGCTCCCTCTCTTTTCGCGGCGCAAGCTCGTACATCAAAGCTCGCATGCGTCTATCTTCCTCCTCGAATGTTGCTGCTGTTGCTGCTACCGCTGCTGCCGCTCTCCCTTCCTCCCTCCTCGCTCGCCTTCCTCCGCTTCCATGCTCGAGCCATCAGCTCAAATCCCCCCCTCCTTCCTCCACTGCTCACCCCCGTGAACCGCCACATTACCCAACTACCCCCTTTTGCCGCCCTTCCGACCACCGCCACCCACTCAACCCCATCCTGTGTACAACTCATAAACTTTTGTACCGAGCTTTAGTAGCTGCGAGCTAACTTCCGGTTCTCGTGACACGCTCCTCTGTCCAGTGTCAGGCGTCAATGATGCCAATCGAGAAGTCGGCGGCGTGTCACGGCTTCGTTTTCAAACACGGGCCGCCATCGACGTTCGACGATAGACGCGTGTGTGTTCCATGCGTTCAGCGCGAATATATTTACCTTTTTTTCTTCGATTCTCGTCGTATATCCATCTGGATCGATGAACAGAGCGTCGCGAATTTCTTCTCCGCGATTTATATTTATCTCGATATTTTTCTTACATCTCGTTCCCTCTTTCTTCTCTCAACGATATTTGGGGAAAAAATTGTGATCCGTGTGATTAAAGATGAAAATTTTATCTCGAAAAGAAGGATTTCTCTCGACATCTACTATCGTTTCATCGATGATCGATTTTCAATTCACTTTTCAACGATTAAACGTTCAGCCCCCTTAGATGAAACGCGACCTCTGACGACTGAAAAAAGGACTAGTTAGAGTAATCCAAGGGATAAAATAATCCCTGGCCGCGAGGGAAGTTACCTCGAACGCAGCATCGCGATTTATTTCAACCCTTTCCTGGCCCAGGCATGCAACGGTGGTATCCTAAACCCCTGGCGGTGGTAAGCTAGCTGACCACCAGTGGTTTTCATCGTATATAACTCGATTAGCCCTGAATTCTCTCTTTTTCGATATAATTCAACGCCAATGCAATTTTCAGTAATTACTGAACAGAGAGTGGCGTACAAAAGAGCGAACGAGTTGGAGAGAGGAGGAGGAGGGGGAGGGGGAGGGGCGGTTAAGGCCGGAGATCCCATCAAACTCGCGGAAATCCCCGGATCTTTATGGGAATCCAGAAGAGAAAATTGCGAATCGCGAGTTGTTTTTCTACGTTTCGTAAGAAGATGCGACGCGACGAAAAGAGCTAAGAGCAAAAAAGTATCGCTTTTTTCTCGTGGAGGAGAGAAAAACAGGAGAGGATATCTCTCTTTCTCTCCCACCTTCGTTTGCGCGAAAGATCGTGGAGAAATTTTCGTCCGAGGGAATTTGATCGACGGATTTACCATTCGGTGCGAGAGTTCCAACGGAAGAGGAGGAGAGGAAAACGGCGAGAAGCATGAAACAGCACTTCCGCGCTGATTCTTCAGGTCGGTTAACAGAGCTTAGGAAGCCGGTTACTCCTTTCTGAATACGAGAAAGGGGAGGTGGAAGGGGGAGGGGGAGACCTTACTTATTAACCACAAATTACACGAAACTAGGTTGGCGGAGGAACATTTTTTTTTTATTTTTTTCTGCTCTCGCTCTTTATTCAACGCGGCGAGCGAGATTAAAAGTACAAGGAAACCCGGGATGACGACTGGCTTTCGACGTTTACTTACGCGTTTCCTCTGCCGCGTCTCGCCAATTAAAAAACCCGACTTCTGCCAATGCGGTTTCCTCGCCGGGTCTCGCATTTGTGACTGACAGTTTCCATCGGGGCGCTTGCCGCCTGCCGCGTTAAAAAAAGAAAGCTCGAGCGAGCGCGAGTTGAGTGGAAGAGAGAAAGAGAGGGAGAGAGAGAGAGAGAGAGAGAGTAGGTAAGAGCGGGAGGGAGGGAGAGAAGGAGAAGGAGGGAAGGAAAAAAGCTGTTTCCCGAAAACCCTTCCGAGCGTGCACATCAAAAGCATCGGGCGGATGCGGAGAGAACGGTCCGCCCTCTTGGCGCACACTCGAAGGCGCGCTCCTAATTGCGTTATCCGCGGCGAGAGGAGAAACGAAATGAGGGAAAAAAACTGTTATAATTTTTAATTGGAGAACGCAACTGTCGTCCATCAAATTGGACCATTTGGCACGTGGCTGCCACGCGAGAATTCCCGTTAAACACCCCCATAGCCCAACCCCTCCTGGGTTAGGGTCCACGATTTTCCTCCGTGGGGGTATAATAAACAGGTGCCACGTGTAATAATTACGGTGCCGCGTCGGGACAAACGGCGGTGATCGAAGGGTGTTCGCGGAGAGAGAACATGGTTTTCGCGAGAGAGATTATGATTCTTGTGTTTTTTCTAATATTAGATCGGCGAAATTGATGATATTTATGGATGAACGTGTGTTCAACCATTTAAGTTTGTTTTGTTGATGGATCGATGGAGTACGTCGAGTAGTATCGAGCGTGATGAAAATATTGGAACGATCAAGGGACCAATGTGCAAATTTTCTTGTGCAAATTTGAGAGAAAGTAATTAGGAAAGAGTTGTGATTTATTTTTTAGATAGGTGTGTGGAATAATTTTGATATCTTTAATCAATTTTATATACAAACAGATAAAAGTTTTTGACACGAAATAAATAATGTTTGTGGAATTTTCTTGTATTCGTTGTTGAATTGAAAAAGTTTAAGCTGATATGTTTGATCAAATGCGATCAACGATATTTGGATATCTCTCGTGTTCTCTTTTTTTTTCAAACTTTTTGAGATATTTAACTTTCCAATTTAAAATTCGTAATAATACTTCGTAAAGTTTGAAATTAAATGTCTTTCTTTCGTTCAATTAAACGATATGGATGAAAAAAAAAAAACTGATTTTATCGATCACAATCAATTATTGGGGAATGAAGAAACAACGGTAGACGTGTCTATATCCATACATTTGTAAAATTGCTCGATAACGTAGATCACAACGTTCACTTACCTTATTACAAAAAATTTATCTAAATTTCTTTGCTCGATATTTCCTACAGAAATTTCTTATTTCCAATATTACCATATATTACAAATCTATCACACTTTATTCCATCTATTTTTCAATAAAAAAAGTTTCCAGCAATAGAAAAAAACGTCAATATTTTCTAAAAAAAGAAAAAAGAAATATCAAATATTCCTCGTGCGTGAGAATAAAATGGAAGAAGTAATACATCGTACAGCAAGTTTAGAAGAAAAATTTCATATTGATAAATCTTTTTCGTGCATCGTCATCATCGCGCGGAGTGACAAAGTAAAAGTATTTCGTTTCTCGAAATAAAGAGAACGATAAAGAAAAATAATCATGAACCGAGTTGCAAATGATCCACGGTTGTTCACGAACGACCATGAAAAATTCTTACGAAGGGTTGAAACAGAATAGGTAATGCGTCTTCCAGAACAGATCTGTCACCTAATTTCTCACGATACATTTTTTTCTTTCTTTTTTTATTTCTTTTTTTTTTTTTTTAGCCCGTCGACGCAGAACAGACGCGGCCAAACAGATTCTTTCCATTTGTTTCGATCGGCGAACGATCGACGCGCGTCCTCACGGCCGGATCCGGAATCGAGTCGTGAATTTTACATGCGAGGAGGGGCCGTGGCAGCGTTCGCTCGCGCCACATCGCAGGAAGTCTCCTCTCTCTTCGTTATGGCGGGTGAAAAAAAAAAAAAAAAGAGAACGAGAAGAGAGGGAGAGAGAGCTTTTGTCGCGTTTGCAAATCGAATCCGTCGTCAAGTGCTCGTTCATATTTCACGCGGCGAGCTGCGAACGTTGTTCTCCGGCTGGAGGAGCTTTCGAGGACATCGCTATCGAATGGTCAGAACGCGCGGTTCTTCGAATCGGTGATGGCTTCTCGTTGTTCAATGGCGTTCGTTGTTTTCCATTCGTTTGACATATACGCTCGAATCGTTTGTTCCGTGATAAGGCGTGGCCAGACGATGCGATTTAATATTTGAAAAATGAAGGCAAAATTATTATAACATTTTTGGAGATATTGGAAGATAGATAAAATTTCCTTTCGATCGAGTCGATTATTAATACGTCGTGATTTTTTTAGAAAAAAATATTTCGAAATCTGAGTTGCGCGTTTAATGTATATTTATTCCTTCCGTGATTTAATTTTTCACTCATCTTGTTCTTTGACGAATGAATAGTTAAAAGGTAATGAGTTTGAGGAATATGGATACTTATGCATAAAAGTAGTATAAAAGCAGAAAAATTCATTCCTTACATCATCGATTAACACGAATCTGAATATTTAAACGAGCTTCATCGTTCGGCTTGACATTTATCATCCTCGTAATTCAGTAATGAACGCTCCAAGACAAAAGTGTCTATTTATTTATTCTATCTCCACCATATACGTTTGTCGTCTGATTTATTCAATAGACCGGTATTTCCGCGGAGGAAGAGAAATAAGCTACATTAATTAACCAATCGAAATCTAATAACTCATTTTAAATAAAAGTGGATACAACGAATCGATTAAAAGGAAGAGGATAAAATTAATACCGGTAAAGCGTTTCGAAACGAAGAAGAAGAAAGGAAGAAAGAAAGGAAAACAAGGAGAGAAGGAAGGAAGGAAGGAAGGAAGGAAGGAAGGAAGGAAGGAAAAAACGAAAAAGTAGAAATAAAAAACGAAGTAAAAGCCACGTATTGCTCCCTCGACGGAATAACACATCCCGGTATAAAAATCGTCAAACCATAAATGCATTCTAAAAGAAAGAAACGTTAACGCAAAGGTAACCGGCGTCGAGCGTAACGAATTGGAGGGAAACAGCGTAGCTGAATATCAAGGATATTGATCGAATCCCATAAATCCTCATCGTGGATGTCGATAATCGGAGAATCCGATAATCGAGTCGCGAGGCCGACGTGCGCAGCTAACAATCGCGGAAAAACGAAGAAAAACGCGAGAGGTCGCCCCGCCGATCGAAACCAACTCTCCTCCTCTCTCCCCCCCTACGCTCACCCTTCGACCGGCTTGTATTACGCGAACGTCGAATATCTTCCGTAAAAATGGCGATTAATCTCGGCCGTCGAATCTCTCTCCCTCCCTTCCTCCCACTCTTTCTCTCTCTCTCTCTCTCTCTCTCTCTCTCTTTCTCTGCAATCTCGTGCTCGAACTCGAGGATTGCCTCGATCCTCCTCCGCCCTGTTCATCGCTGCGTCCTTCGGCAAGAAGACAGGCGAATCGGCGCGCGTTCTCCTCATAATTAAGGAACACCGTTTAAACGGTGGTGGCGCACGGTCCGTTGGCTGCTCGGGGGTTGGTCGGAATTGTAACTTTCTCATGAGGAAAGAAACGGCGAAAAAACGGCTCGGTGCTCGAGATTTAACGCATTTCCCGCGGTCGGAGGCCGCTCATTCTTCCCGTGATTTCGCGTCCACTGATGCGTGTCCGGCCCAGACTTTTTCGACGAGCCGTGCCTCGCGTATCCGCACGCACCGAACCGCGGCACGCCTCGCCCGAATATTCTCTTCTCTCTGCACGCATACACACACAACACACACACACACATACACACACACACGTATACATCACCTCTGCCTCTTTTTTATTTTTTTTTTTTTTTTATCTATATCTATATCTACACGCACACAGTTAGACGAACGGGGGAGGGAGAGGGGCGAGCGCACGCGCACGTTTGCACGTGGGAGCGAGCGAGAGGCGTGCACACGCGCGTGGAGTTGGATGAAGCGAGAGGGAAGCCAGGAATTTTCTACCATCGTCGTCGTCCTACCATCGTCGAATCCAGAAATGCCGTCGTGAATTCTGCATAATGCACGGGCCACGCTCGGCCGAGCTTCCTGCATAAAATAATCTCTTTCCGCGATCGCGATTCGCGGCCCAAGCCGGCCAAGTGAAAGAGTGGCAGATGTCACGTTGCCGCGTATTTTTCACCGATCCACCCCCTCTCCCCGCCCTTTCCCTCCTCTCCTTTTTACCTACCCTGCCTCCCCCTCGCTTCATCTTTCCACCACCAATTCCATCCTCCTCCTCCTCCTCCTCCTCCTCCTCTCTCCCCCTTCACATTTTCTATCCGTCGTCCCTCTTTTTCGCGGTTGTCGTCGGCAGGGACCGAAACGAGCCGAGGGCAAGAGAAAGATAGAGAGAGAGAAAGAGCGAGAGAGGAGAGGGGAGGGGGAGGAGGAGCAGAAGGATGGATAGAGGAAAGATGAGAGGAAAATGTGGTGAAAAAAAAGAGAGAGAGAGAGAGAGAGAGAATGAGACGAGGAGGGAGAGGAGGGGTTACACCATGGGGAGGCGGCGTGACAACGTGTGTGCCGGGAGACGTGTGCGTGTACGTGAGAGAGGGTTGAGATTACGTGGGAGGAGGATAAAGAGAGAATTCGAGAGTGGCGATGAAAAAAATCATCTCGTGCCCGGAATCGAGCCTTCGCCGATTATTATCATTATTAGCCGAACGATGGCCGCGAATTTGGCCTTCGGGGAAAGGGGAACGAGAAAAAGAGGGGGGGTGGGGGTGGAGGGGGACACGCCTCCCCGTGGCGTCTGAGAGGCAACGGCGTCTAGGAACAACGCCGATGACACCGGGCCGGCCGGATATTAATGGATTACTGGCCGTCCACGGGGAGATGTAATCCGTGGACCGCCACGGATCTACAACGGCGCGGCAGAAATAAGCGAAACGGATATCACTTTTGCACGCTCGCTGTCGACATTAATGCCTTGTTTCCTGGGCGGCGCTGGTTTTTAATTAATACTTGTTATGTCTGACTAGCGCGCGTTCCCCGGTTCTTTCGTTTGCTGAAACACGGATGATATGTTGTTTGCACGCCGGGACAATGGACGCGGCGCAACACACAGCAAGGATTAATGGGAGACGGTCCGATGATGTAATTCCAGAAACGTTTGATATTTCGTTCGCGCGGTAACAGCGATTTTTTCTCTCTCTCTCTCTCTCTTCTCTCTCTCTGTCTCCCCCCTCCCCCTTTTTCCGCGTGTGTGCGCGTTTTTTACGCGTCTCTCTCTCTCTCTCTCCGCTGTTTCTATCTCTCTTTCTCTGTTTGGACACAGGATCAAAAGGTGGATACGGACGAAACACGGGGTATTATCGATTCGGGGACGCGAGGTCCCTCGAATGTCTTGGCGGTGATAAAAAAATTTTCGTAATTATCCTTTGTTATCCGATTATCGAACGTTTCGGGTTTATATATATATATATGTATACGCGGAATAAAAAAGGCGGTTATCGCGTAAAACGTCATTTTCTGGGGAATATTAAACGGCGGACAGGGGGAAACGAGCGGCTACAATCTTTTCAACGGAAATCAAATATTCTGAAAGACAGGGCGAGCAAACGAGGTAAAAAAGAGACGAGAGAGAGAGAGAGAGAGAGAGAGGAAGAGCGGAATGGACGTGGAGATGGTGGACGCGGCTGTATGACGACGGCAGACAAATTAACTCGACGCGCTGGCGAGCGCATATTTTCCTGAAATTAATAAAAAAATAACGGATAGCGGATGCTTCAAGCGCACACAGTGGCGCGTTACATGCACGCATAATGTGCATAAAAAATCCGGTACGTCGGCTTCGTTTAAAAAATTCAACGTATCTCCCAACGTGCTTCCTAGCCGATGCGACGCTGGACAATTTTATATGTAAAAGAGACGGGGGTGGTACGATGGGGGGTGGGGGCAAACGAGGAGAAAGAGAATGCAAAAAAAAAAAAAGAGAAACGGAAAAAAAAAGAAAAGAAAAGAAAGGAAAAAAGAACGGGGGAAAAGAGAAGACGTTAAAGGTAGGAGAAAATTAATCGCGATTAAACTCGATGAACCATCATATAGATAAAGCGCGAACGTTCAAGGGTCGGGCAAAGAAACGAACACAAAAACGGCCCTCCGTCAAAAGAGAATCGCGTTCCGGCGATGCATTAGCGACATACGAACCCATTATTTTTCACGAACTTAATCTCCCTTCGAAATGGAAAATCGAATTCCGCGTTTCCCCGAGTTTCCCGCTCGCAGCGCGAACGGAGAGAAAGAGAGAGAGAGAAAGAGAGAAGGAGGGAGGGAGGGAGAGAGGGAAGGAAAATCGCGGCGCGGTACAAGCGATCTCCGGTGAAACACTCGTGCCGCGCATCATCCTCGATCACGCTCGACCATCCTCAAAGCTTTGAAGAGTGGCATGGATTTATCCTAGACCGGTATTCTAACGAGAGAATACCAACACGCTCAAGGACAGGGAGGAGAAAAGTAACGGGGTGGACGATAGTAGGGCCGCCGCGTGGCGCGAGAGCTCGACTCGGGGGTGCGTCGACGAAGGAGGGAGACGGGGTTTCGGGAGAGAAGAACGAATTAGCCCAGCGGATTAGCGTCCGCATATTTTTGCAAAAACGAGATAATGCAAAAAAGCGCGCTGACCAGTCCGGCCAGGCTGGTGCGGATGCTGCGTAGTAGAAAGGCAGGTGGAGGAAAAGGGGGTGGTTGGGCGAGGATGGTTCGTGACGGACGGAGGGCAGGAGGTGGAGGAGGTGGTTGGAGGTGGATGAGGGGGCTGCGTCGGGGGTGGAGGGCGTGGCCAGGCGGCCTCTGGCAGGTTTCGAACGAGAAAGAGAAAGAGGAGCCGCGTTTCCGTGGTACCAGAACTCGCGGGAGAGCGAGGCAGAGGAAGCGAGAGAGAGAGAGAGAGAGAGAGAGAGAGAGCGGCGAAGAGCCGGCTCGGATGGTGAAGAGGGCGAAAGAGAGAAAAGCGGGAGAGAGGCGATCGAGGGAAAAAGGGACGGAGGAGAAGGAGGAAGGGAGAAGGAGAGATCGGAGAGAACGGTGAACGGTATAGTACGGACGGAGAGAGAGAGAGAGAGAGAGAGAGAGAGAGAGAGAGAGAGAGAAGAGAGGAGGAGAGAGGACGAAGGTGAGAGAGAGGGAAAGAGAGGGAGAGACGACGAGAAAAAGTTATAGATGCACCGTGTGCATGTGGTTCGCGTACGTGGGCCGACAAGGGGCGCGTGTGTTGGTGCGTTGCATACGTGACACGTATGTGCACGGCACGTATGCACCGGCGCATACGATCGCACACACGAAGCCGCGCATACCCGTCACATACACGTGGCCGCGTATCGAGCATGGACCAGTGTGTGCGTCTCGCTATAGCCAACGTGGCCCGTGGGGCAACCGGGGGATGGGGTGGGACAAAGGGGTAAAAATCATTGCGCGGTCCAGCCTCGAGGCTGATCGATGGTTGCTGCACTCACCCCTGCATCTACTACCCTCTACCTCTCTGTGCCCGTACCCCCCGACGACTACCCTATACCACCCACACCCCTGCCGCCGCCGCCTCCCCCCGCGCGCACATTCACTGATCCCTGGGACTCACTGACTGGCCAGACAAAAAATGGCCGGTTCGAAGCCCATCCGCCTCTGCCCAGGCTGACGTCGGGTGTTTGATGACCTCGGGGTGGCAAGAGAGGCCCGGGAGGTGAAGGGTGCAACTACGAGTCAGGGTGCAACCGACGGCGGGGGACGGCTGGTGCACCCGAGGGCCGACGGCCGGAAAACCGACACCCTCCGCCACCCACTACAACCCACCCTGTCCATCCTCCCGACCCACCTCACCTCCCACTCCCACCCCATCCTCCTCCCCGCGTTTCGTCCACCTACAAAAGGGTGGACGCCGGGAGGGAATCGATGACGGTAGATGATTTTACGTATACTAGTTCACCGGTCAGCTCTGCCCTCTTTTCGTGGATTCGGTAGCTTCGCGATTCGCCGCGGACGAGCCGTGCCGTATTTTGACGCCTACGAACGCCTCTCCTCACGTGTTTCGAGAGAAGCGTCTCTTTGAGCTTCGTTCTATCTCGAATTTCTCCTATCACGAATCTGTCGTCCTCGTTAAAGGACGTGGGAGTAAAAAGGGATAGGCGGATAAAGAAAACAGGAAACAAATTTTTCGACAATTTCTCCCTTTCCTCTCTTCCCTTTTACGCTCTTCCCTCCTTAATTGTTCTCCGTTATCGCGGAGAAATTTTCCATTCTTTAATCGAACTCGATTATCGATTTTGCGTACGCGCTTCTTAACCAGTCCAATCGACTCCGCTTTAAACGGTGTCCGGTTTTAAACCCCAAACATTCGTTTGTTTCGCTACTGTACTCTATCGAATGCAACGAACCCGGAAAGAAGAGGGAAAAGAAAAGAAAAGAAAAGAGAGAAAAAAAAAAAACTGTCGAACGACCAAAGTCGTTCCCTTTTGAATGTAGCCCCTGGAAATTTCGATCCCCGACCGAATGCTTTTTCACAGAGCCGGCCCTCTAAAGTCGATCGTCGGGCAAACCCTTCCCCCTTCCCGCCCCCGGTTGCCGAAGCTCTTTCCGCGCGCAAACTGGCGAAGTTCAACGCCAATGACACGTCGTCAGGGCCGTTAATGATGCGCCCCTACCCCCGAGCGAGCGGCGCCTACACTCGACTCCCGATCCTTAGGTACACATCCCCGGAGACAAAACGCTCCCTCTGCAACCGAGGCGTCCTAAACGGATGTGTGTATGATAGAATTTCTTCCGTCATTAAGAAAGCCTTACAATGTGTACGGGTTTCTAAGCGCGGCCGTGCAACTGTCGTCCGTGTCGCGCCACCCGAGTCAACGTCACGGCGCCCGTACCCGGGGGACAAAACTTTCCCGATCCTCCGGGCGACGAAAGTACACCCGGCTCCCCATCCTCCTCCCCCTTTCTGTAGTATATATCCGCGGTGTCTATTGAAGTAACGGTAAACGCGACTCGCGCGAAAATTTCTCGCACTTCGCGCTCCAGATTCGCCACTTTCTTGTCTCCTCTTTCTTCCTCCCTCTTGCCTTTCCTCGCCTTTGCCCCCTTCGCCAGCCAGCCTCCTTTTCCGCTTCCCTCGCTTCGCGCTTCTTCTTTGAGCCGCCGCTTCTTTTTTTTTCTTCTTCTTCTTCCTCTTTCTTCTTTTTCTTTTTTTCTTCTTCCTTTCTCTCTCTCTCTCTCTCTCTCTCTCTCCCTCTCCCTCTTCCCTCTTTCCAGCGAAACTCTCCCAGGCCGGTTGAATGGTTAAGCGCGTCTATGCTCAGGTGACGACTCCCGTGGAGGGGGCGGGCGGCGACGGGAGCCGTTGTCGGCATTATGCGGCGCGAGTTTTCCACGCGGGAGGGTGGAGAACGGAGATGTTCATCGGTTCCTCGTGCCGCGAGAGGATGTCAGAGGTTTGATATTTTCTCTTTGTCCTTTAGAGCCTCGGCGTTTGGAGAGCCTCGCGTCCTCTCCTCGTGCCTCGTTGCCCCGTCATCCCCGTGAAGATACACACAGATCCCGACGCGTGTACGCGCGTTAAACTGTTTCCGTCCCGCTTCCTTCGATTCGTGGTTTCATTTCTTTTTCTTTGTTTTTTCGAATATTTAGGTAGGTTGAATGAAAGAGAATCCGGGCTTTTTTTTTCATCCGAATAGTTTTAACGGAGATCACGTTTTAATTGGATGCTCCTTTAATAGACGATATCGATCTTTCCCTGCGCACGATCGAGAAGATTTTCGTTTTAAATATGATCCGGTGGAAACCGGATGGGAACGAGAACTTATTTGTATATATATATATATATCATCGATCCGGGTCAATCGAAATTCAGTTTCGAGGAAAGAACGGGGAAAATAAATATAAATTACAATTGATATCCGGATAAATCGATCGGTTAACGGGGCGCGTTTATTAACCGCCTCAAGTTTCCCTATCAAGTTGCGCATAGAAGCGCCGCCATCGTCATCCCCGATGAAACGATGGATCAATTGCGATTCATCGAGGAATCGGTCGACTCTGCAACCGAGTCGGTGTCCTCTTGCCGTGCCCGTTCCTTCTGACACGGCCGCGCGTTGAATCGCGCGGTCGGTCTCGCGACGCAAAGTGGTCCCATCCAGCTGTTCGGATCCAGCGCCGAGCACGGTTTCGTTCCGTCGACATGCCGGCAACCCTAACCGAGTCGATTCAGAAAGCGGCGTAGGAGCAGGAGAGGACAAGAGGAGGAGTGTATATGGATATAAAGTAGCTCGAGTGCGGCCGATAGAGACGGAGAGGGGTGGTGGTTCAGTCGAGAGAAAGAGAGAAGAAGAGAGAGAGAGAGAGAGAGAGAGAGAGAGCGAAGAGAAAGAACTCGAACCCGGCCTAACCTACCCCAATCGAGGGCTTACGTTGGAAAGCTTGCACGGCAGCGTAGCGAGGCGGAGGCAATGGCAGGAGAATCATCGAAAAGCCCGGCGCTTTGCTGGGTGGTGCAGGGTGAACGAGCTACCGGTGCGCGGTCATTGAATGGACGGAAAAGGGAGTAAAAATCATTGAAAAGCGATGACTGCAGGCCGACGCTGGCAGAGTGGATCATCGAATGACCAGAGGCCACCCCGACCCGCTCCTACCTAGTCGCCCTCGTGTGGACCCCGCTTTCATGATTTCTACTGGAAATTAGCCAACTGGCTAACGACCAAATAGGAGCCTTTCGCCTTCTCCCTTCCTCCCTGTACACCTCTTGTCTCTGAATCTCTGCCTCTCCTCCGCCCCGCCTAGCCCTCTCCCTCTTCTACCCGCTCTCTCTCACTCTCTAGCTCTCTAGCTCTCCGTCTCTTTCTCATCCCACCTCTATCTCTCGCTCTCTTTGTCTCGTTTTCCTCTCGCGAACGCGCCCTGTGTGTCGATCGCCCGCCTGCCTGCCTGCCTGCCTGCCCCCCCTCTCCCCCTCCTCCCCCCTCCTCCTCCTCCTCCTCCCCCCGTTCCCTCTCTTTTGCTCTCGAATTTACGCCCTCCGACGGTGCACCCTGTCGCTCGATCCATCGGCCGGCCATGTCCGCGTTTTTATTTCGCGAACTCTCCGGCAGCGTCACGATCGTCCGGCCAATGTCCTTGCTCCCCGAGATTTCACCTCATCCTCGGCCGATCGATGATCCACAATTGCCTCCCCCCGATTATATCTTCGCACTTCCGTCCACCTGTTTATGCTTTTCGATACCTTTTCTCAAAGATGTAACAATAATTAATTATCGATCGATTATCTTTCTTTCCTCCGGTGGAAAGAGATCGTTCCGCGAATATATTATGAATATCGCAGCTTCGGACGAAAAATCCGAATTTTTAACCCCCTCCCCTCCCCCCTCCACCGATCGAGAAACGAAAGAAAGGAAGGAAGGAAGGAGAGAAGTATAGGAGTGGTCGAAACAGGAAGAAAATCCATACGATGTCGTTGGAGGCACGAGCGCGAGTTAGGGAAACGATCAATTAAAATGGCCGTGATTGGGGAGGGGGAGGGGGAGGGAGGAAGAGGGGCTCGAGTGGGCGCGAACGCGAAAAAGTCAAAGTTAAAGTTGAATTCGTGGAGGCGGCGTGGCGCGAGCGAGGTGGTTCTCCGGCGCAAGAATATATCTCGAAGGAAATATCGGATGATACCCGGGGCCGATTCCACGCTAGGTGGAAGGCGGAAGGTGGGACGGGACACGGGAACAAAAGTTTCGCGGTTCGTGATAGAATGATAGACGTTTGTTCGGGAAAGAAAAATGCAAGATTCGCTGCAGTCACGAAATGGCAAATTGGAGTTGAAACTTGCCTCGTACGGGTTTGGGATAGGTTGGGTTAAGGCGTGACGGCGGAGGGCGAGGGGGAGGGCCGTTGCCGGGCGGCGGAGGGGCGGTCGGTCGGTCGGTCGGTCGGTTCTCGTACGGAAAACACAGAGAGAGGGTTGAGGGTTCTGGTTAATCGAGTTTCGTCTCCACGGGAGATTACGAATTCGTGCGTATCGTTTCGAGCGCATCCCGCCCCTGTTTAATAACCCAGATCTGGGAAATTATAATTATATCTCTTATATAAGACCAAGCTCTTTCTTATTTTCACGACAAGGAATCCTTGGCTACTCGTTGCTCGGCAATTAATCCTTTGGCGAAGGTGTTGGCGAACAATACGAATACGAGTCTTTTCTCTTTTTTTCGATATGATTATTGATATGATTATTCGAGAGTGAAATTGTGAATTGCGTTCATTGCCTCGTTAAAGGTAAATACAAATGTGATTTCGCTTTCGAAAATATTATGCGTATCGTCGAAAATATCAGAATTTGACAGATAAAGATAATCCAATTTGCGATATATTTAATAAAGTTAACCTTGCTCGAATAAATGTTCTTGACGTTTGTGCTTCTTTTATTATATACATTTTCATATTGATAAATGGATTTTATCGAATTAAATTTAAATCGAAGTAATTCAATTTGAATAACTCTAAATATCGTTGTTCGTTCAATTGAAACTGTCTGCCTTACGAACTTATGACTTATGCGTTGAAATCGATTTTTAATCTTAAAAATGATCAATCATCTTTTCTTTCATCTACCCTTCGATCTTCATACTCTTAATATTCCTTATCGAAATCTTGTCGAATAACGATCTACGATTTCTAAAATCATCGGCCACAAAAGAATCAATCGTTCGAAAACGAAGACTTAGAGATAGACAAGACATAGAATCAAGATCATAGACTCATGATCTTACTCTGGAAACTCGATGGAGAGGCGATGGGGTGGCGGCGCCACAGATAACCTTAAAAAAAAATCTTAATGCGGCTAAAGTTGGAATCGAATCGGGACGCGAGATGCCCGCGGCTCGCTGGAAAGAGAAAGACGCGGAAGGTTAGGGAAGGCTTTGGAAGATATACACACGCACGTACACATCGTGGGGTGGGGAAGGGGGCGTAGGGTGCAGAAACCGTGCGTGCGAATCCCCGAACGGAACACATGCAAGCTTTGATAAGCTTTGGGAGCACATGTACACACGGTAGCGAGGCATTCGAGCCTCTGGCATCGCATAATATTACGTAACGCGCGATTCAACGGGTTCCTTTTTAGCGCCACCGGGCCGCGTTATGAGAAAGATCCGTCGAAAGAGGAGATAATACGCGGCGTCTGGCTCTCGCGCGATCTCACGCCGATCTGCTCCCGCGGTGGCATTGATGTTCGAAAACGGCCGGCATAAGGCTCTCGCTTGATACAGTGGCATCGTTGGGTGTCGTGTTGAGTGATTAGGAACCGGGCCTTCCGAAGGATTTCTTTGATCCGAGAAAAAAAGTTTCGATATTCGGAACGAATGATCATGGCCGAATAATTACATGCATAGACATAGATTTAAATACGTAATCTCCTTTGTGTAAGACGCGTGATAATCAAGACGCTTCGATTCTACATTGATTGATAAAAATATTGAATTTGAAACGATTGAATCTGTTCTCTCTATCGTGTCACGAAACAGGGGGGTGGAAAATATAAACGAAACGTTAACTGAGACGTTACACCCAGCCACTCTCGTAACAGAGGAAGCAAACGAGGATCGCAAGTTTCTACCCTCGCCGCGTTCTTCTTACGTGTCTCTCCGTGTCCCTCTTCTTCTTCACCGCGAGATATCATAGGGCCGAACCCCGGCGTTGAGAGCCAAGGGTTGCATCGCGGACAAGCAAGGCGCGGAGGAGGGCGGAATATCGCCCCAACCGAGGTCTGGTGGCGCGCTCTCCCTCCCGTGGAGGGAGAGGACGCTTCAAGGAGGGTCTCCACTGCTTATTTATTTCTCCATTTGAATTTTATTATCTTGTTCCGTCGTTACGGGGAGCCCCGCAGTTAGTTCTTCGTTTTCTTCCTTCTTACGCCCGCGACACGAAGAAGAAGGGAGGGGGGAGGGGCGCCACCAAGAAGGACCGACCGACCGACCACGCGAGGGTGATTCCACGGAATCAGCGGCGCGTTAATTCGAACACGATAATGGATAACCTCGATGTTTTCGCCCTTTATTGAGCAAGTATCGTATCGATACCTTCCATCTTACTTTTCCCAGCATTCGTCCGCCTTACGTAACCATCGTTTACTTTTATTTTACATATCGAGCATTCCCATACCTTCTTCTTCTTTTTCCCAAGTGTCCTAGAAACGAAACTCAACTCGCTGGAACGTGGAACGAAATCAAGCCGCTACGTCGAACGACGCAGTTAGTTTTCCCGCGCGTTTGTTCCTCTTCTCTCTCTCTCTCTCTCTCTCTCTCGAAGGAGGAGGAGGAGGAGGAGGAGGAGGAGGACGGTGAATATTTTCGCGAGCTGTGCCTGTATTTTAACTCGGCATAAGTTTTTTAACATGGCCATATTACGTCCGCGGGCGTCACTGGGCAGGGAGAGAGAGAGAGGAAAAAAGGCAAGAGCGACGAGCAAGAGGTGGGAAGGGGTTTAAACATAAGTTTCGAAGGTCCTCCAAAAACCGACCGGTTCGCGTGCACCCGTAGGTTTGCCAAATTGCCGTGTAGAAAAAAAGTTCTCTTTAAATCGTCCCGCTCTATCTGACCGCTCCCGTGCCACCCCCCTCCCTCGTCCTACGTGCCTCTAGTCGTTTCCGGGCATAGAAAACATGTGTGCTAACATGGCACGCTCAACCTGCCGAACGTTAGGTTAAACGCGCGTGTACGCGCGGCCGGCCCTCCGAGTTTTGTGGACCCTTCTCTCTGACCCTTCAGCCCGCCCGCGAAGTTGGGTTTATCGATCGCTGATGCAGCCCCATGCCACGCTGCAATTTCGGTGTTTTCGTCATTCGAAGAAACTCGTACGATCGCGTTACTCGGGTAACGTTAACGGGTTTTCCTTTTTTCCTTTTTTTCTTTTTTTTTTTTTTTCCTCCTAACTCGAGGTTTTTCTCGTTTAAGTTTACGATTCGATTCGTGACGATGACTCGTTTTCGAAATTTTATTCACGTCGAAATTGACAACAGGGAGTGGACACGGAGTGGATTGGAAGTGCGAGTTTAAGGAGGAATTGTTTAACGATTAATGATTATTTTTTTGGAACTGATCTAATTTGTTCTTCGATCTTAAAATATTATTCGTAGTTTAACGGTTATATATACATATATATGAGATCGAATGATTAAATGTATCGTTAAATTCCATTGTAAAATTTACGGCTTCTGAAATTTTTAAGAGGAAACAGAAGCAATACGAATCGATCGCAGGAGAGAAAAAGTAACTGTATATATATATATATATATATGCGTAATAAAAGTGTCGCGTTTTCAATTAAATCAAAGTTCGATATCCAAGGAAGGACATCGACTCTTTCTTCCCCAAAGAGAGTCGATTCCTCGGGGATAGGGGTGACTACCTACCTTAACCTCGCCACGTTTATGCGCACTTTAATCTTTTCGTTTTCGAACTCAGTTTTATCCTACTTACCTTCGACGCTGGTTCGACTCTCGTCAGTGAGTGCAGAAGAAGGGTTCCACGGTCTTTCTTCCCTCTCGACCGAATCCTTCCGGCTCCCTCTTTTGCCCTCCTTGCGAACATGACTTAAAGCTCGCCGTCCTTCAACCGGATGGGGTTTCGATGGGGTGATTTCGACGATTCGCTCGTCGACTGCTTGCGAGCCTCTAACTTCGTCTCGAGCCGTGGCCACACCGTGGGGAAAGGGATCTCGCCTCCTTGGAAACTCGTTAGACTGACGAATTTATCAGGACCCCCTCCCCTCGATGCTTTAAAATGCATGCAGCCGTGCATATTATTCCACGATTATTTATTTCTCCGGGGAGAGATAATATCGATGGGATGCTCCTTGCCGCGTGCATTAACGCGGCCAGCAATCGAGACGCTTCTTCGCTCCAAGGTTTTCGCGGAGGGGGTAGTCCATGAAGATCGTTTCGAAAGAAAAAAGAAACAACTTTCTGCTCGAGATCGAAAAGTTTGATCGAGTTCAAGGAAATGTTCGATCTCAGGGATAGAATTTTTTAGAATCGAATCTAATAATAATAATTGCCGAATCGTTTACCCGTCCGAGAAAATAAATTTCAAGAGAAAAGGAGGAATCGTAACCAGTTTCGAAATAAATAATTTTGCTCGATAAACGAAAATGTATCGCTTCGTCGTCTTTTTTTTTTTTTTTTTTTCTTTTCGATTATTCCCCGTCGCGGGGGGGAGAATCAAGATGTAACCCGTTCCACGAGCGATTGTTATTTGGATCCAGAGGAATCGAACCTTCCCTCCTCCTCCCCCTCCCCGCCGCCCTCCCTCCAACCTCGCCGGGTACACCGAGAAGTTCGACAAGGGTTGTTCAAACTTCGGTTCGGTTCTCTCGTTTCGAGGAAAAATCGCTGGTGGTGCTTGTGTGCCGAGCGGAACCGCGCGATCGAGCGAAGAAAAGCTCGACTTGACTCGACAAGGCCTTGCTCGACGTTCTCTCAACTACACAGGCATCGGTCGGGAGAGAGGAAGAAGCTCCTCCCGATATTCCCGGAGCGAGCATTAAATCGGTCCGCGACGTGGAATTTTCTTAATAGCGAAAACGAGCTCTGATTCCGAAGGGTGACTCGAGGAGGATCGAGGAGGAGGGAGAGGGATGAGGATAGAAGGCAAAATGGGGAAATGGGCGAGGAAGGAAGAGGAGCGGTAGATTGATGGAAGAAACGAAAGAAACGGGAGCAGAAGACGAGGAGAAGAAACGAAGGTATCGAAGGGGTGAGGAGGGCGGGAGGAGTGGGCGAGAAAGGGGAGAAGAGAGAGAGAGAGAGAGAGGGAGGAGGGAGTGAGAGAAAGGAAAGAGAAGGTCTGAGAAGTCCGCTACCGACTCGACGACCTCCACCACGGCGATGAGAACCCTTTAAAGAGAGACGGAGAAGGAAAGAGTTAAGAGTCGGGTTGATGACGGGCGTAACGGAGAAGTAGAAAGAGAGGATGGCGAGGGGGTAGACGGGGGTGGAAGAGGTGGCGGGTGGCGTAGTCGGGGGAGGGGGAGGGTGGAGTAGACTGGATGGAGGAGCCCACGTTGCAATGATATCGATTCCAATGCTTCTTACTAGACGCGGTTGGTTAGGGTGGGCAACCCCTTACTTTTTATCCCTTTTCCTCCGCCTCACTTCCCTGCACGCGCCCCGATCACAGTTCTCCTCGTCCTTCCCCACCAACCCTCTTCCGATCCTCCCGCGATATTTTACTCGGTTATTTTTGCTAGTCTTCCTTTTACACACACACACACGCACACACACACACACACCCTCCCCCCTCTCCAACGCCATTCCATCCGTTATTCCACTATCCACCCACAACCACCCTCCGTTTTACGTGTCGCGCTCCTCTTTCCGTCGTCCCGTTCGCGTCAGTCGTCGGTCACTCGGGAGGACACCGTTGTGGCCGAGGACGAAGTTATCTCTGTACCTCGTCGAGGGGAGGAGCCGGGGGAGGTAAGGAAGACGAAGTTAACGAAGTGTTGTGCCGCTCGACTCGACTCGATTGCGTGACACGGAATTTTGATTGCGCGGGAGAGAAGTGAGTCACACGGTGCCTCGTTAAATTCGATGTTTTGCCCGGACGGACGATTAATCTCCATTTCGTTTCGTCGAGATAGAGATTCTGCCGCTCGGTTTACCGTCCACCTCTTTATTGTCGCGCGGCAAACTGCTGCCGAAAATGGAAACGGAGGAATAGTCCGTTCTTGTCCCCCGATTTAAACCGGTTCACTAACCGGCTCGATGAAACGGTGGCGGTGGAATTAAATGTATTAACAAGTTCTTCTCGAACGGTGCTGGTTAAATTCAAACCCTCCTCGCGCTTGCACGGGGCCAGCCCAGAAAACTTTGCCGGCGCTACACTTTGAAGCACCGGCCTCAGTTTTTCTTGGCCGCGATATTATTATTCTTTCTCCGCCGCGAAACTTGCCTGAACTTCCGTATCCTTCTTATCCGTGCCTCCGCTTGATGAACTCTTCACCAAGAGGAGAAAGTGTGGGAACCGAGAGTGGAACCGAGACAGAAGGTAAAAGAAACCGAGGGGAACCGAGGAGTGAGGGGGAGGGATAGGATTGCAGGCGACGAAATAGATGAGAAGAATTCGAGGGGGGTTGGTGGGAGGGAAAAGAAGAGTGTGTGTATATACATATATATATATATATATATATCTAGAGATCCCCTGATTACTGCGAATTCCGTCTTTTTCGCCGTCTGTCTTTTCGTCTTTCCCCGCTTCATCCACTTGACAGAGAGCGGCCTACCTCCTCCTACTACTTCCCCCTCCCAGTTGTCGCTCCTTCTCCTTCCATCCCACTCCTGTTCGCTCACCCTTTATCTATCCTTCCTGTTCCCTCGTCCCTTAGCTGATTCCCCACCTCTCTTCTTCGGCCCTTCTCTCTCTCTCTCTCTCTCTCTCTCTCTCTCTCTCTCTTCTCGTCCTCCCTCCCCGAGCAGGCTCTCTTCGTTTAATTGATTTCTTAAGACCCGATGGGGGTTCGCGGATGTGACTCGAACGGATGCAGTTTTTCCTGCTTCTCGCCCCACTGTCCTCCAGCCCTCCATCCCCGCGGCTCTTCGTTCACTCCGCCAGGCACTCCCGGATTTTCTTCTTTCTTCCTTTTTTTTTTCTTTCCTTTTTTTCTTTTCTTTTTCTCCTTCGACGACGACGACGACGACGACGACGACGGCGGCGGCGACGGCGATGCGAAACTCGTCGATGACGACGACTACGACGACAAGTACGAAGAGAGCACGAGGAGGAGGACGTAAACGGACATGGAGATGGACTGGTTGGAAAAGGAATAGAGGAGCGGAGAGAGAGGAGGAGTGCACCAACTCGTGGGAGGGGGATGCAAGATATTGCAGCCCCGCGGGACACACAGAGACGACGTAATCTCCACGACGGAGCCGGAGACGTATTACAATCCCGCGGTCCTCCAACCACCAAGTCACTCGGTTTCCCGTGCATGAATGGCCCATTCTCCTTGGCCTGTCTCTAGGAAAGTCTCTATCTATTCCGATTACCGCCCCACCCCCTTCCTCCTTCTTCCCTCGCGCAGAACGGTGTTCCACGCTCGGAACGGCGACGAGCATCACCGGAGTTTTACCCTGGTTTCCCAGCAGCGGCGTGCCCAGGCCGCCGGCTTCGGAGAACAAAGATTTCATTTTTCACCAGACGCCAGGGACCAAGGCGGCGGGTTCAGGAACGGAGGCGGAGGAGGAGGAACGCTTCTTGCGTTGCAGATTTCTTTCATTATTCCTCTTAATCACGCCTCGCTGCGCTGACTGCGCCGTTCCTCTCGTGAGTTCTGACGCGCGGAATCAGGACAGCGGATGAGATTCTTTTAAGAAGACGCCCCTCCTCCCCTTTCCTTCCGCCAACCCCTTCCTTCCCCGCTTTTCCAAATCATCTTCCACAGCTTGGATTCTCGATTCTCTCTCCCTCTCGAATAATTATTCTCTTATATATTCTTATAACGGTGTCTTCTCCGTGACGACGACGACGACGACGACGTCCTCCTCCCGCCCCGTGTATCACGAAAAAATCACTCGAAATGGAAATCTCGAGTGTGTAGAATTTATTGGAACGGAAACGGTATCGAAGAAAGTTGACCGGTTTTCGCGTGATCATCCACCACTTTTAGTCTCTTCCGATCGTTGAATCGGGAATGATGGAAGCGTCTCGTCTTCCCGAGAAAGAGAGAGAGAGAGAGAGAGAGAGAAAAGTAAATCGAGCATGGAGGTAGACGACGACAAGAATAACGATTCACTTCCCGAATGTACCTTCCTTAAAAACATCCTTCTACTCCCCCCCCCCCCCTAGCACAGACGGTAGCCCCCTTCGTCCTCGAGAATCCGCGCACTTCTTTTCTCCCTGTTCTTCGAGCGTCTCCCCGCCAGCCTCTGAAGCTTGTCTCTCCCATCGTAGACGATATATACGAAGGGGTGCGAAGTCGTATGAGCGTGTACACGGAGCAGGAATTGAAGGAGGAGGACGAGGGCCAGGACGAGGGGGACCGCGAAGAACAAAGAGTGCAAGTATAAGGTGGACGGGAGGGAGGGTTAGCTCCGGGGGGTGGGCTGGGTGGGTGGTGCATATAAGATGGGCGACGTACAATGCACGCACCCTCGGCGCACTCGAGGCTCCTCAAGCAATGCCCGTGAAGGGGTGAAGGAGGGTACGGAGGGAAGATTCCGAAAACTCGGCCGCTCAATACGTCCGTGCTTCGAATTCACCCTCGTATTTTCTTTCCTCCTTTCTTTCCGTGCGCGTCTTTCCTTCGAATCGCCCTCCCACCCCTCCTCGCCTACCTCTCTATCTATACATCCATGTGTGTATATATATATATATATATATATATATACATACACATTTAACCTCTCGCTCCAACCGGCGACGGCCCGCTCTATCCGTCTCCGTTGATCTCCTCGTTACACCCTCTCACCCTCTACGAATACCGTCTACGACAGCGATCGCACAGCTCGACGCACAATCAGACCGATCGAGCATCGTCAGAGACGACACCAGGAAGCGTAATTGCGTTTAATGGGCCTCGAAAGGGGGATGGAACTTTGCCGTACCTACCTCCGCCCGCAGCCCTGTTTGCTTTTGCGCGACCAAGCGGTTTCGTTTCCCTGCTATCGACTCTCGTTTAAATTGCCCGAGCTTCCGGCCTGCCCGCCGGCCCGCTCCGTTTCTAATAGATCATTTCGTAATGCATATTACTCCGCGTGTGCCTCTCCCTCACCTCCTCCCCACCGCTAATTGACCGTCCCGAAATTACAACATTACCCCGCGTAATTAACGCGCGTAAACGCTCCGATCCCGCATCGATGCCCGAAATAATAATAACCTTATTGTATTGTAACGGGCCGTTCGCAAGCAAACGTTTGCGAGCAACACGTGCCTCGGACGAAAATTCGAACCCGGTTGCGGAAAAACTTTGGCGTTTTTCTTTTTTTTTTCTTTTCGCGTGGCACGACGAAGGTTCTCCTCCGCCTTTTCCTTCCCCATTTCTTTTTCATACCCCAAGGTATGTATATATATATATATATATATATACACCGATACCCGACACGTGGAGATGGATGGTTCGAGCTTCTTGCAAGAGGTTATTTGAGCACCCCTTGCAAGGTGGTGGCAATACACCGGCGACACTCGAGCATTCCTTGCGCGTCCTCGGGAGGGGAGGAGGGATGGGCGGTCGGAGTTGAAGTGGAGTCATCGTTTGCGAGAGTGCTTACGAGCCCAACGTCGTCATCCTCCTTTTCCCCCCTTCCTCCCATCTTCCACGAATCTCCATCCGTCTCTCCGTCCGGAGAAGAAGACTCGGCGGCGAATCCTCGAGCATCGAGGCGTCGTCTACAACGAGAGCGGCGTAAACCTTATTCTTACGCCACTTTACCACCAAGATGTTAGTCACGGAAGGGGGCACTCTCGTGGCGCAAGCGTATATAATCCCTTCGTCGTAACGGTGGCGAACTTTCGAGAGGACGGTCCCTCGTCTCGTTCCCTTATCGCGTATTACTTCCTGTCTTCCTTCGTCTCCTTCGTCTCGTCACGCTATTTGATATCCGGAACCCAGTTTACACGCGATGAGAAAGAGAGAGAGAGAGAGATCTATCCGACGAGAACTTGGCCGGCTGGCAAAGTTTCCCGCGTCTTCGACCCAGTTCGCACCGTCTGCATCCGCGACATCGACATCGTTCAGAATTATTTTCAAAGATATTATTACTGGATCGTCCTTAGTCTTCCATAACTTCGTTTCTCGAAAGGTTCTTCTTCTCGAGAGCCTTTTCTTTCATTGGGATTTTATCGAGATTCGACGTTTGTCGATACCAAACGATAATGGAGAACAGTATTTGAATATTATCCGGTATTATTGAATCTAGTGTAGAAAGTGAATACAAAGTGCACAATTCGGTTTAATAAATATTTATTATCGCATCGAATAAAATATAATTCTACGATTCCACGAATGTGGAACAATCGCAATGTATACATCGATCTCTTGTTTTTATATAATTTCATAAACGAGATTATTCTTCATTTCTCGTAAACATTCCAAGGCTGAAGAAAATTCTTGGAATAACGTGTAGTTTTCAACGTGTAGAAAGGAACGTATCTACACACACACACACACACACACACACTATATATATATATATATCGTTTAAATAAATCGCGTGTCTGATGGAACATTTCGCCGACGAAAGTAAGTCGGCCACGATTCAAGCTGCTCCACCATCATCCACTCGTTCGAGTTAATCATATCGTCAAATTAATGCCCTCGCGAGCTCTAGTTCGGTCGTTAGCTAAAATACCCCATTCATCCGTACCCTTTCCACAGAGCCAGAAGCTTTTCTTCGGGCATCGCTAATGCAACGTACATGCGAGTGTAATCCCTGCACAAGCTGCCGGGTATCGTACAAAGGACGGCGCTGCAGACGGTCGGATGCAGCCACCTCCTATCGGAACACTTTCCTGCATCGTTCCCGTTATCTTTCTTCTTCAACTCATCTTCCGGGCGACGGGGCTTACAGAGAAAAATCGTCGTCGTCGTCGTCGTCGTCGTGGTCGTGGTCGTGGTCGTGGTCGTCGTGGGCCGTCATTCTATTCGTCTGTGTCGTTCTCCATCGGGAGAGTGCTACTTAGAGAAATCAGAACGCGCGGCACGGTATATACGGATCCTCGTGCTACTTACGTCGTAAATAGAAGAAGGCCAAGAGAAAAGAGGTATCCGGTGGAAGAGGAGGCTCGTTGGATGCCTCGAACTCCAACGTTAATGTCGAGTGCACGCTTACTCGTCGTCAGAAGAGCTTTTCTTGTTCTTGATGCGCGTTGGACAATGGCGAAAAAACACTCTCCCTCCCTCTCTCCCTCTCTCTCTATTCTATTTCGCCTCCTCTGTCGTTCTACCGGGAAGTTTCCTCGTTCGGGCAACCCCTCAGCGGTCTTTTACCACTCCTGTCTGTTGGCTTTCGTGATGACACGAGAAGTCGGAGGAGTAGAATGAAGAAGGAGTACAGAGAATGAGAAGTAAGAGGAGGAGGAGGAGGAGGAGGAGGAAGATGAGAGGACCACGAGAAAGAGGTGCCTCCTGAATGTCCTCCACTTGCTTTTCTTCTTTTCCTCCAACCTTGGCTCCTTCTCCTTTTCTACACCGGAAGAAAAGACGCGTGGAGGTGGAGGAGGAGGAGGAACGAGCGTGGAAAGGACACAAAAAGTGAAGCAGCGATTTGAGACGCGAGGCATTCGCGGAACTTGGCACCACCCGGTCCTTTCGTTTCGAAAGAGAGCTGCTACGACAAGGAGGGGAGGTGTGGGTGTTGCCTTCAGGAATTCAAGAAAGCTGCGCCGTTGAATGCGTCGAGGAGGCACGCTTTTTACCACCTCCTCCTTCTTTCTTCTTCGTTTTTCCTTCCTTCGTTTTCTTTTCCTCTTCTTTTCTCTTTCTTTCTTTCTTTTTTTCTTCTTTTTTTTTTTTCATCTTTCGCCCGAGGGTCCAGAGACGACGGATCCAGAGAGCAGAGAAGGAAGTCCACGAGCGATAGAGAGAGACCGGGCGAAAAGAAAAGCGTATAATATACTCGAGTGGCGCGGATTGTCTCTTTCTTCGCCGCGCTACCACCTTCATTCTAACACCAGCCCGCAAGCTTATTAGCCACTCGACTCGTTGCTTCGTCCTGAAGAACTCCTTCCTTCGCGTATCCAAAAGAGACGATCGTGTCGCCTCTTTAAAAACGTCTTTTCTCGGGCAAAGGAAATTATTCGAGGCGCTTTACAACGTCAAGTGACTTCTTTTGGTTGATTTGAATTTATAGTTGAAGAAACAACTTCTTTCAGATATCTTTTTCATAAATTTTTCCAAGCAGTATTAACACGAAATATGAAGTATTTCGACAATTAAAAAATCGATTTATGATTTGTGAGATGATATGAGATCCCAGTTGAATATTGAAATTATATTTGTATCAACGAATCAACAGTCCATGCCCCGAAATAAGTATACGCTCTGTCAATAATAAACCTGTCACCACGGCTACAAGAATACCTTCGGTCTTCTCCAAAAGCGACATTTTCCTGAATGGAGGAAAGGAAGTAATTCATGGTTTAATCACGACCGGAATATATTACGAGGTGTGTCAAACGACGAAAAGGCAATATAATTTTCTGGCGAGCGCAGAGTCTCACCGAAGCGCGACAAATAGGCGGCGGAAGTACGTATCCACTGGACCAGGTATCCTTATATACTGGAAGCTTCCACTTTCATGGAGGAAATGAGCTCTCGCTTCTTCCGTTCCGTGCCGCGATACGAAGTCTCGATACGAGGGCGGCCAAACACGGAACAATTTCGCTTTTCCTTCCATTTTTGATTCAATTTTTCACTCGTGCACGCTATTTATTACGACCACTTGCACTTGGTTTCGATTCGTCGTGACGAAAGAGTCGATCGAAAGAGAGAGAGAGAGAGAAGGCGCTAATGCAGCAAGGATCAAACGAAAAAGGAGAGGAGGAGGAAAAGGAAGAGCGATTTTTATTCGATATGTTCAATTTTCTCAATCCAGGCGTGGTAACTTTTTATTATTACGGTTATATTATATCAGATTTCTTCTCTTGCGAGCTCGGGTAATGTTGGATAATGGAGTTTGAAACAACAGGGCGGAGCGCAGGGCGCCGTGTGTGAAACGGGTCCGAATGGGGAAAAAAGGCCGAGACAAAAAAATATTTACCCTTCTTTTTTTTATTCCATTACTGCGCACAGCCCTCCCTTTTCTTCCTGCGTTGCCGACGAAAAACGACGAAAAATGATATTGGAAATCAGAGGACGGGTGAAAAAGTGATTTTTCGCGGATGTTTAGAAAACATTACCCGGCCCAGGGCCTAGGGGAGAATTACAACGTGAAAACGAACGAGACGAGACTTTCACAAGACACGACAACAACGAACGAACGAACGAACGAACGAACGAAAGCTTCGTTTAAAAATTCGTTACGGATCCTTTATCATTTTATCGAGTGCTGCAATTTTTTCTTTTTTTAATGAAGCACGTTAAATGTAATTTTTAAAACGGGATATATTTCCTTCGATCTTTTTCAACCGTCAGTATGGAAAAATTAGTTCGAATTAAAAAATTATTGAAACAACGAAATTGAATGATGTGTATACATAAAATATACATAAAATCTTAAAAAATCATCTCGCAACGTATCGGTCATGAAACCAGAATCAAAATTCCAAAAAAGGAACGCAATTTCCGGTTAATCATTCCGTTCATCAGCGCGAACGACAATACCGATCAGGATGGTCAGAAAAAAACGCGAGGAGGTCCGAAAAAGAAGCGGCGACGGCAGAAAATTAAGCGAATCGAAACTCTCTCTATCCGCTGCACACGAATCTAACGCGATAGGACGGCTCTTGTCGATCGATCAACCCCCTGCAAACCCCTCATCCCCGGCTGCGCCTAATTATTAGAAGCCGCCAATTACCATCGATAAACCATCCCCGAAAATCCTTCCCCCGTGCCCCGTAACCCGATCCAAGCCTCCCCACACGCCCCTATTCTCCCTAGATTTCCATCCTACCTCCACTCCCCCACCTGAGTTACTCCATCGACAAGATTCTCGCCGTGTTACGAAACGTGACCGGAAACTCGTGTGCGCTGGACCAAGTAACCTCGGCTGGAAACCTCCACTTTTCAAGAGGAAATGGGGCCGTGGTTCACGTCGTTCCTCTCCTCTCCTCTCTCTCTCTCTCTCTCTCTGTAATCGGTCAGAGAGTGAGACAGAGAGTGAGAGAAATGCGGATGTTCGAACGAGGGAGGGGAAGGGGAGTGGAGAAAAGATGCGATATAGAAAAGCGACGATGGCCACATGGAGGAGAGAGAACGAGAGATCTGATCAGCGAGGCGGTGGAAAGATTCGCAGGGAGACAATGAGCGGATGCGTTGGATGGAAAGAGACGGAGCGATCCAGGGGAAGGGTAAGTCGTTGGAGGGACGGAGAAAGAGGGAGGAAGGGAGAGAGAGAGAGAGAAGGTGTCGTATTAAGGGGAACGATACCTGTGCGACTGTCCGCCGTCCGGACGTCCGTTGTTTTGTTACAATCACGTATATGCCCGTGGCTAGACACATCGGCATACCGTTGCGATGTACCTGGCCAACCATACCAACACCACGAGGAACCGTGGAGCCAGGATGTGACTCGGGGCACGGCTCGAGTGGACGGCCCGCGATGACTCGAAAGGTGCGGGGCCCCGGTGTTCCGGCCTTCGTCAACGCATCATTGTACGTTGGCCAGGAAATGATGTCTTAATTGACTACCTCCTCCCTCCTCCATCCTCACCCCCCCTCCCCTCCAGCCGCATCGGCCATCGGCCAGAATCGAAAAGCGCCATTTCCACTCGCTCGAATTGCTTGCTCGAGATTGATTCCGAAATGTTGGGATGTCACGGCACAGGTTTATCGGGGGCTCGTTAACGGCGATTACGGAAGAGGGGGAAGGGGGGGAGAGAGGGGGGGCCTCGGCTCAAGGATCAGAGGAGGATCAGAGATGGAAAATCTCGCTCGTTTCTCGCCGCTCGTTTTGCTTTCACGCGATTTCGAGACGGAAACGAAGTTGCGAAGATTGTTGAAGGGAGATTGAACGCGAGCAGGCTAAATCGATCGAGTCTTCTGTCGGATTGGAAAAAAGAAGAAAAAAAAAAAAAGGAAGAAATATTTGGTTTGGTGTGAAGTTTCTCTCAAGCGCGCGTAAATAAATATTCTTCGAACGAAGAAGAGAGGAGAGTCTTCGTGTGAGATTAAGTTAGATTCTTTTTTTTCTTTTTCTTTCTTTTCTTTTTTTTTTTTTTTATACAGATGTTATAAGATGTTATAAGCCGTTTATAACAGTAAATTTCTCGACTAAAATCCCCTCCCCTTCTTCTCAACAAATATTAATCAAATTCAAATAACGCTTAATGGGACGGTTTAGCAAGGCTGAGCCGCTTAAACGTAGCAAATTTCTTCCTTCTCGATGTAAATGGCAATACACGAACGCGATGCGAACAAATTGACCCATCAAATTCAAATTCTAGTATATCATACATCCGCCCGTCCCGTGTGCATCGATATCGATCCGATATTTACAATTGCTGTGATCACCGTGCGCAGGAATAACATAATACAAATTTCTACTAATTCCAACCCTATCCATCTTTCTTCGCAGTGCATACAACTGAAAAACTGAATCGGTCAATGGCAAGCATTACATTCCTAAGTTGTACCTGTGCGCAAGTTTAAAATAACGGTTACACGTGCGGGGAGTAAAGAATACTTGTAACAAAATATGCAAACTTCTCCGACCCCTTTCGCGGGGCGGGCTTCAAGTTCTGTTTATTATTTCAAGCGATTACCAACAGCGTCGTCTACGTCCACTGTATCTAATTGATGCAACGGAGGACGTTAAAGGGGTCGCGGATTGATGAAATATTAACCCGTTCCTTCGTCGCAGTTATTTTCTTCTTGGGGAGAGAAAAAAAAAAAAAAAAAGAGGCGAGGACGACATCAAGGGAAGGAAAAAAAAAGAAGAAGAAGAAGAAAGAATATAGGAGGAGAGAGTAAAAAAAAAAAGGATAGCTTTAGAATAAGCGATACGAACTTTGTAAACGAATAAATCCTCTTTTCAACTTGACGATGGGATATACAGTGGGGTATACTTGTACGTTAATTAACAAATGAGTTAAATCTAACTCGATATTCCGTGACCATTGTCGGCCTTCATTGAGGGAGGGAAAAATATTCTTCTTCGTCTTCGGTAACCAAGTTGAAATTTTCAGAAACAAATTCAGTACAATCGCATAATTCACGATGAAAATGAAATATTGTGTAATAGAATTTTAAAATATTCCATACAGTGTAATTATAAACTTTGTTTCTTCCGTTCGACATCTTAATATGGAAATAACCAATGACCGTCGCGTATTGTGCGATTCACAAAACAGTTAACGAATTGTATTTCGTATTCAATCCCATTTTTTTCTTCCTTCTTCTTTTCCACTCCTCCACTCTCTCTCTCTCTCTCTCTCTCTCTCTCTCCACGTTCTCGTCTCATCGTGGCCATAAATTTTAGGAAAATTTTTTACCGCTCTAAATATACCGGGATGAAACAACGTGAAACTGCGCCCACGTTTCTTTCTCACTGCTCGAAGTCGAAGGCCGTAAAAGACTGTCCGCCGCAGAAATTCGAAGGCAGTAAAGACCGATCGTAACAAGCAACGTAACAAAGTGTATTATAAAAGCATTTTATTGTTCGCGGGAGGGCTTCGAAATTTTTACGCGTTCTCGCGCTCGCGTCGCTGCTTGGAAACGCAAGATATTCGCGCCACTTTTTTTTTATCTCTCTCTCTCTCGTTTGAACAGAATCCCAACAAAACGAAAGAATTTCCATGATTCGTGACCGATGACTTCTGTGATTATTAATACTTGTAAAAATCTTTTCAGACACTCGTCGAATTCCACCACTATTCGTATACGTATAAATTATCTTCTCTTCCAAAATTTTTCGTCGAATTCGTGCACGATGAAAAGAGAAAGAGAGAGGAGGAGGAGGAAATCTGGGAGAAGCACGGCACGGTGCTTAGCGTGACAGATACACGCGCGAATACTCAGCAAAGAGTAAAAGGAGTAGTATCCGCCACGGAAACGCACAATGGCTGACGCGCACACGCGGCCAGGCCGTGCAATTACCAGCGTGCGCGGGTCTGAGTCACGCGTGTGCACGCGTGCACCGACGTGGAGGAGGAGAGCGCGCGCGGATCGCTCGTACGCCTCCCACACGCCTCGTTTTTCCTCTGTTCTTCGTCGTGCCGTGAATCCGCAACAAGTTTGCTGCGCGGCGGACGCTCGCGTATCGCTCACTGGGTGGGTCTAATGTATCGTGATTACGTATTTAGAGCGACAAAGCGCCCGGGAGAATTCTCTGGGACAGTCATCGTCGCTCGACCATGAATGCGCGCGTAAAATAGTCGCGATTCCTTCTCGCATTCTCTTCCTTCTTTCTCCTCTTCCTTTTTTCTTTCCTTTTCTTCCTTTCGGTATGTAAAGAGACGCGTACACTTTCGAGAATTTTTGCTTCATCTTCTAGATTCGTTTCTTTTTTCTTTTTTTCTTTTTTAATTAATTAGGGAAATTTTAAGGGGGATACTTTTTAAGAAGTGGATTAAAATGAAAGGTTTTAGAAGTTCCAGAATGATAGGAAAAAGTCATGTATAAAGGTTTTAACGATGTGACGCGAAACAACGTGCGTGTTCTTGCGACAGCCTTGAAATAAGTTCGCGTTCCATGGAAGTAATTAACGCTGTTGTCACGTAATCGAGGAATTGAGATGCGCTCGTACACGCCCCACACCTTTTAACCGTAATATTACACTTTGCTCCGTAAACGAAGTTATTTTCCTCGTAGAAACAATGTTTTCCTCGTAGACGGAATCGCATTTTCGCGGAAGCTCAACGCGTTCCGCTTCACAACTGCATCCATTCTTTTTCAACAATTTTTCAATTGAAATATTACCTCTTTCCTCGAAGAATTTCGAATAATAATTTTCCGTTTCTCCCTAATTATTCGATAACCCGTTCAAACCGGTTCCAGAAAGAAAAAGGAAAGAATTATTCCGTCCAAGTTTGCAAAAGGAAAGAAAAAATTTCGATCCTCTGTGCTCACGCACTCACGCATGCACGCACACGCGCGCAGAGAGAAGCCGGTGGAAATCGAGCCGAAACCAATTATTCTCGCGGCGGCCGCGCGCTAATTAAGCGCGTGTACGCTTAACATAAATAAGCCGCGGCGCGAGCGAGTGGCTGTAATCAAAGGAAGGCAAAGGTAAAAGGCGCGTGATAACGCGCTACGAGCCAGCTACGACAGCACTTAAATCGTTCAATTATCGATACATCATCCCCATCCGCGGGGTGGGGATTTATTCAACGCCGTCGTTGAATCAAAAGCCGTCCTTCTCCGTTCGATAGATCAAAAATTCTCTTCCCCCGTTTGATCGGTCGCGTAACAATAATGAAAATATTGAAGCGTTAAGGCGCGAGGATAATGAAAATACACAACGCAAATTAAGATGCGCGATCGGAATAATATAACAAGGAATCGTGTTGATAAAATTGCTCGCGCTCTCTCTCTCTCTCTCTCTCTCGCGTAGACGAAAGAGATAATTATCGACGAAGATCGACACGTGGGTGCGTGGGACGCAAAAAAAAAGGAAAAAATAAATTCGACGGAGTATACAAGTTTATTCGCTCGTACACGTACGAACGGGTTTAACCAGTCGTCCGTTAAATTCGATCGAGTTTGAATTAATTAAGATCGCACGAAGGAAAGAGAGGGCGGGGGGGAGGGAGAGAGAGAGGAAAGAAGGGACGGAGAGAAAGATCGTGAACAGGCTTTTGATACGAACAGGCCACGACGACAAACGAACGCGAGCGAGCGGATGCAAAGCCGGACGCGGGGACATTCGGTATCATGGGCATCGCGTTGAATCAATCGTTGCACACTTACGTTTACTTAATTGCCGTCGAGAGAGAGAGAGAGAGAGAGAGAGAGAGAGAGTAAGGGCCTCAAAAGATTCCCCTGCCGAAGGTCCGGTGGCCGCGGATGCAAGTGGCTCGATTACCATAAACGTTCAAAGGCCGGTGCTGTAGCTACTGTACGGGCTACGAAACGGTGTCCCTGTGAAGATACCAGCCTTTTCCTCCTCCCACCCGTTTCTTTTCCACCTTTATTCCTTCCTTTTTTTCCTTTTTTCCTTCCTCGGTGGTAAGCCGCAAGGCAAGTGTCTTGACCGGAGAGGAAGAAAAGGAGGCCCGCTGGGAGCCCGAGATGAGCTTCCGACAAGTGGTTTCTCCTTAAGAAGACAGAGAGACGATAGGGGTGAGAGAACGGAGATTGGTAGTGGAAAGATAAAGTGGGAGAGGGAGAGAGAGAGGGAGGTAGAAGCGCGGAGAGATGGGACGGAGCGATAGAAAGGGAAGGAGGGATTATGGTCGTGAGTTTGTCGAGGAACGATGGCAAGGGACGAAGAGGGGTAACTCAAGACGGGTCTAAGTGAGTCTTCCGGCCGACAGGCAATGATAGCCCTGAGAACTGACCCGACCCCCGGATATGTGTTGCGCGCATATGTGGGGACACAGACACACGGACGTGTCGCGAACGTGTCACAACATTGTCCGCCTGCTATATTCGGCCTGCGGCTAATGGCTTATTTCGTAAATCGGAGATTCGTAATGGGGTACGCACGCGTGACGATATAGGTAAGCCGGTATGCGGTCAATTCGGCATAAGCGGTTTGCATGATGCCGAAGAGTTTCGGCTGTTGAGGTTACGAGGTGAGCGTCGAAGACCGGGCTATTAGGGATGGGAAGATGAACGGCGTTCACGAATGGAGCGAATGCTACACGAAATTCAAATCCGTCCGATAGACGGATGATGAAAATTATCGTGTTTTCAATTCTTTCGATTGAACAAATTTAATCGTCGTTTATCGTTCGAAGCAGGGAGAAATTTTTAATGCAATGAATTAAAAGAAGGCGGTTAACGTAAAAGATGTTAAGTTTCTTTAGTTGAATTTCGAAGGGTAAATTTTTAAAATGCACGAAATACGTCTTTCGAGAATCGTTTCTTCTCGAATCGCGAAACGTATTACACGGATTACACGACACTGTGTAAATCACGTAACGGTGACATAATGCCTCCTACGCTACCTCGTAGTTGCCAGATAATTAGTTGCTCCATGCTCGAGCAAGCTTCGTAAGAATCGTGTTGTTCAACAATCCTGAGAATTACGCTTGGATACTGAATATAACAATTTTCATTTCTCGTACGATCTTCTCCAATGTTCTCCAAATAATAAAATAAACCCGTTTCCTCCAGAATCAGAAGAAGAATGCAACGCATATGTTTAAGTTCACCGAGGTATCCAGTCTCGATATTTCGCACGATTCTCCGTATAACTTTGAAGAAGGAAACCTCCTCCCACCCTTCTTTTGGCGTCCATTTAATCGTCTACTTCGCAATTTTAATTTGTGAGAACGACGTGTCATTAACACCCGGCCGACCATTTGCCGCGTCTTACTTATGTTCGACTTAAAGCTTAATGAGAGCCACGCGGTAAGTTGGTGCGCTTAATGACGTCGAAGGTATCAGTTTGAAGGGATGAGAAGGAACACGCGCGCGCGCGCGCGTACACGCAGGGGCGAAGGGGATCGAGGACTTTTAAAGGTCGTAGGACGATCGATGGCCTGCGAGCGCGCCGATTAAAGGAGTCATTTGTCTTCTTAGCCACTTTGCTTGTCAAATCGAGCCGGCCTATTATTACACAACGCTGTTAGACGCCTTAGATTTAAACGCGCCCGTTTCAAGCTAATATCCTCCGACTCGAGGCTACTCAAACTTCTCAAACAACCCTTTTGATTTCGCGCGATCCTTCGATCTCGACCACCCCCTGCTACAACAACGCAGGAGTTGTTGGAAATTCGGCGACGTTCGCTCGTCACGATTTGTAATTGCCTACGTAGGATCGATAGGTTCGATGCTGATGGCGGGATCGTGCGTGGAATTTTGCCGCGAGATGACAATGAGAATTTTAATATTGGGATGGAGGAAGTTTGAATTAATCGAATTCCTGATATTTGTCGTATTTTATTGAAGCTTTCTTTCATGTTATTGGTTTATCACGGTCTTTAAAATTCGATCAAATTTTGATACACACGAAAATCATCTTTTTCAATTCGAACGGATTTTCTTTTAAACTATCGTCCAAGTGCAAGCAAGATGTTGTTACTTATTTTCTTTTTCTTTTTCATCTCGATCGATAATTCTCGCGTCAATAACGAATCAACTTAAATATTAGAACGCGATCGAGAAGAATATTATTCGAGAAAACGATATTTCGATCTGATAAATTTTCGTCAAACTTCGACCGTTAAAAACTTGCTCGCTTTGTAACTCAATGAGCAATACTTGAAATAGTATCATTGTATCAAACGTTCGCGCGTTCCACAGTCGTGTCATATTTTCCCAGAATTTCAACGCTAACAAGACAAGATTAGCCGAGCTATTTAGAGACACGGTATCCAATAAATAAATTACCAAGCGGTCGCTCGATGCACCTATACACCGAACGAAGCGAAGCACACTCGACGTCGCCGGGGTTCTCGCCGCGCCGGGGGGGGGGGGAGGAACAAGACGGCACCCTATTTTCTGAGAAATCGCGGGCAGAAGGAACGCCTCCCCGTGGACGAAACGGAAAAGTGCGCGAGGGAGAAGAAAAAAAACATTTTTCCTTTTTACACGAGTCGTATGCACCGTGGCGGCGCTACCCCGCTAATTAGCATTCTCATTGAAAAAGGCTTTTCCTCGAGCGAGGCCGTGGTGGTCCTTAGCTCCGTGGATGCGCGGGGGATCTCGAAAACGAGGAAAGGCCCCTCTCCCCCTCCCTCGAAGCACAAAGGGAGATAGCAAAGCTCGTGGCTCGACTCGGAAGGAAGGAGGCGGCGGTCACGCAGCCGTTTCGGTGGCGGCGCGTCTGCTTATTTACTAATTCGAATGTAAATAATCGCGCGGGGGATCGCACCGGCGAATAATAATCACGCCACGAATGGACGAGGCCTCTCTCTTTTTCAGGAGACGAGCTTCACTGACCACGTGGCGCGGCGTATGGAAAGTATAGTCGTTGCCCAGGTTGGCGCAGGTGTGACGGGTCAATAAATGACCGATTCCCGCGATCGTCCAGGTGTATCGCCTTCCGTACCATTGTCAACAAGTTCCGGATCTGAGATACCCGCCTACGTATACGTATCTATCTCGGGGGATATACGCACACGGTTCTCTTTTTTCCACCTTTCCTCTCTCTCTCTCTCTCTCTTCTTTTCCTTTGTCTTTGTCCTTTCTTCCCTTCTCCCTCCCTGCTGCTTCCCTTCCTCCTTCTCTTCCCTTCCTCCTTTCTCTCTTTCCATTTTCCGCTTCTTTCCTCTTTGTTTTGTCCCGTCGAGGCAGAGCAAAACGCCGAGCGCGAGCCCGTGATCAATTCATTTTCCAACGACGCGGCGAGCGCGTGCATTCAATTTCTTAATGAGGTTTATTACACTCCACTCTTTCTCGCTCCGCCTCCCCTCACCCTTTCCCTCACCCTCGCGTTCTTCCTTTGTCCCGCGCTCTTTTAACATTCGCGTTTGATAATATTTTTATTTCCCTGTTATTCTCACGCCCCAGGTGTTTCCATTGTAACCTCATTAACATTGCCGCAAACTCGATACACACTTTGGCCTACCTCCCCCCTCCTCCCTTTCACCCTCACGCGTTCCCTCGAATTTTCTCTCATTGCCGACATATTTCGGTTATTATATATAATATATACACCAACGATGTATATCGAACCGTCTAGACAGATTTTCCTCGGCTCGGATCACGTCCTCGGTTACGGATCCTGTCACAGTTATCTCCAGCAAAACCGACGGAAACTTTTTCTTGTTCTTTCTGCGCGTCCACCACCGCCCCTTCCTCGTTCTGACTCTTTCGCTTCCTTTCTCTCTCTCTCTCTCCCTCTCTCTCTCTCTCTCTCTCTCTCTCTCTCTTCACCGGCTCCCTTTTCTTTCATGTCCTGCCGCAAGGTCTCGTTTTATAACCACGTAAACTCTGTTTAATTAACGCGTGGACTGAAAGAGGAGGAATTTTCGATGTAAGCGGCGCATTGCACCGGCGGTGCATAAGGTACGCGGCGCGCATTGCGATGATCCTACGTCGGTGATGGAGTTGGTCGAGACGGTGGAGGAGGAGGTGGAGGATGGTTAGAGGTCGGTCTGCAGGGGTTGCAACAGGGAGGACCGTAATACCGGGTGCCGGTGGTCGTAACGGTTGATGATGGTGGTGGTGATGGCGAGATGGTGGTAGTGGTGGGTACTTGAGAGAGCTCGCCGTTTCCCTTATTCCTTCAATCAACGTCAGCTGGGGAGGCGAGTCTAGTGTGTACCCTGAGCAAATACTCGCGTGCTCCGCACTAGAGCAGCATAGAGCTCAATGACTACATCATCCACGAAGGTGGTGGTTAGCTAGACGCGCCTTTGCCCCATCCGGGCAGACAGTCATCGAAATCGATTCTTTCCGTCATATAAACGGCCAACTCGCAAATACAAGGCTGTATTATAGTAAATATACACCGGATGATGCGAAACGGAAGCTCGGGATACGCTCGGCAAGACCTTGCGAGAGAGATCCTCTCGCGAGAGTAAATCGCGTTCGTTAGATATATGATATCGATGTGATAATTGAGCAATCGCAACAGATGATCGATTCGTTCGTTCGTTTCTCTTCGCGTTCAAGTTTTCCCTTCTCTCCGAGCGCACGGGTGTCGATGTCTCGCGAGTGGAAAGGTCTCGTTAAAATAGGAAGGAAGAGGGCCGGATACACGGCGGTTACGCATGCATCATGGGTCGTCTAAACAAGCTGTTTAGACGACTTCAAGTTAACCCAAATTGACTCAATTGGATTAACCGCGCCGTGGCTCACCCGACACTTGGGAACCGGCCTGTACCGGCGTCACCGTATCCGCGAGAGAGCCAGTCCTTTGCTTCTCATGCAAATACGCGTCGCGTTATTCGCACCACTTCAGCCCGTTCAGTCTCTCCCTCGTTTCTCGCTCCCGAGTCCTTTTTTCTCTCTCTCTCTCTCTCTCTCTCACCCGTTTCTCGCCCGCCCCCTCCGCCCTCCTTGCCTCGTTCGCGAATTTAGCTGGTTAGCTGAATTGACGGCGTTTGGGAAAATTGCCTCGTCCACGGTTCGTGACGGGGCTATCAGAGAGGCTTGCTCTCACAAGGAGATACCCTCCCCGTCTTCTCCAACCGTTTCCATCTCCCTCGCTCCTCCCCCTCCCGGAACGTCGATCTCTTCCCCGGATAACGTCGCACACGCACACACACACACACACACACACAGCGTTTGTTGCACAGTTGGGTTGGACAGAGGACAGAGGCTCTTTCGGTGGAGGAGAGACCCGATCGAGCGCGGGCCACGAAGAGTCTTCCGCTCCTCGAGCCAGTTTCGCGTGCACACACGTGACGCGGTGACGCACGTCGTTCTCCTCTGTCCTGTCTCTCATGTCAATTTGCAGCCGCGGAAGGAAGAGACGAAGAGGCGGGACGGTGGAGGAAGGGAGAGAGAGAGAGAGAGAGAGAGGGAGGGAGGGAGAGCCGCCAGAGAGAGCCGCTTACGTTAAATCGTAGGATCGGGGGAGTGTTGCATGTTGGATTGAAGTGTCCGTTCCTTACCGTCGTAACGGTATAAACGTATGTAACGCCTCCTCCATCGGCCTCGACTCTTCTTCTCTCTTCTGTTTCTGTTTCGTGATTCCCCCCCTCCCCCCGGCCGAAGCGTATCCATCTATCCGTCTCTTGTCGTCGTCCCGGCCGACCGGCCTGTCTTTCTCGCTCTCCCTTGGCCGCTCTCCGCGATATATGGATCGTCGGAAGTCACCTTCCTCATTATCATACCAACAGGCTCGCTCGCTCACTCGGGCACAGCCTTCATCCTGTGCCCTAGTCACTTACGAGGGAGCGGGTGGCCAACCCAAGTGTCGCCCGCGCCAAAGTCGAGCGATGGCCAGGGTGGATCGTGCCGGTACGAGGCGAGAACCACTGGCCTGGGGGACAAGACGCAAGTCCATTATACTCAATCACGGCGTGATTGGCTCAAACGATCGGACCACCGCTCGCCGCGCGTCGTTCCACGGAGGCTCGCGCGGACGTGCCGCGTTGAGTTTCGTAACGTCAAGAAGGAAAGATCCTGCTTCGCTCTCGACCACTTCGAACTCGCCCCACCTCGGGCTTCCTCTTCCCGTTCTTTTTTTCGTTTCTTCGAACAGAATCTTCTCGAGAGACGTTGCTCGACGATATTTTCGAAAGCTCGGCTTTGGAATGAGAGGAAATCTGAAGAATTTCAAAGAATCTCCATGTTCATTTCGTGGTCAGAAATCTTGAAGTTAAAGAGTTGCTGGGGCAGCTTTTATTTTTTTTTATTTTCTCCGGGGAAAGAAATTTATATAAAAACATTTAACTTTGCCTCTTTCTTAATGTTCCTCTTTTTTCTTTTTTTTTTTTTGTTTCGTGGTAACAGCAGTAGCACGAATAATTCGATCTTAATTAAAAGGAACTAGCCGCATGACAGTCAAAGACAACTGCGTCGGTCTCTTAATTCATCAGCATCCGCTCTGTAAATTGATTCGCAGTAACCAGGTGTTTCCGATTTCGTGAACGATCAAAGGTGTGTCCCGTGCACTATACAGCCACGAATGTAGACCAAGGTCCAGCTGCAACAAAAGACACGCTCTTAACGACGTAGATCCCATTTCGTGTCTATCTAATCCCCGCATCTGTTCCAGATAGATTCCAGAGAGATGACTTTCCATCTTCATCCTCTTCTCATCCCCCATTTTTCTTTTTTTTCATTTCTTCCTTTCCCAGAGAGAGAGAGAGAGAGAGAGAGAGAGAGAGAGCTAGAATTGTTGGAAAAGCAAGCACAGAAATCGGTATCTGTAATCGACCGATACGAGAGCACCTTAATGACGTGAAACCCTGTAGCCTTTTCCTCCATTTTTTCCCCACCCCTACCCCCAGGGGGTGGACAATAGCGACGATATTTCCAGCCACTGGTATCGAGGTCTTCGTCAGCCTTTACGGTGCAATGCGTCTTCTCTTTATTTCCCGTTATTTCTGGATCACACAAATGTACAAGTTTCGTAAATAACGAGCTGAGAAGAAGAAGCGGAATCGTCGTGGTCCGCTAGCTGGCATACTTTTCGAAAAATTGCCGCGACTTCGAGGGACGGGTCGGCGGGTACACGCGATGATCGTTCGCCATGCCAAAACGGCGGTGAACACGGAACTTTGGCAATTGAATATAATTAAGTAATCTCGACGCGAGAGATGGCCACGAGATGGGCGGACGAAAATGGGGAAAAGCCGGCGCGGCAAAAAGCATGGCCGAGTCGCGTTGGCCGACTGCCATAAGGAGACCTCGGAATGCCAACGACAATAACGCCGATAATCCTGGAGGCTCCCGGTTGCCAATATGCTGCGGACGTATCTACATAACTGCCTTGGAAAAGTAGCCCGTGGCCAATAAAAAGCTAGCTGAGAGAGAGAGAGAGAGAGGGGGGAGGAATCTGTCGTTAAGCCTTCTCGATCTGCTTCACCGCTGATTACTCTCAGAGATCCGTGAATCTGGGACTTGTGCTTGGCACGGGGTGGAGCTCTCGCGACGAAAATCCAAGGGGTTGGTTTTGGACTTTGGTAAGGGAGGGAAATGAGGAACGATCGAGGGGGAGGGATGGAAACGATTGGAGATTTATTTACATTTTAATCGAAATTCGTCGCGTGAGCGTTGAAAATTACCTTTATCGCGCGGCTAATTTCATCAATGCTCGCTCTTCCTTCGATCACATTACGAAGTTCGAGGATTCGTGTATCAATTGTTTATCCTCCGATATTTTTTTTTTTTTTTTTTTTTTTCGTGTTTGGAGATGATAATTGACGAGGGAGAGTGAAAGATGGACGTGTCTGCGAGTCTGAAGATGTATCGATTTTCGATCAATGATTGGGAAGTAATATCGTAAATAACGTCAATTCGTAGGATCTCTGTCACGCTCTGTGATCGTCGTGATAAAATTGAAAAAAAGGAATATTATCTTAACACGTGTGTAACTGCTTCGAATTATTCCGATATATCGATCCAATTGTTTTAATAGTAGCAAGAATCATTCTCATTCTTATAATTCATTTGGAAAACGTCAACTATTTTAAACAGTTTATTCGTAAGCTATTTAATACGCGTCAACAATCCAATTTCCGTTTAATTATCGAAATAATTTGTAGCTTTGTCGTGAATTCCTTCCTTTCTGTAAAAATCCGTTTTCACGTCCGGCTAACACGTAATTTACCTTTCGTTTATTTCTCTTCAAATAGCAATTTCCTTATAACAACTATTGCTCGTTCCCCCTTCCCTCCCCCTCCTCTCCCAATAATAATTTCCTGGAAATCAATAAATATAAATATAGCTTTTCTACATCTGCATTCGTATTTAAAACATTTTAGATAAAACGAAAGAGTCTTAAATCGCGATTATATTGAACGTTATATAAGAATCGCAAACACTTTCATTTAATAAATTTATTACCGAATAATAAATTGTTTTAAACGAAGCGATAAGCGAAGATAAAGATTCGATTGTGAACTAATAATTTTTACGAAATCTACAATCACGAAACTAATAATCACTTCGATTATTTTAACACGCTATAAAACTCAAAGTTCACAATCCAATGATTTCGTAAACACTGAACGAATAAAAATTATAAAATATCCATTATCGTAATTCATACGAAATTGCAAAATTACAAAATTATCGATTACAAAGAAATCCATTTCTCTCTTTTTCGAAATTTTTAATTCTTCCTGAAAAATACTTAAACGTGCTTATGCGTCTCTCCCTTGCAAGCCAAATCTTTTTTTTTTTTTCGAACTTTGGCGTGCAATTACATTATAACCGACCCCAAGAATCTTATCTTGGATCGACTCTTATCTTGGATCGAAACGGAATGTCTGGTCGAAAGACCGTTACTCCACCCAGGCACGAGTCAAATCGGTCGCGTGATTCTTAAGACGTTCGTAAATGTGGTGGGGAGGGAGGGGAGGGTCGCCCCAAGACGTTGGAGACCGACCTTGTGGCCCAACAATGGCAACAAGAAGCCGAAACGTCGGTTACTACTCGACCAACGGCAGCTGGCACGCGCTCCTTCCGATTCCTAAGACCTTTCCTTCTGCCTTCTTCGCCCCTTCCTCTTCGACTTGAGTCACGAGCGCGCCAAGGGGCGGAGAGGAGAAGGGAGAAGCCTGTCTGGAGAAGTTACCTTACCTGAATCCGGCTGTGGGGATACCTGGGCATTTAAATCGGGGGACGCCTAACCACCTGAATGCTAGCAAGGGGGCCTCCTTGATCTTGCACTGGCGTAGAACGAAGGGGGTGCTTCCTTGAGGTCGAGCTCAGGAGACTGATTTCTCGAGTGAATTTAGTAAAATTTATCGAAACGATCGTTGTTCCCTTGTAAATTTTTACAACGAATTTTTGCACGTTGACGAAGATAAAGAGCTGGTTAATTTGCTCGAGAAAGAAGAGAGAGTGATATTTGATAATTCATTAAGCAACGTATAATAAGCAAGGATAATTATTGGACGAAAAAATGGAATTTTAAGATCAACCTCCTTGAAATTTTATAATAGAAAGAAGAGAGAAATAATAAAGATCTTATTAAGGAACCGGAAGGTTGAAACGGAAATTTTCGAATCTGAATCCGTGGTCGGAAGTTTAAATGTCCCTCGAGACTTCAACGAGCGTCTCGGTGCAGCGTCTACGCCGCTGAGGGCAAGGACCGTTGTTCCTACTTCCTCCCCAGAAGGAGGACGAAGGGCGCCTGAAGAATTTTTTGTACCTTTCAATATTAGACGTTAGCGTTTCCCACAGGGAGAAGTCATGGGAATTACTCGTCGAGCGAGAGGAGGCCGCGTGAATCGATTCGAAAATTCCAAATTCGAAGATTTGCGATCTCCACAAGCTCCTCCCTTCGTTCGAAAATCATCTCTCTCACCTGCTCTCTCATCCGAAAAAAAAAAAAAATATTATTCCTGATATCGTAAAACGTGGACGTTTCAAAGGGAAACGGAAATTCGGCTAGAAATTCCACTCGCCCCTTTAATTCGAGACGATCTTTCTCCGCCCGTGATAATTTGCAAAATCGGGCGATAATGTCGGGCAATGTCACGGGCAGATGGTATATACCCCTCCTGCCCATTCATCCCCCGCCTAACCGAAAAATTCCAGCGTCATCGAGTCCGCAGCGGCTGTAAAAGAGTACGCGCGCCCGCTCATTATCGCGCCGTATTATCTGTAACGCGGCGCATCATGAATGGGGGACCGAAATCGAAATGAAAACGCAGGAAAGGTCATGCTCGCGTGCCAGGAATAACACCGCGAGGTTGGCCGTGGCGTTGACCCACATTGTTTTTGAAACGCGATTAAACTCATTGAAAACGGCCGAAGGTAGATTAATGGCCCCCGGGTCGCGTAACCGTTCGCGGGAAAGCGAGGTAAAAAGCGAAACAAATTTAACGAGCTGTGAATTATGAAAATCGGTGACAGGCCGAGCCGCTTTTAAATCCTCCCTCTCGCTCGCCCACCTTCCCACGCCTTCCGCCGCTCTGCCTCGCTGGAGAGAGAGAGAGAGAGAGAGAGAGAGAAAGAGAGTTCGGTTTGGGCGCGTGCCAGTGAATCGAAACGATTCGAATGCAAAATAATAATAAAACAGTGTGCGGAGGGTGTGCGGCGGAGGGGGGTGGTGACGTCGGGCCGGCGGAGGAGGGAAGGAGGTGGCGTGGGAGAAGGGGGTGGAGGGAGGGGTCGGCAGCGCATTAACGCAATTAACCTCCAATTAATAACACATCAATTGACACCCGGTCAACTTGTTGCATCGGAGCAACCCGATAATATGCAGAGCGCGTGTGAGCCGTGTGTATATACGTGCGCGCACACCTAGCCACTCCGTGCCTCAGCCTTTGTGTTCGTGTATCATTCCGTGTATATAGAACAGAAACTCTGTCTCTCTCTCTCTCTCTCTCTCTCTCCTCCTCGCTCTCTGTTCCTCTGACTGTGTGTTATTCCATTTATCTCTCTCTCTCTCTCTCTCTCTGATACATGCGTATATCCTTCGTCTCGTGATTCGACTGTCTGACTGTCCGTCTGCTAATCGTGTACATACGTACGTGTAAATACACATTGACGATTAGAGACGTCGTGAAACGTCGCGTGGTGTCGTCAACGGGAAAGGGTTGAAGGCAAGAGGATATAATAAACGAGACGAATGTTAACAATAATTTAACTATATATAAGGGGGTGCATAGCGATGCGTGCAGGGGTAGGACATGGGCCGATGACCATAGCCGAGTTCCCATGCACAACCCCCTGCGAACACTCCGACCACATGACACCTAACGGGGGGAGGGGGTGGAATTCCGATGCACATGCCACGTTGTGCCACGTTACCTCGTTACAACGCCATGTGGGGTGGTACGCGCGCCATGTGATGGCCGCCGAATAGTGGAACTTGCTACCTACTGTCCGCTTGGTTCGTGCTTGTGTGCCAGAAGGAATTGAAGGAGCCACGAAATAATATCGTTTTTTTTTTTATTTCGACCAACTTCCACAAGGAAAATCTGCGCGACGAGTCGAGATCTTGCAAGGTCTGTTTGAATTCTCTTCTTGAATTTCCAGTCTATCGTGATTAATTCCTGTTATTATCCCTGGGGAAGGGAGGAAAATCGAAATGTTTTTCCGGGTAAGAAAGTTGTTCAACTATAGGTTCAACGTCGATAGCACGAGTTTGTTCGTTTCGTGGGCGGAGGATAGAGCGGCGAAGGAAGGATCGGAGGAGTTTTCATCGATAGATTCGTTAAAAAAATTTTCGATTCGAGGTATCTTCCCTTTGAAATTTCATGCAAGTGGTCGATCCGACGATAGAAACCGCGTAATGGACGATAAGAGATTAACGAACGCTAGCCCCGGGCTCTTTTGTGTTCCGGTCTCTTCCTTAATTACCCGGGCTGTAGGCGGAAGTTATCTGCGTCGATAGTTGGAAACAATGGCCACCTTAGATCCGTAACCCCTTAACTGGTGGAAAATCTTTGGGAAAAGTTCACGAGATTACCAGACCCACTCCTCTGTTAACAGTCTAATGATTAATCTTTCTTCTTTCGTCGATATCTCAGCTTCTTCTCCATCCTTTTTTTTTTTCGAGATTATATTCTTGAAACATTCGAATTATTATTGGAATTCCTTTTATTATTTTTCAAGGTGGTGTGTTGTGGTTATATATCTTTGATGTTGTCGTTGGAATCCGTGGCAGGGAATATCGAACAAGTCGATTTTCAACCAGCGATTTTCTAATCTCGTTCCACCACCCCACCGATATGACCAGCAATCACCCCTTCGAATCAAGTCACCTGCTTAAACGGTAAATATCGCATGACGCACAGGAAATGGTTGTTGGTGGTTCATCAGGCTGTTTTCGCCTCGCTCGAAGATGATCGATGCGAATGTCATTGTCCATGGAAGTACATGGTTTAGTAATGACAAAGTCACGTTTCGTTACTTTCTGGCTGACGTGTTTTGTAACTCGCCTAGGTGCTTGATCATTTCGGGACGTGATTATAAAAGCACGGGAACAAAACGATTTCGATTCGTTCATTTTGCCCTATCGACTTAGACTTGGTGTAAAACAATATCTTTTAATATAGAAACTATTATTAGAAATTTATTATCCAATAATAAAATATATATATATATAAAGAAAGTTTTTATCGATCGATTAATAATAATTCGTTTACAGTAACAATTTTTTCGATAACGATTCGTCGTTCGTTGGAAAGAAATTATTTAAATTTACGTTACAAGATAATAAAAAGTAATTTAGTCGGAGGAATCGAAACGAAGCGCATCTGCTCACAACGATGCGCGCAACATCGACAATGGGGTCACGAAAGTCTCTCGAACACATCGCCGGGTATACACGTTTCTCGCGTGTAATTAGCCCGGCGTGTCTACTTCCGAGTCGAGGCGGTGGGAGAGTTCCTAAAACCATTTCCGGCCGGGGCACCTTTTTATTCCTGCCCGTCCCACGCATGACGGCGCAGGAGGGAAGTGGTGGTCAAAACGTGTACGAAGGACAGAACTTTGCCGACCCCCCTCGAAGCGGGGGTTCCGTTCTCTTCGAGGCAGGTACGATCGTAGACGTTATCGAGCTTGAGACCATATGTCACCCTTTCGACCAACGATCGCACCCCCTCCCCGTATGCCACCTAAGATAATTGCTGGGGAGCAATATCTTTCTTCCTTTCTTTTTCTACTCTTTTCGATGATACGTTTAAAGTATCACGTTTTTAAAATATGCTCGTACGTACGCGTTATAGAAATTATTTTATTAAAAATAGAATCTGAATGTATATTTTCCAACTTTTTATAGCGAAGATTATAAAATTTTCTTCGAGTGAATGCGAAAACCTTCTTCTTCTTTTTTCTTTTACATTTTTGCCGAAAGAATAATTAAAGATGGCGAATAAACATATTGCTAATTTAGAAATGATAATTACACGTACCGTGGACACACAGAAGTGTCGGGTTCTAATTCAATTTTCATTCGCTCCCTCCCTCCCTAAGTCCTTCTCATTGATTCGACGAGGTAAACAGAAACAGTGGATAATCGTTATTCAATTAGATGCATCGTCGAGGCAGGCGAATAATCGATGAATCCTAAGCTGTTGGCTTCTCTCACCCTCTTCCTTACGCGATCGCGCGAACACGAGGAGAGAGAGAGAGAGAGACAGAGAGAGAGAAGGAGGAGGAGGAGGGAGGAGCGGAGCGAAACTGGGAAACGCGCACGAGAGAGAGTCGGAGCTGGCGCGTTCCGAGGGAAAAAAAGTACAACGATCCCCGTGCTTCCACCAATTCGACGCTTTTGCCACGTGTTGCTATATACGCTAGCTTCCTCTCTTTGAGCCTTCTTGTTGCTTCATGAGCCCCGCGTATATATACGTCTAGTCGCTCTTCGCCGATATATAGGGGCGAGTGCCTCGTGTCCTCGAACGCAGGCGGCTCGTGCGTAGGCAAACTATGGAATATGTCAGCCTATTGAGCGCAGGTGCTTTAAGCTGCTCAGCTGTTGCTTCGAATCTCATGCACATTCACCGCGATACGTGTATCGCGTTGATATTGGTGCACACTAAGCAGTGCGTAGTACACCGTATCGGCTGTCCGCGTGCGTGCAAACCGGCTCACGTGTTCCACCCACGCACTTATGCGTATCGGCAATTGAATGGTGAAACGATCGGGGTCCCCGCCGCGAGCCCTGTCCTCGCTGAATGAATTCGTTAAACGGCCGTCGATTATCGTTTTCATCGCGCGATTATCGTTTCGTAACCAAACGTCGTGGAAATACTTTTCTGAGCTTAAGAAGACGAGATAAATCGTCGTTTTTAGGAAGAAACGGGGAGATTAAAAATCGAGAAGATCGAGGAAGGGTTTTTTTTTTTTCACAGATCTGAAGTTGGATAGAGAGTGGTAAGTTTCGTTCGAGAGAGTTGAGGATTTCCTTTCCTTCTGCCTATCGATCAACGTGTAATCGACGAAGAGTCGATTTGCCGGAACAAGCTACGTTCTGAATAAGAAATTTAGCGCAAGTAATTTTCTTATAGTCTTTCTTCGTCTTCGTTGTCCAGCATTTCTCTCCAGAACTGTGGGCAAGACTTCGGCCCAAGTTGAAAACACACATACACACACATACGTTACAGGGCTATTCTTCGTCTTGTCGTCATGATCGATTACCAGTAGTATTTTTAACTGACAATTTAACTTGCTATTCTCTCCTATAGTTACACCAGTGACTTGATCGTGCAATGAACCGATACGATTTTATCGTACGTGCGTTTTATTTTGCTTTATAAGAAATTTTTCCTTCCTTTTTCTCCCGAGATTGCGATGTTTCTGATTTCTAAACTGGAACGAAGAATGGAGACGTTTCGTTGGACACGTTATCGGTGAATTTCGACTTTTAATTCGAAGGAAAATTAAAATTTCACTAAGCGCATTAAATCTAGACGATAAACTCGTTTCGCTGTAACAATTAAATTACCCTATGTCACACGAAGTCGACGATAGTCGTACATAGTATCAGACACTTCTATCTAAATCGGAAATCGTCGGAGGTTCTATATACGGAACGTGTTTAAAATAAAATACGATTCACGAGTATAACTCCTTCGAGGGTGATACATCGCGTGTATCGATCGCGTATCATTGAACGCGCGGCTGGTTTCTTTTTTTTTTTTTTTTTTTCCTTTTCTTTCCTTTCTTTTTTCTTCTTAAGGATCCTATAATTAACACACTGCAACTGATTTCTGTTCCAGACGAGATAAGAAGAATCGCGGGAAGGAAAATCGAGACGAGGGAGCGAGGGGCACCTAGCCCTTTGGCGAGCTCGAAGGATGCAGCTCCCAGGCGGGAGCACTAGAATTCCGCCCGCGAGAGCACCGGCCTCAGTTCTCGTGATTATAAACGGAAGTAACATCGTATCGAAGACTGTGACGAAGAAACGTAACGGAAACTGTAGCAACAGTAGCGAAAACGGCGGACCCGGTACGAATAGCGACAGATACATAAGGAATAACGATAGGAATAACGATCCCGTGCCGCGTCTCCTGATAAGAAATCGCCATCCCGAGACGAGGACGAGCCGCCGACAAGCCCGAGTCACCGAGAAGCCCCAGCTGTTGGCGTCAGCCCCAAGGCGGAAGGATCGGGGCGAGGAATAGTAAAAAGAAAGTAGAGAAAAATCGAGGAACGACGGAAGAAGAGGAAGAGGAGGCAGGAGAGAAGGAGAAAAAGGTGAAGAGGAGGAGAAGGCTAGAGTTCTTTGGGAAGGAGAAGGGTGCCGACGTCGTCGTCGTCGGCGGCGGCGGCGGAGGAGGCGGAGGAGAAGGAGAAGGAGGAGGAGGAAGAAGAGGAGGAAGAGGAGGAGGAGGAGGAGGAGGAGAAGGCGGCGGCGGCGGCGGCGGCAGAGAAGGAGGAGGAGGAGGAGGAGGAGGAGGAGGAGGAAAAGGAAGAAGAGGAGGCGGCGGCGGCGGAGGCGCGACGGAGGAGAAGGAGGTGGAGGAGGAAGAAGGAAGGAGAAGGAGAGCCCAAAGACGAAGAAAGTGGAGAGGGGAGAGTGTTGGGGATCAGAGTGGGGAGGAGAAGGTAGAAGGAACGAGGAGAAAAGACGGCTGTGGTAGGGGAAACGGCGAGAATAGTAGAGTAGAGAAGCAGAGGCAGCGCGCTGAGCCACGAGGGGCTATTCGAGCGAGAAGGGGAGGGGTGACAAGGAACCCTGGCGGGGAGGGGACGCGGAGGCCTTCGGGGGGCCGACCAACCAGACGGCCGATGATGTCATCGGGGGAGGAGACCGAGTATTTCGCCCCCTACGGAGCAACTACGGAAAGCAAGCAACAGCGACTCCAGAAGAAGCAGAAGCGCACCAGACAGCGCGTGGACGCCGGCGAGCCGCGCAACAACTACTCGAGTATACCGCACTTCACCTCCCGGCCATCCTTCCACGGCGGCGGTGGCCTGTACGGTTCTATCTTCGGTGGCAGCGGACCAACGCACCAGCAGCAGCAACAACAACAACAACAACAACAACAACAATCGCAGCAACATCACCCGTCGCAATCACAATCGCAGCAACAACAACAACAACAACAACAGCTCCAGCAGCAACAAGCTGGAGCGGCAAGCAGTCAAGGTCATTTAAGTACAGCTACGACGGGTCCTAGCACTCAGCAGCATTCCGCCCACGCGGCTTTTGGCTTCTTCGGGGCACCGGGTTACGGCCCCGCCAAGATGTTGAACGAGCTACTCGGACGACAGGTCAAACAGGCCAGTGACGCCGGTGGCTCGCCGCCAGAGGGCGGCCACGGGATGACCGGTGCCGGCATGGACCCCGCTGCTAATTTGCAATCCGGTGCAGTGGTTAATTGCGACGATCCCGCCACCGCCGAGCTCACGCAGCACATGCTCCGCGATATACTCCAAGGGCGGAAAATTTCTGCGCTCGCGCTGCAAGAACAGCCGAACAACAATAACAGTATACACAGCAACAACAACAACAACACCACAGCGGATCTACTTAAGTCACAGCAGCAACATCATCAAAGCCCTCAACAGCACAACAACAACAACAGTGATAGTGCACGTAGTGGTGCAGTGCAGAGTGGTGGGGAGGAGAGTGGTGATGGGAATAACGTCGTGAATAACGCGAGTCACAGTGATCGTGATACCGTGATGCCGGGCGATGCTGAGGATAGTGCCGAGGACGCAGCCGCGGCCGCACGTGCCATGGAGGAGGCGTTCGCCGAAGCTGGTATGGAGCCTGGAGCGAATCTCGATGGATCCGATTGCGAGCAGAGTTTACCACCTAGTCCCACGCAGCCAAGGTCAGGGTCCGTCTCCGTCAAGGAGGAGATACAGGACTCGTTGAATATCAAACGAAGCCCTAGCCACTCCCCTTGCCCGATCGTGCCCAAAACGGAGGCCAACTCGCCGACCACGGAAACGAAACGCGCCCGTGTCGAGAATATCGTGAGCACGATGCGTAGCAGTCCAGCCCTACAAACTGCCACGGTGAACGGTTGCAAGAAGCGTAAACTTTATCAACCCCAGCAGCAGACGGTGCATCACGTTCTCCAGCACAGCGTCAACGATACCATGATGGACGACGAGGAGGAGAGCGAGGAGGAGGATGATCCGTCGACGATCAGGCAGAAACGCGAGGAGAAGGATAATCTCCAGACCCAGCTGAAGAAATTGCACGAACAATTGGCAGTGATGCAGCAAAAGTACAATGAGCTTACGAGTAGAATCGATTCGGACGCGGGCGAAAGCATCGGCGCTCCCCTAAGTCCTCAGCCACCGCTCAAACCACCGCAACCTCATCCACCGCCGTACAACGGGCTCCCGGCCCTCCCCACCGAACACCCACACGCCGCGGCAGCCGCTATGTATCACATGGGACAGAAACTCTACCTCGAACAGCAACAAGCCGCTCTGGAGAGGATGAAGCAGCATCAGGAGGCCGCTGTCAGGCAACAGCAGCAGCAGCAGCAACAGCAGCAGCAGCAGCAACAACAGCAGCAGCAACATCAACGGCAAAGTTCTCCGCCACCCCCTCCGAGTCAACCGCAGCAACAGAGTCAAAGCAATACAGGCCCGTCCACGCCGCAAACACCACAAATGCAGCCAGCGAGCACGCCTCTCCAGCACAAAGAATTCCAGGAAAGGATAAACGTGTTTAGAGGGGCGGCGGCAGCGGCTGGCACCTCGGGCCCCCATATCACCGACGAAGATCTCCAGAGTCTGTCCGACACGCTGAAAGCGGAAATCACCTCGTACTTGACGAATCTGATCGACAAGGTGGTGACGAGGTTCGTCCAGCAGAGGAGGTATCTTGGTAAACAAAGCGAGGCGGCGCAAGTCGCTGCCGAGCAATTGAACAAGGACCTCTTGTTGGCGAGCCAAATACTCGAGAGAAAATCGCCGAGGACGAAAGTAGTAGATAGAGGAGCACCACAACCACCCGGTGGCCCAAACGGGCCACGGGGGCCCCACAATGGCGGGCCCCCACCTCCACAGTCTACGGGTTTCCCGCAAATCGCGTCCATGGGTGGTGGACCCCATGGTCCACATTCTGGCCCCACGGAAAACAATCTTAATCAAATGAATCAACTGCCCTCGCACGTGAGGGGCAGGATGTTCCAGACACCGAAACCGCCAACCATGTACAGCATGGCCTCCATGCAGGCGCAACAACAACAGCAGCAACAGCAACATCAACAGCAACGAGAACATCAGCAGAGAGAGCAGCAGCAACGTGACCAATACTGCAACTTGAGGGGCGACGAGAGAGAAAGCAGGGACTCGGAACAGAACGAGGCGCTTTCCCTCGTAATGACACCGAAAAAGAAACGCCATAAGGTAATTATCATCTTTCTTACATATTTTGTGTAATAAAAAAAATACCATAGATGACTTTTCCGTAGTCAAACGTATTCACTTGTTGCATTGTTTACTACAAGTTCGAATCTGATCGATTAAATTGATCACAAAAATTATTTCATATATATATACATATACATATATATATATATGCGTATGTATGTCTTACGAAATACTGACGAATATTTCAAAAAATATAAATATAAATTCACGTTTAACATTATTGATATAATAAATTATTACAATAATGCGAATTTCGATCGCTTGCTACATTTTGTGTGTAAAATATAAAACGTGAAATATATTTTTATCAATTATTCGTTATTTCATTTCAAAATAAAACATATATACTTACAAAATATTCGAGTAGCTGAATACTTTTATATCCAATATTTGTATATACAAGTGATAGATATTCGTCAGTGACAGAATATACGTATCCCTCGATTTACGCAGAGTCTTTCTTTTACACGGAAATAAAAATATATTGATACAAAAAATATTGATACTTGAAAGAGAAGCAAAAAAATAAAATAGACCAAATTAGAAATATTTCCTTTTTAATTTCCATTTAACCGTATAAAAAAAAAAAAAAAAAAAAAAAGAAGAAGAAAGGAAAAAAGGAAGAGAAAAGAAACCGCGTAAATCCCGAGGGATAAATATACTCTTTTAGTTTAGTTTAGTTTTAAGTAGGCTAAGAGACTGAATTTCACGATTGTAAAATCGATGTATCAATTAGTATTTCCCTCCGCAGGTGACGGACACGAGGCTGACGCCGAGGACGGTGTCGAGAATCCTGGCGCAGGAAGGTGGTGGGTCGCAAGGAGGCAGCGAGAGTCCACCACCCCCGCCTCCACCGAGATCGTATCACCCGCCACCACCGATGCTGCCAGTCTCCCTGCCAACGAGCGTAGCGATACCAAACCCGAGTCTCCACGAAAGCCAAGTGTTCTCGCCGTACTCACCGTTCTTCAACCCTCACGCGGGTCATCCAGGCCAGGTACCACCTCCTGGCCCACATCACCTGCCTGCCAGTCCTCCGGGTGGAGGTGTAGATGTCAGGGACTCCCCTCCACTGCCCCACATGCCATTGCATCCTGCCTTATTGGCGGCTGCCCAGCATGGCAGTCCAGATTATGGACATCTCAGGATGGACAGCAACGAACGGCCCAACGACTGCAACTCCGACGACATCAGCTACGACGGGATTCAGCCTACAATATCCTTTTCTAATGCTAATGTTGTGTGTGTGAGAGAGAAAGAGAGAAAGAGAGAGAGAGAGAGAGAAACGTAAAAGAAAAGAAAGAAAGGAAAAAAAAAGATGATAATAATAAAGAGAGATCGTCTCGATTCGCCTTTTGGTCGTTGGAAGAGTTGGAGAACGTCCAGAACGATGCGCGCCAAACACGAGGGGGCACGCCGTTTGTGTAATAGTTAGCGAACTGTCGAAGTTCCCTCTCGAAAACGGGTATCTCTCTGTTTGTTGGAGAAACAACACGCGCGGAATCTCCGCCGACTTTGTAACGCGACTGGTAATATCGCGAAGGGACAGAGTCTGAACGTTCTCCAAAGAAAGTAGGATGGAACTTTTGATATTAAATCGGGGGAAGGCATGCGCGGTTTAAAGAGCTGTATAAAGAGACGAGCGAAAAAACGAGCGTTAAAAAATGGTATAAAGGAGAAAGAGTTGATGACGATGCTTAGGAATCCAGTTTTTTCTTTTTCCTCTTTTCTTTCCTTTTTTTACGTTTCTTTTCTGAGAAATCCCCGCATAAGGGAACGCGAGAGGAGGATGAGGAGGAGAAGGAGGAGGTTGGAAACTTTGGAAAACAACGGGCAGTTGTAGGAGAGAAAAAGCCAGTCCCGCCAATAAGGAGAAGGAAGTCGGAGAGTAAAGAGTAAGGGTAGGCGGCAAAGGGGGAAGCTCGGACGAATGTTAGATTAGTTTGCCACGGAGTTAGGCTAATGTTGGCTGCACCTACGAGTAGAGTTTGTCCGGCAACAACGCGCGAGGTCGAAAGTTCTTTGCCTACTCGGCCCACCCTCTCGGCCTCGAGTCTCACCCAACTTTGCAAGCCAATAATCTGTCCTGCAATTTCGGAATTTAACCACGGAAACGAGAAAGAGAGAGAGAGAGAGAGAGAGAGAGAGAGAGAGAGAGAGAGAGAGAGAGAGAAATAGAAGGTGGTCCGCGGCGAACTTCCCTTCACCAGCATCTCCTCGACTTATCGTAGATAAGCCACTTCTACTACTTCCCCGACCGTATGAGAGAATGCATCGTAGGAATTCCGTCTCTACAGACTTGACCCCCAACTTTATATTCCTTACGCCGATATCGGATCCTTTATTAAACGTCCTTGTATACCTCGTTGCCATCCATTTTTCCTTGGTCGAGTCGAATCGGGAGAAGGAGGGGAGGAGGGGGAGAGAGAGGGGGGAGGGGGGCGTTTTCTATTCTTCACGGAAATATCTTTCATCGAAGGGTAGCAACGGTGACGCGTTCGACGAAGGATGAAGAGGCAGGAACACTTGAACGCGTGTTATATATCATCCCCTCGTGATGGAAAAACCGGCCACGCAAAAATACGCGGCGCATTCATAAGCGGGGAAGGCAGCGAAGTGACCTCGTAGCACTGCGCTTTGACTTCGTAAAAATAGCTTCGGCGAACGGGCGAAGTTAAGACACATCCTTCTCTCTCAGAACGATCGTCTGAAAGCGTGATCAACAGGCGCGAAAAGTTCAGCAGCTCGATTATCACGCATGACCCGGCCGGATAGCCTCTCGCGATGCTCTCTCTCTCTCTCTCCAACACTTACCACCGAAAGCACTTGCAAATATATCGAAGGGGGTCTCTCCCCTCTCGCCTCGACCAGGAAAAAAAAAGACGCGTGTCGCGCGGGGGCGTGAGGTGAACGCGTCGGCAACGATGCAACGCCGGTGGAACTGCATCGGCGTGTGTTGGTCCGGGTCGTTCGATCGGCAGCGCGGCGTTCTTTGCCGCCTTTTTAGTCGGCCTTTGATGTAAAATCAATGGCGCATTTTTTTCACTCCCTCCTCTTGGGGTAGGTCGAGCGCATGACCGGCGCGGCGCAACCTGCTGTTCACCACTCACCTCCGGATTCACCCTTGTCTGTCGCTGCTCCTGCCGGCCTTCCATGTATCCAAATATGCTTTTCACGCTGCTCGACTTTCCTCCGCCGGAATAACCCTTATTACTGTCTGCCATCTCGTTATCGCCCATCGACGAGCGCGCGTAAATGCGTCCTTCATCGCGGACGGATCTACACTCGTCGAATCGTTCGCTCGTGAAGGAAACGACATCGCACGACGAGAGCGACGATCACACCGACAGGTGTTACGTTCTCTCTCGCCCTCTTCTTCGTTTCGAATTTTAGAAGATTGCTATTTGGCTGTATTCCGGTGTTTCGATCGTACCTCTTTCGAATGAAAATTGTTTGAATTCATTTTTGTTTCGGCCTGGTCGATGAAAGGGGATGAAATTCTTGTTCAGGGAAGAGCACGCCTTAAAGGGACGGACGAATCGCGGCAGATTCGACACAGGATTAACCAAATAAGAATGCGATGAAACCACATGAAGAGATCCTATTACCGATAAGAAATCGGTAAGGCTTCCGTTGAGGATACGTGGCCAATCGTGGGTCAACCTCGGTGAGAACGTTTCGAGCCCTACTACCCTCGCGACATCCACAGCTTGTACGATTTCTAATCCAATTTGATACGAAGGAAACACGATTAAGTTTGAGATATTTTGCGTACACAGAAACAGATCGCCGTACAGAACGTCGTCCTTCTTCGAATTTTGTTTTGTTGCTGGTCCACCCATTTTTCCATACTTTTCTTCCTCCTCGATATAGAAAAAATTGCACGTATATTGCTGCTAAACTGCTTCATCGTGCATCATGTAGCAAAGAGTACAAATTACTGTTTGAAGAATATAATGAAAGAAAAACGGATCTTGTAATAATAATTGTACCGATAAATACACAATTACGTTATGAATAGATGAAAAGATGATGATGACTATGATATTATACGCGTTGGAATGTGTTTATGATAGAGATAACGATCATTTCAACGATCGTTTGACAAGCAAAAGTGATATTTCCTTAACCACGGTGAACTCGTCGATGCTAACACCGATACATCTGAGGAAGGCGAAGCTGATGTTCTTCTGGGTCAGGTACCCGTCCTCGTCCATTCTCAAGATGTACTTCCCCGACATCAGGTTCAATAAGAACAACACAGCGCAGCTGGTCAAGTGGTTCTCCAACTTCCGGTGAGTACAGCAATATTGTATTGAGAATTTACGGTTAACCACGGAAGTCGAAGGATTGTTTCAAACTTCGAATAACGGTCAAGATTTTGTAACATGTGGCCGTACAAATATTTCCCATGTATTTCTACGTTTTCTAACGCGCTCGATTTGTTTATTCTAAAATTCGAGGAATCACGAATCTTGAACGATAATTGAAACTAAACTTTCTAATGAATAATTTCGTTAATTAATAGAATTATATATTTTGTCAAAAATATTCGTTTTTAAAAATTAACAGAAACAAAATATCATTTCGATATATGTAATTATTCCAAATTACCGATCGATTAATATTATTAATTTCTGAATATATCTTTATTTATATTAAAAATTACATTCCAACACGTTTCCAAAACGCTTGAAAGGAACAATCCTTCGTCCTCGTAAAACAGCATGCACCTTATTTTACCAGAACAGAGCCCCGATCCTCGGTACGATCAACGTACGAATTTGCATAACACACCGTCCACTCGTCGTTCGAATTCCACATCCCCCTGGTAAAGACCGATCGTCGATATGAGATATCGTCGTCTTGGAACCCGTAGATCCTGGAATCGACGAGGAACACCTCCCTCGATTGACATCGTAACGCCACTCCCCGGTTTCCGTGTTGGCGCGGTTAAAAGAAACGCGGAGGATGTACGCGAATCCTGTGTATGCAAACGAGGACGAGGTTTTCAAGGGATCGACCACTCCCTGCGTAGAATCGGTCAGAACCCAAGAGACGAGAGTCACGATGGGTGTGTCCGAATCTTAATTACCCCTCTCTTCGGACGGGGATAAGTAACAGCGGCTACATTGCGGCCAGGTATGAAGAGCGTAGGAGTCATCGTTGGTACCATCGCACGTACCACCAGGCATTAGCCTGATTATAATTAGGCTGAGTACAGTACAGATCCGAGATATAAGGCGGCCGAGAAACGCGCGTGCTTCTGTCCCTACATTATTGCCGCTTTCTTATCGCGAGAGACGCCCATCCTCTTGGAGACCATAAGTTTTCGAGGCCGACCTCCAACATTCCGCGATGATAGTATTATTCCAGGAAAGAATATTTGTTGGTTCGTTACGTGATATAACGTTGGTTAAATGTATCGTGGATTTTGTTTCATATTGGTTATTATGAGTAATGGAATTTTTCTGACGCGATGGAATCGGATTAGGAAAATTAGTGGAATTTAAAATACGCGATTTATCGATTCTTCTGATACTTTTTAATTTATCGGGTTAATTTAACAGGTTAATGATGATCTAGCGTTTGAACGTGTTGTTTCGTATTTACCCAATTTGAAGTGAAAAGTATAAGGAGCATTTATTTTTTTTTTTTTTATATATATATAATTGTCCCTCGATTATCACGAGAAAGTAAATCACAGTTTCGAAATTAGCAATGAAAATTTATACGGATTATGAAATACACGTACGGTTCAGTTTCAATCATCGGCATCGAATCGTGTCCATCATCGTTCCGTTGATCTCGTACGAAATATTCGAAGCACTCGGGCGAGCAGGGGGAGACCGGCCGCGAAATTTAATTAACGCAGGAAAAGGTCCATTAAAAAAGCTGGTCCCATGGAAATGAGGAAAGGGTACACTTAAAATTCCGCCGGGGGAAAATGAGCGCAAAAAAAAAAAAAAAAAGAAAAAGTTGTTCGAAATTTTATTCCGACGGTGAAAATAAACGTGTACGTTCGAATCGCCTGTTCGAAGCTGGTACCGAAGGAATAATTTCGAAATCATTTCCTGATTTCTGTATCGTGGAACGAATAATCGATCGGAAAGCGCAGTACCACAAAAGAAAAAAAAAAGGAAGAAAGAAAAGAAGAGAAGAGAGAAGAAAAAAACGCGAGCGCATTTGTCCACCGTGGAAAGAAGAAGAAAAGAAAAAAAGGAGCAAAGGGCAGCAGAGCGAATCAGTTGCACCGGAGGAAGTTGTCCCTCGTGCCGTTGCTCTTGCGCTCCACACTCCTCCAATCTCATCCTCCTCCTCCTCCTCCTCCTCCTCCCTCCTCCTCATGGCCCTGTTTCGTTCTCTCGAAACATTCTCCATCGAGAAGGCAGCGAGAAAGAGAATCGGTTAGAGTGGTTGATAAGAGAGGAACGGGAGGAGTGTGTTTGCAAAAGTTTCAAACGTCCAGTAAAAAAATTGCATTGGAGGCCGGCTTCCGCCGTTAAGCACAAAGCTAATTACCGGCTGAATATATTTCGGTACATTTTGTCGTGTCGGGACCGGAGGGGTCTTCGGTCTCTCTTCTTCGACCTAAACCACCCCCTCCTCGCCCCCATTCTTCCCTTTTCCTTCGTCTCGTGTAGCTACTCCCGATGACGAACCAGACGAACACGACAGGGGCTCCCGCTCTTTTTCAACGACGATCGACGAAACCGAAAGGCCCTACATACAAGGCCCTTCGTCCACCCTCCCTTCTTTCCCTCGACTTCTTCCCAGGCTCGCATAGAAGAAACAAAAAGAGAAAAAAGGGAGATTTCGATCTCCCTTTTGATTTAATAAAGCACCGAAAGATCGAGCATTCGTTCCTTTCGAAACGGGGGCAGAACGGTGCGCAATTAACCCTAAGCCCCAAGTGATAAAATTAACGCGGCGGACCCATCCGCGGCAGATAAAAACTATTGCTATCCGGTGGAGGGAGAATTGACCGCGGAGGGAGGAAAAAAAAAAAAAAAAAAGATCCACCCCTCGGAACTGTTATAATCTCAATGCTTCCAGCCTGGCCGTGTCCATAAATAATTACCCGCGTCTACCCCGTCGGCCACCCCTAACGATCGTGAAAGGGAGAAATTGACAACTTTCCTCTTGATAATCCTTGCATATTAGTTTCGTACAAGTTTTCCCGTAAAATGGCGATTAAAGGACGACACGAAGGTGCCAATCTCGCGGCTCATTAGGCACACTTTCACCCCACGGACCCTCTCTCCTTTGACGACTAATCACGTAAGGGTTTACCCCGGACACTTTTTCCTCCTGGCTCTGGTACGGCAGTCGTTGTCGAGCGTGCTCGATCTGATAGCCTAATGCACGGCTTCCTATGCGGAAATGCTTCGCCACATTATTCTACGCTGCCTACGGGTGCTACACGGACTACAACAACCCTCCTCCTCACGTTGTACTTTTGTCACGAGAACCGAGTTCACTTCCGACTTACCGTCGTCCACGCTTTTTTTTCTCCCTTTCTTCCCTTTTCAATCTTCCACCGATGAGAATCGTCGGTGGAGGACGTTCGATTTAAGGGACGGGTATGATCGATCCCCCTTCCTCGGCCCGACCATCGAATCGTTTCTAATCGAAGTGAATTATGGACGAGATTTAGATAAGAAGCTGTCGAGGTGATGAATCTTCGGCACGGGAAAATAAGGGAGGAATCGATCGATACGATCGATAAAAATCAGAGAAATTAATATTTTGAATTGGATTTCTTGTTCTTCTTGCCTCTCTTTTCTTTTTTTTTTTTTTACCCTTGATATTAAATAGCAAATTTATTTGTATTAATGTGTAGCGTAAGTGTTGGAGATAGTTTTAAATGAGGAGAGGGGGGGAAATGAATGATAAATAAAAAAAGAGGAATAATCTTGGAAATCGAAGTAAGAAACGTGAACTGTATCCTAAGATAATTATCACGTATATAAAACCCTCCCTTTTTGCAATTTCATTCGACAATCCTTGTGAATAATTGTGAATAAAATCCCGATAATTTTTCCATCTTTAACTGTCCGCATCAAAAATTCCAGCCGGGGAAAACGTCGATCGCATTTAAAATTGATAAACATAATGTACATGCATCTCACTTCGCTTTTCATTCGACAAGATATATGTATACATATGTATACATATGGCAGGCGTTTCAATCTTTCAACATTGTTCGTGAAAATAACAATTTATAAACTATCTTGTAACACGCGATTCTTTATTTATTACGAAAGTAATACAAATTCGCTCCATGAAAGATAGTTCATTTCTGTTCATTAATTCTATTCGAAAAAGTGTATTCGCGAAAAAAGATTACCCTTTGACGAGCTAATTATTACGCGGCAAGCGTTAAGAATTAATAAAACATTCTCGACCCGAGAGAAAAATACTTTCATGTAAGAACGTTTCCTTCGTTCAACGAAACTATCGGTCCCGTATCGAGAAGACGTAACGATAGAGGAAAGGGTGGGTGAGAGGGGGAGTCGTCGTGGAAAGCGCGGAAGGGAAGGGAATCGAGAGGAGAGAAAGAGAGGGACGAGGTTTCACAAAGCGATTCTTCGCACCCTATTTTCTCACGCGCACGTCGAATCGAAAGCACGTCCGATATCTTACGGAGACTCGTTGACGTCGAGCGTACATCATCGGATCTGCTTATACCGACGACGATATTGACAGCCTTCGTTCGATGAAGCTTGCCGGGGGGGATGATTGGGGTCGTCGATGACAGGGTTGCGACGCCTGTGTGCGCGCCTCGAACGTGTGTCATGCTCGTGTCCTCCCTCTCTCTTTCCTTCGCTATATCTGCCTGCATCTCCGCCTCTGTCTGTTTGTGCGCGAAATAAGGGGTGGGAAGAAAGGGGTGCGTAGGCGGAGGGAGGAAGAAAGGGTGAGATGCGCGGGAACTCGGGTTGGTACGTTATCAGATCTCACGGTAGGACACGCGACTCGGCCCGGAAGATCTTATCTCGCGGCGATGGAAGGAATTTTATGTCGTATAATGGACAGCGGTGGCGTACACACGACACAGAGACGCCTCCACGATGGATCTGCGTCGCGTGGAGCAGCCCCGGTTCTCGGTAACGAATAAAAGGCCGCCCGCGATTCTTTCTTCCTTCTTTTGAAAGCGAGAGAGAGAGAGAGAGAGAGAGAACCACTTTTTTTCAGCGGGGAATTTTTTTTTTTTTCTTTTCCTCGGTGATCGTCGGACCGACCACGAGCCAATTTAGAAATCGTGGGAGGACAGGGTGGAAAATAGATGGAGGAGGAGGCGTTCTTTAGGATATTTTGACGTCACGTTGGTGAAATATTGCACAAGGATTGATTCCTCTTTATCATGGGGAGTTATCAAGTTGTTAGTTACGAATTAGAAAATTGAAATTTTCGCTGGAGATACATTCTTTGGAAATATTTTGTTTTTGTCACGTTATTTGTCAATGTTATTTGTATTTGAATGAAAATTGAGGAGCACGATTTTTTTTTCGATTTATCATGCGACTTTTTTCTAACGAAATATTTAATTTAACGGATATTTTATATTAGATACTTTTACAGATCGACGTGATGTTTCTTAAAAGAAAATTTAATGTGAATCATATAAAGTAATGATAAATATAAAGTAATCATATAAATATTTGGAAGAATAGAAAGTATTCTTTGCTCCATGTGAATAGCTTCTTAAATCAATAAATCAATAAATTGTTTTGCATCAACCTGTAAATAAAGGATCTATGGTAAATGCTTTCTCAATTGAACATGCATATTAAAAAATATATTTCAAGATTAAGATTTTATTTGAAGAATCATCACGGATCAATCTTCCATGTGATATTCGACAAAACTCTAAACTCACTGATTAAAAATCACTATGAAATTTTCTCCAACATTTCTCAATCGATTATACATACTTCTTCAACGGTTGATAAACCAATAATTCCTCGCTCATTGACTCGTCGTCACAATCCCCACAATCAGAGGGAAATAAAGTCCGTGTAAAGAACAGCGACGTGTCTTCGAAAAAAAAAACCAACGTGGATAAACATAAACGTAGAAGAAGGAGGGGGGAAGGGTTAATGATTAAACGCGAGTAAAAGTAATAAGTAGAGGAAGTGTGCGTTGTAAACGAAGAATCGAAAGCTCTCGAGCAGTCGAATAATGAAGTCGACGATGAATTTACCCAGTCACGCTTTCGAGGGGTTGCTTATCGTCTCGAAATCCTCGATAATTCTTCAACGAGGGTGCGCGTCTCTCTTTCTAATTTCTCCTTCGCCTCGTCCTTATCAACCGACGATCGTGCTTCGTTGTGGACATTACCACCCTGTCCCCGCTGACCACGGTGGTTAGGGTAATGACGCGGTAATTTTCTAAACAGGAATTTCCTTTTCCAACCCCTATCTACCTGGCCACGAGCACGTGACCGGTCGTTAGCGTCTACTTTTCTTCGTCGTCCTTGCGAGTCCATCGTTAATAAAAAAAAAAAAAACCGGATTATTTATTTCGATTCGAAAAATCAGGACTCCGATAATTTTGTTTTAACGGATTATTATTATTCTTTTTTTTTTTTTTTTTTTTTGAGCCACAGTTTCTTATTTATGGAAAGGAAACAAACGAATGGATAATTGTTGAACGCGAATTAAAAGGCGGATATTTGCGGTGTCGCTAATTCGCCACCAAGATTAATTTTCGATTTTTAGCTATTCGAAACACGTTTAAAATTAGTCTAATTATAGTTTCTACTTTTCCACCGATTTCATAAATCAGATATGAACGAGGATAAACGAAACGCATCGACTGAAATAGAACGAAAAGAAAGGAACCATTAATTTCAAAATAAACCTTGAGTAAAAAATCGTTCCTTCAAATCGCGTCAAAAAAAAAAAGAAAGAAAGAAAGAAAAGAAGAAAGTACAGGCGAATGAAAAGAATAAGAAATAGTGAGAAAAGTGAAATTGAAGGCGGAGAAGGGAGGTGGTAGCCCGTACGTTCACCGAAATCTCGACTACAAACGGGCTGTGTGAGAGACTGCAGTCAATCTCCAGGCGCGGGACCACGCGCGTGTTCCGTGTACTCCACCGCCGTGGATGGCTTGCGTTTTAATCCCACAAGATTGTGCATGCCTCGTAGGAGGAGAGAGAAGTGCGACGCTGGGGGTTGGCTGGGCGGGGAGGGATAGGTTGGCGGCGGAAGGCGTGCGTGGGCGGCCGTGGTGGTAAACAGGCGAGAGCAGGCGAGGGCCATTTAGCGAGAAGGCTAGACACGAGCGTCGCCACGCGTGTTCTTGCACGTATGCACGTACGCGTGTGCACCCATACGCGAACGATGACGACGACCGAGCCCCGGTTTTCTCTTATTGTGAGGAATAAGCTGGCTGCAAACCACCACCGAGGAGGGAGAAGGAGGGTGGGGTAGCCGGAGAAAATTCGAGCCTTGAGGTAGTAGAGACACCGGGTACACCCACTCGGCTAAGCTACGAGAGCGAGAAAGAGGAAGGGGGAGAGGAAGAAAGAAGGAGAAAGATGTCGAGCCATACGTCTCGTGTGCAGACGTTTCGTAGGTAAACGCGTGCAGGAGACGCGTGCTTACGTGTTTCGTGTTCGTAGGCGCGGAGTACGCGAGGCTTCGGGGGGTAGAACCGGAGGAATGCGAGCCTTGTAATTACTATGCTCTCGTAATCTTTTCTATACTTCCACATCTATGAATATCTCTCTCCCCCCGCTCTGCCCACGCTTCTTCCGGTTCTGTTCTTCTTTCAATTCGTTGCCTGCTTCCTGCTCGCTGTTTCACGAGTCTCTCTTGCTCGTCCTTTTCCGCTGGTCGCTACGGTTTTTGGACACGCGACATGTATGTATGTATGTAATTGGACTCGTTTCCTGCTTCGTCGAGCAACACTTTTATTTCACATTTAGCGTGTCTTCTCTTTTTCCTTCTCTCTCTCTCTCTTCGTTTCGTATAAAATACGATTTAAGAAAGAAATTGTAGCATAAGAGGCTTAATTTTTCGAACGTCCTTCTCCTTTCTCTCGTTTCCTCTCTTGCTCTCGAACCAACGAAGTTGATTCATCGCGAAAAACGAAACGATGGCTGTCCAACAGGAACGAAGCACATCTTCGGGATCGTTGACATTACTACCGTCTCCTTGCTTCAGGATTTCGGCTCGTTTCTGAGAGGGAAAGTCCTCTCTTTCGACTTCTCCTTCTCATCCCGCGTCGACAGAGTCCGGTCGTTGAGAGAAAGAAAGGATTCCGGGCGAAATGAGCAGCACGAGTTCTTTGAGACAAAAGCCGAAAGAGAAACGAAGAGAGAGAGAAAGAGAGAGAGAGAGATGAAGGTGGTAGGGCCAGAGGTAATACATCGAACATGGAAAAGGGTTGGGGATGGCAGGAACAGTAAGAAATGGTAGGAGTAGGAAAAGGGAGGGAAAGGAGAAGACGATGAGGACGAAAGCGCGGGGAAAAGAAAGGGGTAGAAAGAGGTGGAAAGAGAAATGTATCATGGCAGTTGCGTAGCAAGCCAGGACCAACCCTCTAATGAAAAGAAGGAAACTTTGGTCTTTGACTTTCGGGCCGCGGCCTTGCTGACGGCTATACCTGCTCCTCCGAAGGGTAGAGAACGAAGAAATGGGAAAGAAGAAGATGCCGCCGCGAGGCCCTCGAGGAGGCACACAAAGGAGGCCCTCACCGCGTTCTTCTCGTTCCTCTCTTCCGCGTCTCTGTGCTGCAACACAGTTGCGCGAGTCCTGCACATCCGCCCATCTGCCAAAGAGTGTACACGCACGAACGGAACGGTGAAGAGACGAGCGGGTTATATAGATAGTTGAGCAAGATCTCGAGGAATTCGCGCCAGCTCCTTAATTAAAAACTCAGTGCACGGCACAATGGAGTGGCAACTCTTTGGATACATACTTGGATACACTCTTGCTGCTCGGCTACCGCTACCACCCCCATTGCTGACGCTGGTCTTCTGAAGATAGGTACCTACAATACCGACTCCCAACAGACTACTTCCTTTTCCATAGTAGCCATAGAGTAGCCTTACCCCTTGCTCGAACGAATATATCGCGATTTTTCCATTCATCCGCCCCCCCAATTCAATTCGATCGTTAAATTTGTATCGCTTGTCGTTTGAGCTGCTTTCCTCGAAAAGTCGCATCGTTTACATACAAGTACACACGTGCATGCATATGTGTTTTTGCACCTGTAAAAAAAAAAAAAAAAAAAAAAAAGAAAAACAAGAAGACGCACTCGTATAACAATTCATTTCGAGAATTTTATTCACACTTTCTTAAACTCTCCAACGTAGAAATTGCGAATATCGCACGTTGGAATTATCGTACGATCGTATATTCGATTCAACACTGCACGAAGATATCTTGGCGCGGCAGGATAGCAGAGCTTGTCGGCCGAATTCCCGCGAGGAAGCGAATTTTTCGGAAGAAGGGTAATCCGGCTTATGGCGGTGCAGCCGGGATGAAGCACCCTGCATCGAGTCAGCTTACCTCGTACGTGGTGGTTGTGCGCGTAAACGGCAGTCACTTAATTAAAAATTACTTAATTACGTTCTTGGCACTAATTAGTGGCGCTTGGCTCTCTCTCGCCCGTGCACCTCGACTGCCTAGGCACCGCTGCCACCTTCTCCTTCTCCCTCTCTCTCCCTCTCTCTCTTTCTCTGTCTCTCGCGCGCGCGGTCCGCCCACACCACGACCTCCTTCAACCCTCTCTCGCCTTCCTCGACCGTTAGCTGCCTCCTCCATCTCCTCTTACACCCTCCTTCGCTTCTACACTCCGTTCACAACGCTCAGCCGGCAGCGAAATCTCTGTCTTGGTTTGCATTCTTCTTCTCTCTTCCGCAACGCGCCCCTCGCCCGCCTTGCCACCCGCCAACAATCCAACACCCTCTCTCTCTCTCTCTCTCTCTCCCCCCCTCTCTTACCCCTTTTCTTTCCCTGCTCTCCGGAAGTCAGACTAGCAACGAGTTACCCGAAGCGCCGTAAACTTCCGGTTAACGTTATTTCTCTTCTTATTCGGTTTTCTTCGCGGTTTTCACGCACTGCCGACCCTACACCGCCCTCCCCGTGACCCGGCTTCCGCAGGGATTACCCCTTTGTTACCGGGTACACGACTCCGGAGTCATCTTTGAAACTCGAATGCTATATATATATATATATATATATATATACCTGCACAAGCAACCGGAGCACCAGTTTCTTTCTTTCTTTTTTTTTTTTTTTTCTTCTTTTTTTCCCTCATCGCTCGTTCTGATAACCCGAAAGAGCGAGAGAAATACGCGGGTGAGCGAGGGTGAAACGAAGCGAATTCGTTTGTTGTTTCCCTCTCGTTCGATACCGAACCTCGTTTTTTCTTTTTCTCTTCTTTTATCACGGCCCTTTCCCTTCGTTTTTCGTTGCCATCTTTTCGAGATCGATCGATTCTTTTTTTTTTTTCTTTTTTTTCCTTCAATCGCCGACGGAAAGAAAGAAATCTCGAAAAGCTTCTCGAGAGTAATAAACCTGGCTGTCGACACCTTTGCCCGCGAACGATCAGAAAGGGAAGGGGTAGTGTGTATCCTCGACACGGGGGGGGGGAGGGTGGAGGGGTGGGACGAGCAAGGAAGAGAACGAACAAGCTTACCACCCTCGCGAAATGTCAGCGTACAACATAAGGGGTTCCTGCTGGCGTTGCAGCGGGCAAACGGCAGTCAGACGGCAGCCGTAGCAGCGGCAGCACCAGCAGCACGAGCATCGTGTCCTTTTCGAATTTTTTGATAATGAACACAAGTACGAGAAACACGACGGGTATTGGCTGGGCGGCAGACAATGCGGTGGCCGCAGGGTTATCGCGGGAGGAACAACGAAGGAGGCGGGGGCGCTGGCTGACGGGGTTTCGATGGGAGCGAGCCTCCGCGCGGGGAGAGAAAAGGAGAAGGGGTGGCGGAGGGTGATGCCAGGGGACTTTATAGGGGATGTAAGCATCGCCACTGCAAGGCTAATCCGCCGCTATGAGCTGCTACTTGCAGCATGAGTACGGTACACTCCCTGCCAAAGATTCTTTTCTCTGCCACCGATCCACCCCCACCCCACTCCCACGATGCCCCCTCGGGGAGTCTTCTTCCCGGCTTGGTCGAACGGAACCAGTTCGTTGACCCCGAACGACGAAGGACGAACGAAAGACGCGGCTTCTTTTCCATTTTCTTCTCCTCTCCTTTCTTCTCCACCCCCTCGAGAGAGAGATTCGAAGTCAAGAGAAGAGGTTTCACGGGTTGAAAAACTGCGAGGAAAAATAACTCGTGATCAGGAACGTTTGAAAATTTATCTCTTGCGGAAGACGGACGGGGCAATTATGATTCGATCATTGGCTAGATTATTAACCCGCATCGATGCGGAATGGTGTATAAAACGATGGGCTCGGGACGATTGATTAGATCCCTGATGGGACGGTGGGATATTGCACGGTGGCCTGATTACGTAAAGCCTCCGGAGAGAGAGAGAGAGAGAGAGAGAGAGAGAGAGAGAGAGTCTCGTCATTCCCGGGGTATTTAATATCTCGAGAAAAATGCTTGTGACGTTCTAAAGAATTTTATTGTCCGGGCCGTATGAGGCTGGGTCCGAGGGCTCGTTATCCGTATTCCTATTGTTCGCCGAGTGCATTCCTGCCGGGCGCAAATTACGGCGAAACATCTGCCGGCTACCGTACAATATCAGCCTCTTTGCCTAAGAAATATCGGAAATAGTTGGCCGATCCGCGAAGGAAACACTTGGCACGATGCCTAGTTCCCTCTCGGCGGCTTTGCTCCGGTTCCGCTACTTGCCGATGCATTACTTAGCTAGCAAGTGCAAGCAAACGGCCGAGAGCTTGCTAGCACGAGCAAGGAGACCTAGAAAATTCATCGTCCGCGATGAATGCGCCGAATACGGTGCTTGCTTTTTTTTTTTTTTTTTCCTTTTCCCTCCCTTCTTTCTCTCTTTGTCCTCCTCCCATCCCTTCTTTCCCTTTCGTCTTCTCTTTCTTTTCAAACTGTGGCGCAACTCTGTGGCCACACACATATACACGCGCGCGCGCGCGCTACATCGAAGGAGGGAAAGGGATGTCACGGAATTAAAATGCGATATTGACCGCGTCCCGGGCTAACTAAATATTGATCGTTCTCCTTTGCGATCTCCTTTTGTTTCGTTTCGCGGCCGGGAGAGGCCAACTGACACGAATATCTTCTTTTCTTGCCTTAAGACGAGGCTGGTGGAGTCATTAACGGGACGGCCTCGGTTTTCTCGCGACACTGATTCCACTCCTTGAACCCCTTCGCGCTTTTCTTCTCTCTCTCTCTCTCTCTCTCTCTCTCTCTCTCTCCCTCCCTCCCTCCCATTTATATTATAACCACCGCTTCAACCGGAGGTAATTGTTTTCCGTGGAGGCAGGCGGTCGCGCGCTTTTCAGACGCGGCTAGAAGAGCGGAGGAAGTTTCGCGACTAAGGCCGAAGACTAACGCGGAAACGAGAATACCCGTTTTTTTAAGCGAATTAATTCCAGCGTGAGATCGTTAAGGCAAGTGCCAGGCCACTTTCCACCTACGCCCATTCTTTAAATTTACTTGTCATCTCCCCTTTTCTCGCTTATTATATCCTTTCTCAACCCTGGCCCTGATCTTCGATCGGCTCTATCTGCATCCATGTGCATCCATCCTAACCTCTTCGATTCCTATTTTCGCTCGAACGCTTATGCAACGTTACATTTCTATCTGGTTTCAAACGCGTTCGAAATTCGTAACAAGCACACACTCGTACTTCTATTCACTTCCTCATCCGATCGTTTCTTTACCCACAATTCTGAAATCCTGGAATCGTTCGTGGATAATAATCGTTTATCCGCTATCACAGCGGATCCAGCTATCGACCGTCATTTTCCATCCACGCTCGAAGGATTTCCACGGCGGCGGGAGGGGGAGGGAGGGAAAACGCGCGTCTACTACATCATCCACCCTCTCCTGCGCTGAGTGCGCGCAGGATCTGGCGCGCGAGCGAGCGCGTCATCCGTCGAGATACCAGGCGCTCGTTGCCCGGAGACTCTCTCTCTCTCTCTCTCTCTCTCTCTCTCTCTCTCTCTCTCTCTTCCTCTCTCGTTTTTGGGCTCCGCACGAAAAACGTGAAATGATAATGTAGCCGGTATCCCGCCCTAATCGGCTTTGTATCCGCCGTGATGGCTGGTGGACCGAGGGGGAGGGAGGGAGGGAAGTGCAGGCCGGGGAACGAGGGAGGTGGCGGGATCCTGGGGGCAACCGGGAGATGCAAGCCTCCTCCAGCCTCCATGGAGGATTTAATTTACATCCACTGGCGAAAAATGCGGAAAACAGTTTATCAAAAAAGTTACCGCGCAGGCTCCGAGAGGCTGAGGCAGAGAGGCGAGAGAGATAGCGAGTGGGATAGGAGCGAGAGGGATGGAAAACATGTAGCGCAGGAGGAGGTGGTGGTGGAGGAGATGCCGGAGGAAAAGGGGGTGCGGGATAGAAAGAGGGTTCACGACGGCAGAAATGAAATTGTCCGTGCATGGATTACCGTCGACTTCGTTATACCCTCGAATTAGTCTCCCCCTCCGCCCTCCCTACTTTCCTCTTTCTTTCGGCTCTACATGTCCATTCTTCTACCTCTATCTCGCGGCGCATCATTTATTCACCGCTCCTAAAACGGCACTTAAGTATTTTTTAATAAAACCTCTTACCTCGTGCGAGTACTTATACCTCTGCCATTTATTACGCCACGAATTCTTCTTCTTCTTCTTTCTTTCTTTCTTTTTTTTTTCTCGCGTCTTTCTTTTATTTTATATATATATATATATATACCAACTATATATCCGATAAACACCGACTTAATTTTACCTCCCTCGCCTCCTTACCACTGCTACTTCGCTCGAGATTCTTGTTTGTTGTTTCTTTTCTTCTTCTTCTTCTTCTTCTCCTCCTTTTTTTTTTTTTTTTTTTTTTTAAAGAGAGAAGCGAACGCGTATTCTCGTTTCTTCGCCTATTTTCGTATTCACGAATTCAAACGTTAACGTTTCAGGCCAGGCTCGATCAATTTTAATGAATTATCAAAGACGGACGAGGGAATTGGGGGAAATAACGATCACGCGTAAAACGATAGTGGCTCGTCCGATGCAACTTTAAATTTCTCGCTAATCCCACGGGGTATCGGTCCGATGCCTCTTGTGGCGGTTCGCGGCAAAGCGAATCGGGATTCGAAATCGGCGTGGACCGAGCGTAAAATTACTGTTTCGGCCAACATTTACCCCGCCACTCGCGGGGGTAACGTTCGACTGGACAGCGACTCTGAATTGATTTCGTTTGAAATCCCATCCTCCATCTACCCTCCTACCTCTTCTACGTCCGCCACTCACTCTTCCCCTTCCTCTCTTTCTCTCTCGTCCAGGATCGTTGTTCACCACCCTCGGCCTTTCCCTTCTTCTCTCTCTCTCTCTCTCTCTCTCCCCCCTCGCTCTCTTCTTCCTCGCATATTCCTCTCTATTTCCCTCTCCCCCTCATTCTCTCTCACTCTGACGCCCTCTTCCTCCCTCTCTTCGTTTTCGAATCTCATCCGGGTCTCTGACGCCTACGTACAGAGAGACCGAGAGCAGGCGAAATGCATTTCGATCCGCACCATTTTCCTATCTGGTCGCATCTGCGTGTCCAGCCTCGAAACGGGGGGAGGGGGAGAGGGAAGAGAAAAAAAGAGGTAAGCACCGGCGCTGAAAAGAGGGGAGGGGGTGAAAAAAGGAGGGAGGAAGAGGGAAGAGAGACTCATTAGCCGGGGCAACGCGACACGCGGCAGGCAGAGAAAGTGATGCTGCAATCAATAACCGGTGACGCTATTTCCCGATCCGTGCCCCCTTCGAAATTTCTGCAATTTCGCCACCCGATTGCGAAACAATGCGCGCCACACGATTCCCGTTTCATACGTTTCGCGCGCGTTCTTTCTCCCCAACCAAGGCAAGGAACGACGCGATCCTCGTTTTGCGACAACTACGAACTTTGAATTCGAGATTGCTCTTTAATTTTTTTTTTTTTTCTCTCTCTCGATTTTCTCGAGGCAAGGATGGACACGATGGTGTATCTTTTTAGATTCGAAATGAACGAGAGAATCGAAAATTCTGCTTCTGTTTCTGTTTCCGATCTTCTCGAATCGGAAGATAATTGTTCGAATCGAGCAATTCGAAAATACGGATAAATTTGAAACGAACGACGTTGGATTCAATGATTCGATTTTTTGGATGGGGAAAAAAAAAAAAAAAAAAAAAAGAGAGGATACGTTCACGCGTGGACAAAGGGCAAAGTTGCTCGCGCCACCGTTCTCCATTCTCGCAATCGAGCGCGGATAGGAAAGTTGTGCCGGAAAGTTAGAAGCCGTGGATCATCGATATAATGTAAAACGCTACGACCAACGTGCGGCACATCAAAAGAGCGAATTGCAAAATAATAGAGCAACGCGGTTAGTTCAAAATTCAACGAACCCCGTCGATGAAGGCTGGTAATCAATGAACCTTATGCGGAACAAAGAGATCAATGAACGCGAATGACTCGATGATACCCAGGCCAGAAGCAAAATAAACCCGGGGCTCGTGAAACTGGACGAGAGAGAGTGAAGTGAAAGAGCTTGGTTTAAAAACAACACCTGAAAAAAAGGGGGAGGGAGGGGGGGGGGAAGAGTAAAAAGAAAATGAAAAAAAAAAGGAAAGAAAGAAAGAAAGAAAGAAAGAAAGAAAATGCGAGGGAAAAAAATAGAGAGAAAAAAAAGAAGAGACAAAGAGAGAAGGGATTCGTAGGAAATTCAACAACGAGGCGGCCCAACCGATAATATCCGTCGTCCATCCTCGAAGACCGGGTAGAGGGTCGGTGTCACTGGTCCCGGCGCCACGTCATTCGATATTTTTGTCAGTAAAACGATATCAGGCAAATTGCATCTGTCCTTTACACCGTGGCTCCGAGCCAGATCAAACAGTGTTCGTCCCTGGATATTACTCTTCCCTCGCCGCTAGCCGGTAGCCAGGATTGCACTTTCTCGTTCGGGCGTCGATCGAGTGCCTTTTTTCACCGTGGATAGGGCGCGCAATAAATTTAAAGACGCTCGAATGATCGGTAAAATTTTATCATTTCGCATCATCGTGTACAATTTCGTCGAAAGCAAAATCTCTCTCTTATCGATAATTATACCTATAGCGAAGAGATGGAAAAGTTTCGTTGGCGGGCCTCCGTGAAAGCCTCGTAAGGGACAAGCCACCGGCTTGTTAACGTTACCTTTAATTTGGCGCTCCTCCAAAAGAACTCATTCGAAGCGGGCGCGGAGGCCACGGAGCCTGGGCAATGGCCGTCGAAACGGGACTCTTATTGGCGTCGTATGTAAATCGCCCATATGCCGAGTCAGTTCTCTTGAGCGCATCGCGAGCATGCGGGCAAACGAAGCACGCCAACCACGACTATCTTACGACACGGTATACGGGCGACAAGTAGGCCGTCGTGTCGTTGTCGAAGGAGTGGCAACGGACGTGTCGTGCGAGAAGAAATTATGGAGGCCTCGATGTATTCTTTCTCGATAATCATCGCGTGGACTCAATGAAGAAATAATTCGTGAAAAAATAAATTAGAGTCGAGATCTTTATCGATCCTAAGTACATACATAGAACGGAAGATTTCACTGGATGCGAAAGAGCGCCGAGATGCGTGGTATATTAAAATTGTTTCGGAAAAAATTTTATTTTCTCAACAATTTTTCCTCTTCCTCGTTCATCGAAAGTGTGCATCGTTAACAATTGAATAATCTTTTTTTTTTTTTACCAGAGAATGGTATCGTTTAAGAACTGCTCGAACATTTGCAGAAGATATTCCTTATTCTCCTATCCCCGATGGCAGACAGTTGTCTACCAAATCCTATTTACCGTTACCCAACGGTCTATGTACACTAAAGATGCTGGGAGGGTGTCTATCACCCCTAGCTAACCTACTGCCCTACTGCCATGAGTCTCACCCCTGAAAGAGTCTCTCTCTCCGTCTCTCTCGTATCTCTTTCTTTCTTCCACGGTCTTTCACACGTTCTCCATCTCCCTTCGCTCTTGCACAGCTCTTGCCTTTTTTTTTCCTCCTATTTATCCCCCCTCCCCCCTTGTGTCACGTCGCCATCTTTCATCGCACGCGTAACGGCCTTTCGGTAGATCGGATCACGAGATGATCTCACGATATTCCCAACTTTCCGTGGGACGAGGGGCGGCTGTGTTTTTTCAAAATTTCTCATACTCTTGGAAACGGTCCCCCCTTCTCTGTACAGATCCCCTCGCAATCGTTTCGAATACGACGGCAATTTGTTGACGCATCCAATTCTCCCCGTTATCTCGATGATTACTTACACGTGAAATTAATTGGAAAGAAAATTCGAATTGCAAAATTTCAAAATTCCATTCGTTCGTTCGGTTCATAAGCGGATCGATCCGCTTCGAATTGTGAATTGTGCTCCATTAATAAAATCCAAGATTGTCTATATTTTCAAAAATATTTCTGCCCGGATTGGTGGCAAAAACGTGTGGAAAATTTTCGCGAGAATGATCGTACGATTCGACGAAGGAGAGGAGGGGAGGGGTGGGATGAAATAAAGAAGAAGGCTGGTGGTTTCCTTGAAAAAAACGCGACCTAGACCCGCGCCACTATTTCGCGTTACGGCTCTTTCAGGCTGCGGATCCGTAATGTGGTTTAGCGTGGCACGACAGGAGGTAAACTTGACGACAAAGAATTATTGATTTTTTTTTGAGCGGGTTGAACGAGTTGCTGGGCGGCTGAAGCGGTCCCGGTAGGGTATTCGACAAAGGATGTTTTCCGAGTCCCTAACCTAGGTAACCCTTCTCCTACGCTTCTGCCGCGTGTGTACGTGTTTCCGTGTGCCACCCGGACTCTCCGTGGCTCCGCTCTTGCCCCCGCGTGCGACGTGTGTGCCAGGGGTTCGTCCTACTCTCCTTCTCGCTCTTCGCTCATTCTGCTTCCATTTCCTTCTTTCTCGCTTCCGCCTGTCCTCTTTCCCCTCTTTTTCGTCTCTCGCTGCCCACACGCCGTGTGTACTCAGCCGATGCACCGAGGACTTAACTGCCTCATTGTCGTCCCAGCAGGCATCCGAGCTTCGGGACAGATGTGCAAAATTTAAGGTTAGAATACCAGAGAAATCGTCACTGGCGTCGAGAGCAGCCTCTTTCGTGGTTCTCGCGGTTAACGAGAGTCGATGACCGACAGACACGAGCTTCTTGCGTTTCATAAATATGTACACGCGTGTCTCCCTCGTGCAATCGATTCTTTCCAGCCCGGAAAATCTTCTCGTCGTATACGCGATACGAAGTAGAAGTAGAAATTCTTTAAAATCGCGAATTTCAAGTTTCCAATAAAGGAATCGTCTCTTCCTCTCTCGTTCCTTCTTCCACCGCTCAAAATAGAAAACAACGAACCCATCGGATTCGAACTACCGTTCAACTTTCGTAACACGTATCCTCGATGCCATCGGACGAGACGTTCGCCCGCATTGTTCCTATGACTATTATACGAAAGAATTAAGTTGCGTCACGCGATAATCAACCTCTATAATATATAAAAAATTCCACTCCGTTCGAGTCTTGGCGCGTGAATCCGAAATGAAGCCGAAAATATTCTTCCATACGAAGAAGGTTTTAACTAACATTTTCCCCCGATGGGTGACGAATGATCGCATACGCGCACCAATCGAAGAACGCTTGACGAGCTTAGCGCACAGTCGAAGAAGGTCAAAGACCCCCGAGGGGGAGGGGAGCTCGAATTCCACGGTCAAGTAAGACGCTCGAGAATGCATCGTAGCGGAACCCGGTAATTGAACCATTAAAAATTCGCTCGATCCCTTAATCAAAGAATACGTTTAGCAAAGCAAAGTGATCGACAACAGGGTCGGGTACCGCGCTCGTCTGACATCCCGTGCATCGTTGCATCGTTGCGAAAGGTGACACCGGTGGTGGGTGACAGAGCACCATCACCGCCGGCCAACCCGAAGCTGAAAGTGCAGCCACGTTAGAGCTCGGTCTTTTTGGAGCACCGTACTACCCAAATAGTCTAGTCCAGGCTTTCGCACCTTATGCACGCGAGGCTGCACATGCATAGTGCAACAGCGGCCGGTGCATCGGTGGCGGTGGAGGAGGCGGCGGCGGCGGCGGCTCGACCGTCGGAGAGGGGGGAGGAAAAAATCGATCGAATAAAAAAATGCTTGGCCGATGCCGACGTGTGACGAGGACGCGAATCGCGGCCGATAGGTGGAGGTGGAGGAGGACGGCGGCGGCGGGGGTTGAAGGAGGAGGGGTGGTGGTGAAGGCGGACGGGGGCTTAGTACGGGAGAGCGCAGAAGGAGGGATAGTCCGGGACCATTGAAGAGTGAAACCGCTCAAAGCAGCTGCCCCCCTCCCCCTCTCTCCACCAACCTTTCACCCTCCTCCTCGCCCGCCCGCCCCCCCCCCGGATCCTCGCCCGGCTTCGGCTTGCGCGCCCACCGATCCCAGAACCTCGACTCTCTCTTACGCTCCTCGTAAGCTTTGAAAAACCACCCCTCCAACATCGTATCGTACAGTATCCTACACCCATCCACCCACCCCCTGTAACCGCTTTCTTCTCCTCTTTCTCGCACGCCCGCCCGTTTCGTTGGTTGGTTGGCTCGTTGGTTCGTCTGCACGCTAGCCGAGAGCGGCTTTCCCTTAAGAGAAGCCGAAAAACCGAAAGCGCCAAGAGGTTGGAAGGAAGAGAAGAAACCGGGTTACGTTTCCTCTCAGGCTGTACGAGAACGTGAACCCTTTTCGTTTTTTCGGACCGTCCGGACTCTCGATGCTCGTTTTTTAGGGTCGGTGCGCGGCTGCTTGTTGAACCGCGATTGCGGCCGCCATGGAACAACTTCCTGAATGAGGCGAGTCGCGTGGGTCCAGACCGGACAATTGCTCCGCATTCCCGCCGGCTCAACGCGTTCCGTTTGATTGTTTTCTTGTCCCCTGGTGTATATGCGCCAGTTCGATACACGCTGGACTGGTCGAAATCCACTCTACTGTAGTAGCTGTAGGAGAGAACGTATTCTGCTATGGAACGCTTTTCCGAGTGTTGCGTGTTTTTTTTTTTTTTTTTTTTTTTTTTTACTTCTCCAACTTAAAGGGGTCAATATAACACGGGAGAAAATGTGTAGAAATATAAATAGAAAATGTGTGAGCTCGGCCGCCATCGGTTACGAGAAAATATGCAAATAATAATAATAATAATAATACGTAGTTTACTATGAATGGTGGCTCGCGCCAAACCTCTCCTCGCTCGTTCTAATGCTCTTTGCATGATAAATTCAACTCGAACGATTCGCATTAGCCAAGCGTGTGCCACGGAAGGCCAAGGTTCGTTCCGTCCGTCCGTCCGACAGTGGTGATGCTCCCCGAAGCTTGACGTTAAGAGAATGAAAACGAGTTATCGAGGAGAAAAAGGGCGAGGATCAGCTCGAGCGAGGGGAGCCGTGTTGAAAGGGGGGCCGAAGGGGGAGGGGGGCTTCAAGGCTTCAGCCAGATGTAAAATAAAAGAAGAGGGAGAGGAAGAGAGAAAGAAGTGGGAAGGGGAGTCGAAAAGCAAGGGGCACACGAGGAGCGTGCATTGTAAGATCGGCGCGTGCGGCACGCGGAGCCTTCCTCTCCTCGTAAGTCTGTGCCCTGTGTGTCGTGTAGAACCCCCTCCCCCCCCCCGTGTGTGTTCAGAACCGGGGCCCCCCTTCGCCCCTTCTGCCTTTTCGTGCCACCGTTTCTCTTGAGTTCTCTCTTTTATGAAGGGCGAGGGCCCAGGAGCTCATTGTCGGGGCCACATCTGCCGCGCGATCGCCCAACGATTGTCTCGCAAGCTTAGGAAACTTGCTCCTCGTCGGGGAAAAAAAAGGTGGCTTAGCAGCCGGGGCACACGTATGCGATTCCCCTTTCTAGGGGATGACCAAGAAGGGGACGGCTGTTTTCGTTGCCACGATGTAACTTTTGCCAAATGTCTATCCGCACGTTAATAACTTCACTAGCTTCGTCTTGGCTCTCAGAAATCGGTCTACGAGATTTCTCTTCGATTCGAAATATTTCACGGAGCTATTCGAAAATTATTATTTCAGGGGAAAAAAAAACTCAAAAAAAAAAAAAAAAAAAAAACGAAAAAGCTTTACTCATCGTCACGTCGTTAAAAATAAGAACGAAACTCGAATAAATAAAGGTGATTGAAAATTTTCTGAAACAAGGATGGGGGAATAATCTAGTTCTACCAAGATCCATTCAAGTCCTTTCTTCAAGATCTCATCGCCCTTGCACAGTGACAGACTGAAACAGTAATTACGATTTCCTCCCGGTAAAGCAATTTAAATAAATTCTCGCTCAACCCCGCGAGAAAATGATCCAACTCGTCCACCTCCCCTCCCCCTTTTGGAAAAAAGTTGGCCGCCACGACTCGTCACCCTAACCGAAACACTGTACCGGATATTACCCCTCCTCGTCCTCGCAATCGACAAGACCGACGACGCGAGCACGGCCACCCTTGAACCAGCGCGGAAACGCATCCCCGGCTGGGTGAGTGGAACGAAGAATCAAGTAATCACTTGTTAACTTGTATTTTAATTACTTGATTTTCCGGGGCCGCGCCGTGGTCGAAGAGGAAGCCAGGCCTTCGCCACGACGAGCCCCGTCGTCGTTTGCCGCCGCAAGTCTAGAGTACAGATGGCGTTAAAGTGTTAATTACTAATTAAGGAGGGTGCAGCATCAAGACCCCGCGCGACACCTTTTTGAACGCGCCCTCTGAATGGACGCTTACGCCCTGACGGGCAAACGCGTGTACTCACCCATCCATCCGCGCTCGTGAGCCACCCACCACGCACACCCGCGCGCTCACACGCGCACACAACGTCGTCGCGCGCGATCTGTTGGCCGCAAGAAAGAGGAAGAAAGAGAGAGGAGGCGCATCCGTGGAAAGTGTTGCACGCGGCGACGTGAGACGATACGACGCGTAACGCGCGCGCAAACACGTAAACAGGAGCGCGCAGACGCTTAATGCTCTCTCGTTATATGCACTTTCACGCCTCGTGCCCGTTACCCGTGAGGATAAAGTGAAGCGCGTGGCACGACGTTCCTCTCGAATTCTTTGCGAGCTTCTTCTTCCCTCTTCTACCCGTCCGCGAGACGCGGTTTTTCCAGCCGCCATCGGCCACGAGCGCCACAAAGCGGCGGGGTGGCTACGCGCTGAATTTATCCCCGGTGATGGCGGATGAATGGCCCCGGGTTCAACGTCGCCCACGATGTTTCCCTGTTAATTGTGCTGAACGCGCCTGTATTCTATAAACGGACCCGTTTCTGCCCGATGATAATTATAAGGTGAAAGGAGGCTGCCGCTGGTAATAAGGAAACGCGAGGCTAATGTTCTCCCTCTCCCTCTCTCTCCCTCCCCCCCCCCTTGTGCCCCGACGGTTAAATCCACCCCTCGAGCGTGCCGGTGGACTTTGGTTTTTTTTAGACCAGTTAGTCGGTTTAGAAGTTGGGGCGAGGGTAAAGATTAAGTGAACGAAATTTTCAGCGTCTTTGTGGCGTGAAACCCGGCTCGGTTTGTCCCGGAATAGGGGCCCAAAGATCTGCGCTGCAAGAGTAGGCAAAAAAAAAAAAAAAATCTCTCTTATTTAACAGTGCGTCTCTTTTCACAGTGTTTACAGAATGTTTAAAAGCCCGCGTTTCGCCGGTTGGAATATTTTTATTACCCTCCCTGTTCGCATTAGTTAATGTTTCAAACTAGTATTTTAATCGTTTCAGTTGAATTCAAAGGAGCGTTTCAATCGTGCCATTTATCGTGCCAGCTTTATCGCGAAGCACTTTTTTTTTTCTCACCATTCGTTAATACACGTAATTTCTAATATGCGTTATTTATAAACGTTGCTCTATCGTCACTCGATCGTATCGAGAAATCGTGAAATTCGACGCGGATTCCATTTTATTTCCAAAAATAATCGCCAATCGAACAAATATATATATATATATTTACGTCTCTCTCGAACGAAATGATCGGCACTCCAAACCATAAATGGGATAAACGGTGAAATTCAACCCCGAGATGGATAGATTTAAAGGATGCAAAAGTTTGCCAGATCCCGACCCGTGGAACAGCTGTTTCACAAGAGGGGACAAAAAGGTTCCAAGGTGATCGAGGCCGCAGCCGACACTTTGCGAATCTTGGCGGATTGTCGGCCGTTCCTTAAGCGTCTTCTCCCCTTCGAGAAAGAGAGAGTCGTTCGTGGGAAAGTTCTGGCAAGAAAGCCGCGCGAGGGGTTGAGAGAGAGACTTTAAGGGTCAGCCCTGGTCTTGGGGAGCCGAGGTGTTCAGCATTGTCGAAGGTCGGCCGACTTGGCATAACCGTTAAAAGGGAGCCGGCTGGCTGGCTTAAGGAGCACGATTGAAGATCTTTGAATAGAGGCGGGCAAAGGAGGAGGGGTGTAAGGCGAGAAGACGCGAGTCGTCGTTACGCCCCGAGTCACTTTACAGTCTGGAAACGCGCGGCCGATTTCTCGAGTCGCGCTTTTCCACGCCCCCTCTGTTTCCTACACCCCTGTTTGCCGAGTCAGAATGCAAATAGGTTTTCTTTGGAGGAGAAACGGGAAGAAAGTCACACCGCGACGCGTTTCGAAACGCGAGGTTAAGAAGGAAGGGAGAAAATACGAATCGAGTCGAGTTGAAAGAAAGTTTCGACACTTGGGATCGACCAAAGAGAGTGGCGCGAAATTAAAAAAAAAAAAAAAAAAAAGAGAGAGAGAAAAAAAACAGCCAAGTGCTGATGTTCCCCCTTTTAATTAGTGCCCTCTCGCCTATACGGCGTGGAATCCGTTTACAAAAGCAACGCGTCGAAACAGCAACCCGCGACGATGAAGATCACGTGGTATGGAAGAAGGAGGCGTCACGTCGACAACCATCATTGCCATTAAACGCTTCAATACGCGGCGCCTCTAAAGCTCGTATTGTTGCCTTACCTGCGCCACAATACCCACCATCGTGACGAAAAAGGAATCGACGAATTTATATGGTTGTCGCGCTACACCCCCGTTCCCCTTTGTACTCGATACGAAACCCGAAAGGATCGGCTACGAGGACTCGAGGAATCCTCGAAGGGCGGAAGAGTTTCATTCAAAAACACGTGGATGAATCGAAACGTCCGTGAAAAGAGAGATTAAAAAAGTTAAACTTAAAAAAAGGAGAAGGAAAATGCACTGTTAAATAAAAAGAGAGCAAGAGAGAGAGAGAGAGAGAGAGAGAGACGTATACGCGTCAAAGTCTATCTATCTACAATTGAAGATGGTTGATTAAAGACGAACAAATCGCGAGAAATAAGGATACTTCGTGATACTTTTACCCTCCCTCGAGAATATTATACACTCGCGAGAGGCTAAGGATCGCGAGAAAAACGCGAGGTAACGATTTCCGTTCGCGGCGAGAGCTAATTACGCCCTCCTCTCAAGACACCCCGCATCTTCGCCTCCTTCCTAGCCTCCCTCTCCCTTTTTATTATTTCTCTCTCTCTCTCTCTTTTTTTTTCGGTCGCAAAGGCAACCTCTCGTAATTAGATGCTAATAATCAGCACCCTCCAGGAGGATCACGCTCTTTTCCTCTCTCTCTCTCTCTCTTTTTCTCTACGTCGCCCCGTCGTTGCAACGCGGGGCGCAAGAAAACCCGAGCCCCCTGAAGAGCTTATTATTATCCTAATTATACAATACTATAATGAATGACTGCGCGGCTCACCCTCCTAGCCCTTACTCTCACTATCTTCACCGCTCTCTCTCTCTCTCTCTCTCTCTCTCTCTCTCTCGCTCCTTCTCCTTTCTTCTCTCGCTCACCGTTGCTCTTCTCCTCTGTGCACTTGGTGGCCGAAGAGTGGCAATTCTAGCACTCGGGCTTTTTGTCAAACCGACTACGGAACTAGCGCCGTCTCCCTCGCGCCCTTACACCCTATTATGCGGCCAGCCTCGTCTCTCGTCCCTGGTTTTCTCTCTGTCTCCTGGTGTCTGTTTTAATTAGGCACTTCGCGGATATATATACCGTATCTACCACGCGGTATTACGTAGAGGTACATAAACCGAGGCGAGTCGAGGCGCCAAGCCCAGACCTAGCCCAGCCTGCCTGCCGTATCCCACCTATACTCGGCGATCCGACGAGCTTGAATGCGGTTGATGGGTGGTTGAGTAAGGATTATAGACGCAGGTGACACATACACGTTACCTCGGAGAGGCCTGAAGTCCGGGGGTGGCTCTCCCCCCACCACCCCGATGGGTGGGTGTTGGTGACGTCGGTTCAAGGAGTCGGTTGAAATAGAGTGACGGAGCCACGAGATGGGAAGAGCGAGCGAGGAAGGGAGGGAGAGACGGAGGAAGAGGAGGAGGACGCGTGCACACGTGAGGGCGTGCGAAAGGGAGAGCGGCCGCGAGAAGGGAGAAAGTGAACGCGGGTTAGGGAGGAGGAGGAGGAGGAGGAGGAGGAGGAGGCGTAGAAGGGGAGCGGGACACATGACGATTCTGCAGCAGAGACGACACACACTCCTCTTTCAATTCTCCTCTCTCGTGTGCACGCGAACCTTCTCTGGCTGACTGCTGACTGATAAGAGCACGCGAAATTGTCTTAATTGGCGAGAGAGCCAATCTCGAGCGATCGAATGAGAGAAGAGGCGCTCTCTCGCCAGGTCTCCGCCACCTGACTTCTCATCTCCTCCACTGCTACCGCTGCTACTCGCCCTTTCTTCTGGACTGCCGCTACTCGTGGCTGCGACGCGCCAAGGATCCCATTGTTTTCTTCCGTTGATTCGAACGCGTTCGATAGATCTCGATCCGTGGATCTTGTTCGTTATCTCAAGTGTCATCGGCTCGTTGCTCGTTCTTATCGATGGCTGAGCTTACTTAAAAAAAAAAAAAAAAAAAAAAACCTTCCCTCTCCCTTAACTCGAATCGAGAGGTGTTGTTAATGCGCGCTTGTTATCGAGGGGGGAAAAAAATCTCGCGAAAGAAATCTTTTCGTTGTTCAAACAAATGTAATTGTATACCACCGCGACTTGGATGAATTGGTTGCCTCTTGGTGGACAAAGGATGGAAGCTAACTCATCTTCGGAGAGGGAGAGGGATGAAAACACCGCTTAACGGAATTTTATTCCTAGAAACGACGGATATGGAAACGGTCGATCCTCCGTGCTCCATGAGCCGTGCACGATCCCGCCAGGCGGAAGCAATCTTAAAAATTGCTCCCAGCGGCACCGAGCGAAGACCAAGACCCGAAGGTTTGAACCGGTTGCTTCACATTGTCGAGCATTCAGGGATCTCGAGTTATACAAGCCGCAGTAGCACTACCCGCTCGTTGCTTTCCCGCTCAACCGTACTTCTTTGCATCCCCTCGGGATCCAAAGTGTAAGATCAACCTGACTGCCATTCTCGCTGCCATTCCTGGCCTGCTACTCTAGGATACTCTTCCACCTCTCTGTGTACGTTCGCCAAGGGTGAGGAGGATAGGGACCTCGGAGAGAAAAAGATCGGGAAAAGAATGGAAAAATATCCGAGCAAGTAGCAACCCGCCCTTCCTCCCACCTCGTCGCGTCAAGTCATTCCCGCGTTTTCCTCGCTCGACTTGTTCGCTCGTGGCACCGAAGAATGCGAGAAGACCGGCTTTCTTATTCGTCATCGACGTCTTTCACCATCCATCCCTCTTTTTCTTTTTATTTTCTCTTGTCCGTCGCGACGGTTCCCGATATCGCTCCGTTTTTACGAACCAAACGTAGAGTGGAAGGAGCGAACGAAAGCGAATGAAAGAAAGAAGAGGAAAAAATACAATGACGGTATAACGTGTTGAGATAAATCGTTAATAACGATATATTTTTAAAACGAGGCTGTTGCAACAGTTTAATGAAAATTCGCCCGTATAAACAAATGTTGAGATGCTCTATTTTCAGAATTCAACCGGCGCGATACCCTGACATTTACTTTATTAACGGTCTACGGTTAAAAACTTGCGTTCCTTTGAAACATTTTCGATCAAACATCTGCCCGTTAGTTCTTCTATCCGGAATAATTAAAACAAACTTTTCCTTGGAGATATCCGGAAGGGGAGTATGACACGATAAAAGTATCAAAGGCTTGTATGACCATAATCGTCTTACCATCGCACTTTCATTCATCCTTCTCGAAGAAACTAACGTCCGGAGCCTTGTCCAATTGAGAAAAATAATTATTTTCTTAATCAATGGCGGAGCGAAGACACAAAAGACGTCGGTTCAAAGTGGCTGGCTCTGTGTCGGCGTCGTAAACCGTTTCCTTTCCCGAGTTTTCGGTGAGATCCATCGAAGCGAAGCCACCCCTTGGTGCCTGCCGCCCCTTCACGGTTTCTCCGCGCGAAAGCTTGGGTCACTATTACTATACAAATTACCCGCCAATTAGTGACTTGTGCTTGTTTAACTGCGTTAATTAATGAACGTAAAACGGCAAACTTCGCGTCGGGAGCACAATTTTATTTTTTTCCTTCTCTTTTTTTTTTTTTCTTTCCTCCTCCTCCTCCTCCTCCTCCTTTGCGAGAAAAGGAGAGAAAAAACCAGCGCGTGTATCGCGCGATCCCGCGGCGTTTGTAAGTACACGCCCGCACTCGTTCATGCTTGTCTGTAAACGTCGGCGGTTGCCTCTGCGAGGGTGTCGAGGTCTTCTTGGACGATACAGTGTAACACGTTCTTAATAGTCTCTTTGAACCGCGTCGCTTGCCAGCCGACGAGGAGTTGTACACACCTCTTTGCGACTCTCTCTCTCTCTCTTTCTCACTCTCCCCCTCTCTCTCTCCCTGCCCTTCTTCCTTCTTCATCTTCTTCTGCCGCTTCTGCGTCAGACCACTTTCAGTATCGACCCCCCTTAATTAATTATCGGTAGTGCATTAGCATTCTACGTTACGCGAGAATCAACATGGCGCCCGCCATACGCTTTCGAAGAAAATATGTTTTAAACTCCCCCTCCTTCTCGAAACGAATCATCACGAGGATGTGTCTTCGTTGGATTAAATAAAGATGGTGGAGAGGACGATGTTTATTATTATGTTGTAAATGATGTTTTTCAGGAAGTAACGTTTAATTTTCGATCGTCTAGTTTTAATAACTTTTTGATGACAAATTGTGGATCGAAAAAGATCAAAGTACTCCCGGATTGAAAAGAATTTTAACGATTTTTATTATATATAATTTAAGGATTTAAAAAAATTATAACATTCAGCCCGTTATTTGTTTTACGTATCAAATTTTCAAATTTCAAGATCGATTCTAAAATTATCGGCGAAAATTAATAATAATATCGATGATTAATTTATCGTTACTTTTTCAGGGAGTTCTACTACATCCAAATGGAGAAATACGCGAGGCAAGCTGTTTCGGAAGGTGTGAAGAACGCAGATGACCTACGAGTTGGAGGCGACTCGGAAATCTATCGAGTTCTCAACCTTCATTACAACAGAAACAACCACATTGAGGTAAATTGATCTTGAAGATGCACAAGAAATATTAATATAATTAAACGTTACAATTTCCATTCACGGAGCGCTTATCAAGAACTCTTTTAAGCATCTTTTCTTATTACCCTACATAGTTTCTCATCTACATCCCGATCTCAATCCGAACCTCAACTTTACGCGTTAAATCTCGCAAAATTATTTCAAGAGAAACACCTATCCTTTCCTCCCCTCCCCCCGATATTCTCAATTTCACAACGAAAAGATACCGAGAGATCCGTTGTCGTAAAGAAGAGCAATGAAGAAACGGTCGTCCAACCACCTGCGCGCCCCATGATTCGCCAATGAATCAAATTTCCGTGACGTGCCGTTTTCCGGAATCGAGCTGTCAGAGTGGAAATTTCGATGGGGGCGAGAAAATTGGCCGGGAGTCGGAGACAGCGCAATTATTCGGCGGTCGGCCATGACCGCGCCACCGTTTACCTCGCCTTTCTCATCTCGCGGAACGCTTTTAAACGAATTCCAGTTGGTTTGTGTATATCCGTATCCGTGGAGTAACAGCGCGTGTTGCAAATCACTCGTACGTCTCTTACTTTCCCATTGTGGGGCGCAATTTACTTTCGCCACGGCGTAACGACCGTTGATTGTATTTGCAGCGGCGGCGGCGGTGGCGGCGGCGGCGGCGGCGGTGGCGCTCGACGGGTGCACACGTAAAGCAGCTATTTAATATTATTTAACGAGTCTCCTGGTGAAACCTGGAGTCTCCATTCTTACGGGCCCGGGTCACAATTGCCGCCCGCTTGACGCGTAATTAATTACTCGTGTTCGTTAATAACCCAAACGTACTAATTATAAGTGGTAACTCTTGGCACGGCCGCTCGTTAAGCGATACACGCGCGTAACATCGCTTTAATACTTCGGATACGCGGGTGAACTCCTTCGGTGAACCGTAATGAGCGGCGAGAAATTATCTTTTCCCTTCTCTTTTTTTTTTTTTTGTTTTTCTCTTCCTTTCGCTCCCACTCTCGCGGATTTTTTTCTCATTAGCTCAAACGATTGATCCCTTGACAGGATTAATCTAATTCACGCGCTTGCGCGTAATTTATATTCGCGTTCTATAATTAGAGAACGATTAGATTCGCGTGTTCTTACGTAAATATATATATATATATATATGTATATATTGTGACATGTATAGATATATGATAATAAAAGTTAGTTTCGAATCAGAAGAACCTTTAAAATCGATTCAAAGTCCTCCGATATATCAATATAGGGATCGTTGTGAAGGATATTTCTTCATAGGTAAACGTATCCGTCCACGTAACTTGTCGTAAAATTCGATCAAGCTCGGTATTAAAATTGGGAAAACTTTAAACCGTTGTAACTTCGAAGTTAACGAGTTTCGTTCGATCGAGCGGAGATGGTTGGAAGCGCGGAATCTTCCCCTTTAAAACGCTTTTTGAATTATCCCGATACGACTTCCGGTTCCCGAGATATCCTCGTGTAAAGAGAAGGATAATTTTTAATCGTTTACCATCCTCGTCCTTGTCGTCCTACTCGGAACTCTCGCTCGCGCCTCGCTTCGCTGACCTGTCTCGAACGGCAGACAAGCGCCAGACGCGATTCCTAGAAAAAACGTAGTACGCGGCGATTCCTAGAGAAAAATGTAGGTCGCGGCTCCATTCATTATCCTCGCCGCGTCTCAAGCGTTACAAGGAAAACTTTGAACCGTTATATCTCGGAAACGGGTCGAGATATCGGGATAAAACGAAAAGCGATTTCAACGGCATCGTTTCCTCTATTATCCGAGCGGTTTTTCAAATTATTATCCGACCGAAGAATTTTTAACTTCTTCTCACGAATATTCGAATTTTCGCTCGGTAAGAGACATTCGGTTTACACACGAATCCGTTGTGATGCAACATTTTCCACCGATACCGAATACATTTGAAATTATTGGCGATAATAGATAGATAGACAGACGAATAATCTAATAGGAAGGGATCGAAGAATTGACAATGTTGGATGGGATTTACAGGTGCCGAGCAACTTCAGGTACGTCGTCGAGCAAACGTTAAAAGAATTTTTCAAGGCGATCCAAGGTGGCAAGGACACCGAGCAGAGCTGGAAAAAGTCCATCTACAAAGTGATCTCGAGGCTGGACGACCCGGTGCCGGAGTACTTCAAGACCCCGAACTTCCTGCAGCAGCTCGGTTAAATCAGGAGGTCGCGTGGCTCTTGCTCTTCGTGGTGCGCGGGCTCATCAGCGCTCGTCGGCTCCCGGTAATAACCAAGAAACCGAGAAGGAAAAAAAAAGAAAAAGTAATAATAACGATAACGATAGCGAATGAAGGAACGGTCAGCGAAGAAGGATCGCATCCGCCAGGAGGTACACGTCCTTCGCGTAAAGCGCGTTCAGGTATCCTTAAACTAACATATCGCAGAACGAGCGTGAGAGAGAATGTGAGAGGGGGAGAGAGAGAGAGAGAGAGAAAGAGAGAGAGAGAGAGAAACAATGAGAGAGAAAGAGAGGGAGAGAGAGAGAGAGAGAGAGAGAGAGAGACAACCGAGAGAGAGTTAGGGAGATCAGAGAAGAGGGAGGATCACACACACACACACAGCGTAGTTCAAGGGAGGAACGAGAAACGACACGAACACGCGACGTACGGAGGCATCGATCATCAAATGGAACGATGAGGAGTGCCGACGAAGGATCAGGCTGTGACCTAATCACGAGACAACTGTCCACCAAGCGGGATGGGTGGATAATTATTTAAAAAAAAAAAAAAAAAAAACAAAAATAGCTTCGTGCCTTTATTAATAATAAAACCGATCGGAATTCTCGATCGGGATCTCGAGTTACTAGCGAGGCCACGAACTGTCCACCCTATCCCCGCCCCGTGGACGACACGCCCGACGACACATCGAGACGACACCAAGTCTTTGGAAGAGAGGAAGCGGAAGAAGAAGAAGAAGAAGAAGAAGAAGAAGAAGAAGAAGAGAGAGAAGAAACGAGGACGAAAGCGTGGTCAACGAACGGCAAGGAATTTTACACACGACACAAATATTAAATATTAACACACAGCTATACCCGAGCTAATATTGTTTTGTTGCGTACACGAGTTCACCGATTGAAATATCGCCTAATTTTTAAGTGGCATATACGAGTATATATATACATATATATATATATACTCGTTTTCTCCGAGTATTTGGGGGGGGAGCATTATAATAGGGAGCGTATATAATAATAATAATAATTAATCCCGCGACGACGGACGAGGGGGTGGCTTTCGTTCGAGCGAAACGAAACGACGAGGTGTGCCTATACTATACGATATATTATTATATATATATATATATTTTGTCCATGTTTCTAGAAGAGTGGGAACCGATTGATAATTATTATTATCGATATAACACGTGTGTGTAATATGGTGGGGCGTATGAGAGATCCGCTGGACGGATCCTCCGCAGCTTCCCTCAGTTGAGAGGCAGAAGAGGAACCCTTCTCGTGGATCTTCCAGGGGAACGACTCGGAACGGACTCGGCGTCCCGTTTTCGCCCTTCGTTTCGAGCCGTTTCTAACCAACGGAACAACGATGGCCAGTTTCACTCGGCATTCGTCGAACACTGTGTGTGTGTACCTCGTCGCGGTCTTTTCTTTTTTTTTTTTTTTTTCTTTCCCTTTTTTTTCCCCCTTCATTTTTCATTCTCAAAAAAAAAAAAAGAAAAGAAAAAGAAAAAGCGTACCTCGCGATTCGATCGAGCGCACCACCCTCCTTTGAAACGTCGTCTCGGTGGCGATATCATGTATTCTATCGCGCGATCTACTGCAACACAACAACACAGTCACAGGCTCGAGGGTGAGCCTGGATGATTTTGTTGTTTCAAGAACAAGAGTATCCTAGAATGGCGGTTCGTACCGAATCGACGGGAACGAAACCCGAAACCCGTTTTCTCTTGAATGGAAGTTTCATTTCTTTTTTCACATTATCTCGTAAGCAAAAATTACAACAATACGATTATTACCTGTACGCATTACCTGTGCAACGTACGTCATCAACGTGCGATCACGGGTCGATCGAAGAGGATATAAATCCTTTTCTCTTAAGTTGTATGCATACACATATTTCTCTTCTCTTTTATCTTAGCACCATATCGAAGAACGCGTTCGAAATCTCGGACATATATTTGGTTCTATTCAACGATGAAAAATTCGAAATCACATCCGACGGTGAACATTCCTAGCGGCGAAAGCTTCGTGAAAAATTCCATGAAACTCGGCCGAGCGTGACGCTGGAAATCGCGGAACCCGGCGACGATGATCGCGAAGCGGACGTCGATTTAGCTTAGCAACAAAAAAAGAAAAAATAACAATAATAATAATAATTCTCTGTCGTTGTATTTTCTCTCGGCTTTCGAAATTCGCTCGCCGACAGGGGAACGAAAACGAGGAGATCGTAACGGAGAGAGACCGCGTTGCATTCGAAACGAAAAGGAAAACACGGTGCAAACACGCGTTGAAGAAATTCGTATTCGCGCGTGATAAGAAGAGGAGGAAGAAGAAGAAAAGAAAAGGAAAAAAAAAAATAAGAAAAAAAGAAGAAAAAGAAAAAATTACGTAGAGATGTTTTTATGATTATAACTGATTAATTGATAGAATTATAATAAACGAGGTTTAGGCTAGTCGCAGTGACAGGAGTACGAGTAACAGGGACGACAACAGGGAGGGGAGAACGAACGCACGATAAGATAATTTTAAACGAACTTAACCGAGCACCGGCGATTTTTTTATCATTTCACGGAAACGAGCCGAGGTCTAGAAAAGATTTTTTAGAATTGGGAAAAGAATCGATAAGACAAATTATTATGATCATCGAGTAAGGAGGGAGAGGTGGGGAGATAAAAATTGATGTGTATGTATATATATATGTTTATATATATATATATATACATATATTGAAAAAGATGAAAAGACTAAACACTAAAAGAAGAAAAGAAAAAAAAAAAGAACAATCACACGCCGGTGCATAACTATATAAAGTAGATTATATTTAAAGAAAAAAAAAACATATATATATATATACATATATATAAATATATATATATATGAGAAATTGAGGTATAATATATACATATATATGTATAATTATATAAAATTATATGTATATATATTAGGCATATAAAAACGAAAGACGGATGTTGGCGCGATTAAAATTGCGTAAGGAATGTGTGACAGAGGGTTAGACACCCACGCCTCCCTTATTCCACTTGTACCCGACCTATTGCACACGACACTCGCGCGCGTACTCATTCCAACACACACACACACACACACACACAGATACACACGGACACAGCATACAGACATTTTATGTACGATGTGTTACACCCGTTTTCACACGTTGTACATTATCACGTTGTACACGCATACGAACACAAGCAAGTAGGGATTTGAATTCATTGCAGATGTTTTACATATGTGTTCTCTTATAATATGAACGTTTTCTTTTTTTTCCCCTCCCCCATCCGGTATATAAATGGTGATGTAGATAATTTACCGTGTAATGATTATTATTATAATTATACATATACATACGTCTCGAGTGGTAGCGAGCCCTTGTAAGTTAACCTAATTACTTTCTCACCCTTACTACTACCACTATAATTATCGGTATTACGTGCACTATTATTATTGAAATTATTATTATTATTATTATTATTATTATTATTATTGATATTATATTATTATTATTATTATTATTATTATCAGTACTATTATTATTATGTTATGTATATTATATGACGATTTTGTTTAAATCATGATTATAGAGTGATTATCGGTAGTCATTGATTTAATTTGTTTGGATTTATGTAATTAAGCCCTGTTTCAACGCGTTGCAACGCGATGTTTTCCCTATGTTCGTAATTCACCCTGTCCCCCTATTAATTGCGGTTATCATTTTTATCCGCCCCCTCCCTTTTGCGTTAAGACGAAACACTCTCGTCTCCACCCTCCTCGCCCTCCTCCCTTCTTATTCAATAATAATGTTTTCATTATTTAGTTATTATTGTATTTAGTTATTGTATCACGACGATCATTATCCTTATTATCATTATTATTACGATTATTATTATTATTATTATTATTATTATTATTATTATTATTATTATTAAGTACGAATTACACAAGTGTACATGGCAGAGAGGAAGAGAGGAAATAAAAAAGAAAGAAAGAAAGAAAGAAAGAGACACACGTACGTACACGTATACATTATACACACACGTTTCTGTAAGCGGTGAGTCTTAACCTAGTCACAAGTCACTAATGTTTTAATTTTAACGATCGATTTATTGATTATTATTTTATTTATTATTTACGAAGAATAAAAAAAAAAAAAAAAAAAACGAACTCACACTTGGACTCTAAGTTGTCTCCTTTTACTTTTTTTTCTTTTTTTACCGCGTTTTCATTTCACTTTGCCGCGCCACCTCATTCCCTACAGTTTCGTCTCATTTAAATCGCTTGAATAGATATTATCACACCGTTACAGAGTACGCGACACATCCTGTTCTCGCCAAAAAAAAAAAAAAAAAAAAAAAAGAAGAAAAAAGAAAAAAAAATTCAAATCCCTTTATATACACCGAGAACCGAACAGATTCGAATGGAACACCCCGTGCGAATCGTCCCGAGCTCAGAAACACATTCGACTGCCGCGTCTACCCGGCCTACCTTCGATCCAAAAAATTGCCGAACGAGGCGATATCTAACACGTCTCGAGCGAGGAGCACGAAAGCGAGGGCGACGCGCGAGTCGAGTCGAGTCGCGACAGAGACTAAAAAAAAAAAAAAAAAAAAAAAAAGATATTGAATAAAACGAGATAACAAAAAAAGGGGGAGGGAGGAAAAGAAATACCGGTCTATTCGTAAATGAGGGAATACAAAAAAAATTGCGGAAAATTTTCTAGAGACAGTGGCCTAAAATTAGCATCTCCGTCGGCGGTGGCCTAAGATTTTTTGGTCTAAAAAAGAAAAAAAAGAGAGAGAGAGAAGAAAAAGAAAACAACAACAAAACGTTCGGGTAAGGAGGCAAGGAAGAGTGCAAGGCTCGTTCCATACGGGGGGGAGGGGTTTCGAAACGACGATTACGTACCTGCTGCAGTCGCGATCATTTCGAATCTCGAAGCGATACCAAGGTGTTTTTCGATGGCACGCGTCGCCCTCGTGCTCGTTCGGCGCTCAGTTCCTACGTTACTCGCATCTACGATCAGCGACAACATCATCATTCGCCAGGGGTATATAATATATATATATCTATATATATATATAAGAGCGGTGAATCTCGAGGATGATTTTAATCTACCAATGCGCGAAGCGATCGACGCGGAACAGCGAAGTGGTGTATGCCCGCTGCGCTGATCCCGCGCGTTTGCGCCTCGGAACAAAAACACATTTGCACAAATCCGTTGAAAATTCGAGACGCGGAAAAATTTATTTGGTCGCGTTAATTGATCGACTACGTCTAATAATGTAACTTGGTTGTTTGATGAACAGGTATTAGAGCTACAGGAGAAATTGAAACGAAAGGTTTGTCGAATGGTTTGCAAAGCCGATAATATTAATTCGATTAGGTGATTAGGATTGTTAGGTGATCGAATTATTGCGATTATACGAATTATAATAATAATAATAACAACACGATCGAGAGGTATCTCTCGGTCTCTTTTTTAAATTTAAAGAAAAAGAAAGAAAAACAAAAAAAGAAAAAAAAAAAGGATCCTGGAGATCGATTATTTTTTTACGACGTCTTTATTTGAAAAAATTTTTCTCAACGATTTTAACGACAAACGATTTCGTGGAGGCTTCATCATAACATAGGGATCTCCACGAGGAACGTTAACTCCATTTTCGCAAAACGCATTCGTGGATTAAACTGAGCTCGCTATACTTCTTGCGTACAACGCTCACCCGTGAAACGTCTTTCTCGAAAAAGAAAAAGAAAAAAAAAAAGAAGAAGAAAAACGGAGCATCCTCCTCGTTTAACCGTTTAATGAACATTTAACTGCCACGTATACACTCGTGATTAACCAAAAAGGGAAAAAAAGAAAAAAAAAAAAAACAAGAACCAAGGTTGAAAACATTTAATCTAATAATCAAACCCCGCGTAAAGAAAAAAGAAAAGAGAGAGAGAGAGAGAGAGAGAGGGAGAAAAGTAAGCACCCTGATACTCTACCATTGTTGCGACAAAGAATAAGCCAGCCAACCGATAAACAGAAAGTAATAACCTGAGGGAAGCAGGACATCGCACCGACACACCGATCAATAGCATATTAACACAATTTGTTGAAACAGCTACAAAACCGTACCCAAACGAAGCTTTGAAACGGCCGAGCGAAAGCTCGGCCGTTTAACAGTCACACGCTTAGAAAACATGCCAACAGTTGACCGACAACAGTATATCGAAACCGGGACAAGATCCATTTCCAAAAAAATGAAAAAAAAAAAAAAAAGAGAAAGAAAGAAACAGAAAAATCCCGAGTCGTCCTTCTCATCGCAGCAGGCTCGCCACGTCGTTCGTGGGCATTCCGAAGATACGGAAGAAAAAAAAGAAAAAGATCGAAATCGGAACAAACATCATTGAAACAATCAAATAGTAAAAAAGCGATAAATCTCCGTTAATAACCGAGGAAAGCACAACCGTCACAAGCCTAATTCTCTATCCGGCCGACACCAGCTAAGCTAATTTTTCGATTTCTTTCTCCGTCGACCGAGGATCGAGGGAGGATCCCGGCGCGAAGGACGAACCGCCACGGATCACGCAAACGAATCGCGAACACGCGCTCGGAAAAAAAGAGGAAAAAAACTCTGAAGACGAGAACGCACAGCGAGGAGGGGGAAAAAAGGAAAAAACGGAGCCGAAACCCGCGTCCTTCTCGTCTCTCGTCGCGTCTTCCCCCGCTCGAACGATCATCGAGATCGCGGATAACGCGGCCCACGATCGTTGCGAGCTGTCGAGATGGAAGCTGTCCGAGAAACTGAGGGGAAACGAAACGAAGGGAATGAAAAAAACGAACGGGCTCGAAACTGGATAGAACGAAAGGGATTCCGACGAAACCTTCACGGGCAAGAGAGCCCGCGCGATTCCTGTTCGAGGTACGAATACGTGGATGACGAGACTGTGAGGAAACGAAGAAAGAAAGAAGAGAAAAATGAAGGAAGAAAGAAAAGGAAGGGAGAAAATGAGGAAAATGAGGAGGGAAACGAACGAAAGCCGATCGACTCGCCGTTATTACGTTTTGTGGAGCGGGGCCGTAAGCACGGAGAACGAGTACACGGGACGGAACGAGAGGATTTTCAAGCAGAGAAGAGAAGGGAGGAAACAAGAGATAGAGAGAAGGAAGGAACGAGTGAATTGTTTTTAATAAATGAGATGAAGGAAGGAAAAGAGAAAGAGAGAGAGAGAGAGAGAGAGAGTAGGGATGGAAAATGGAATAATAAGCATACGTACACATACCTAAACGCGTAAGTTTTAAGGAACACGTGTAAGCAGAATTAAGTAATAGTATTTAACGTTAACACTTGCAAGCTATTAATTAATTATATAAACGATTAAACTAAACGAGTAATTAATGCGAGATAAAAATAAAAAAAACGTAAATATAAACTAGAAAACAAAAGCCGAGCGGAAGGTCGTATCACGCTGCAGACGAAGAGAGGATTTTGCGAATATGCCGCTCTTTGAGACGGGCGGGCGAAGCGAAAATGAAAAAAAAAAAAAAATTGAAAAACAGATACACACACACACACTAATAAACTAATTATTATTATATGATTATATATTATTATTACGATTATTAACTATCGAGTTCGAGAATCGTCGTGATAACAGAAAAAAAAAAAAATGGTGGAAAAAAAGTGTAAGAAATTAGAAGATAGCTGTGAGAGAGAGTGCGGGCTCTAAAAAAAAGTAAAGAAAAAAAATCCGAGCGCAAGAGAGAGAGAGAGAGAGTGAGCACAACGAGAACGTTGGGTGTGCGTGTGCAAGAGAGATAAATGCAGAGAGAGAGAGAGAGAGAGAGAGAAAACGAAAGAGAGAGAGAAAGAGAGAGAAAGAACGAAAGGGATACGAACACCTCGGGAGAGAGAGAGGGAGAGAGAATGAGAAAGAACGACAGTGGAGGCGACGGTGAGAAAGAGAGAGAGAGAGAGAGAGAGAAAGGGGGAAACTGTGAAATAACTTCGAAGCATGTTCATCGAGAATAATAATTCCTCAAACTATTAGGAGCATAATTAGGGTATATTTATTATAACGAAATAACGCGTTTACGTTACGAAGAAGATTTACGTAAATGCAACGCACGCGACGCATAGGGTGAAAGTGTGCGAGCGAGAGAAAAAGAGGAAGGGAAGAAAAAAGAGGAATAATAAGGGAAGATATATATATATATATAAATAAATAAAAAAAAATCGTGTTTTTTTTTTCTTTTTTCTCCGTAAAGTCCGCGAACGGATGCGGGTATTATGCGCGCGATATAAAAAAAAAATTAGTCTAGGAAGAGAAAAATTTCGTGTGCTTTTTTTTTTTCTTCTGAAAAGTTGCGTACGACTGAATAAAATTAGCGCGAGAGGGAGAGAACGTGGGGAAGAATACGGTGAGGGAGAGAGAGAGAGAGAGAGAGAAAGAGAGGTAACGAGTGAAAACGCGGACAGAGTGATAGATTATTTAGAGACGCGAGTTGCACGATGCGAGAAGCTAAGAGTTTTTAAATGCGAGGGAGCGCGTGCGTAAGGAATCTAAAGGAGAAAGGAAAATTTTAAAAAATGAATTAAATGAGGATGATTAAAGGGAGTGAGAGAGAGAGAGAGAGAGAGAGAGAGAAGAGACAGAGAGAAAGAAAGAGAGAAAGAAAGAGAGAGAGAGAAAGAGAAGAAGAGAAAAATAAGAGGGGGAAAAGAGAAAAAAATTACTGATTGTTGACACCGAGTGAGCAAACTTTCTGTGTGATAATCTCGTAGTACACGTAGCGCGTTAAGTCTACAATACGTTTCGGTAGGGGATTTTTAGGTGAGAGCGAGACTAAAACTTTTTTAAGAAAAAGATAAAAAAAGAAAAAAACATTAAGAAAAAAAGTCGGACGAAATGAGAAATTAACGCGAGGCGAAGGAGACGATAACGTCGAGACCTACGATCGGGAGAATTTCGAGAGGTGTTTGCTTCCTGAATTTTTCGTGACTTCCTTGTTGTTGAAAAAAGAAAAAAAAAAAAGAAAGGAAAATTCATCGGTGGATTTGGAAACTTACGATCACCGATAACCTTATAACATATCATCGCGTGTTATCTTATTATCGATTCTCTGTCTGTTGATTGGTTACAGGGAACTCGACGAAGCCGTCGATTACTCCGGCTACTCGTCGATTTAACGTAGGCAATTAGTTCTTTGATTTGGGGGAGTAGACACGTGTTACTTATATACGCCGTGGAAAATTGCTCGTCCTCGACTGCGAGATACGAGGAGACGATATTTTATCATCACCGTTTCATTTACAGGGAAAGTAAAAAGAAAAAGAAGGCAGTCGATTACTCCTGCCTTGAACGCATAGATTCGATCCTTGGCAGGCCGCGATGTTCAAAGACGTGGTTCGGTTCGATGTTAACGTAAATCGTTTCACGTCCTTCGTTGATGATTTCTCGTTAATCGTGCAATAGCTTTCGTTCACCGCGAATGATATTTCGCTCGTTTCCCGATCCAGGGTTGTTTGTTCAAAGGGCAGTGACGAGCAGATTCAACGTTGAGAAAAAAGAATTTTGCAAAAGATAAAAGAGAAAAAGAAAAAAAAAAAAGAAAAAGAAACGAGAAATGAAGGGACTAAGATCGAGAAGAATTAGTTTCTAATGTCTTTGGCGCAATTTTTGAAAAGAAAAAGAAAAAAAAAAAGTATCTATTTCGCGGACAGTGTGAAAGGGAGGGAGAGAATGCTGCAGGGAGAAAGGGGAACGAGCAAGTGTGATATGAAAAAAAAAAAAAAAAAAATTCGTAGAGGTAGCGAAAATTCTAAATTAAAGTTCCTATCGCTTCGCCTTCTAGCCTGAACGTCGACGAGCGGCCTTTAAATAAACAACCCTCCGATCCCACACGACTACATCAATTGCCGTTGAACTACCTCGAATTATAAAAACCACTGACGGCACTCCCCCATCGACCTAAAACGGCCTGCAAGGGGTTGACTCGTCCCTCCGCGATCCCTCTTCTTTCTGTCCTACCCTACGCCAACAACCGAGCACACCTTTTCAGTCTACAGATCACGAAACGAGAGGCTGTCGATACTCCAGCTCTCGAAACCAGCTCTGAAAACTCCTCGATTAATCCCACGGTCACGCGATCCCTCGCGAGCCTCGGATCCCGGCTAGTCGATGGACGTGAATTTTCCACCTCGGTTCGATCATTTGTACAAAGAAAATAAATAAATAAATCGACCTCAGACAACCCTCAGAGAGGTCTGAGTCGCAAATGTGTGCCTCGAACGAAACCTCTCGAGATTCTGCGAAACGATCGAGGAATCCGTTCAAGTCGGGGAGGGATGGGTGGGTGGGGTCAGGGATGGGGGTTTAAGGGGATAGTGATGGAGACCGACGAAATTTTGGGAATGGTGTAGAAGCGTGTAGGGAGCCAAGTGTCCTTGATGCGACCGTCGTTGAAGCCACGAAATCTCGCGATCTCAACAGGTGATTTTTTCGAGCAGATTAAGGGAGGAATATGGAAGAGGGAGAGAGAGGGAGAGATAGAATCGAGGAACGTTACCATCGGGCGAGTGACAAGCAGGCGTCGAGAGAAACGAGTAAAAGATCAAGGGGGAAAAAAGTCACGACTGAGAAGAAATCCATGCGAATTGCGATTTCGGAACTGAGTTCGGAGCCACGGGCGATAGACGTTCGGCGTAAACCGATCCTAGTTGAGCGTGAGAGGGAGAGAGAGAGAGAGAGAGAGAGAGAGAGAGGGAAGTAGCGAGCGAGTAGCGAGGCAGAGAGGGAGAGAACGACGACGGGTGACAGGTATAAAGATGAACGAAAGTGGGAACGAGCGAGTGCCAAGGAGTGCGATTGAGAGATGATTCGAGCGAGTGCGTTGAAGAAAAATTGAAAAAAAGAAAAAAAAAAAAAGATGAGAAAAAATTATACAGAGAGAGCCGACCTCCTTGCCTACCGGGAGGTCCGCATATATATTAAAGAAAAAAGAGAAGAAAAACTAGTAAATGATAAAACGATGAGAAAAGAGAGAGAAAAATTTAGGAGAAAGAGGAGAAAAAATTATTAGACCAGTTTCTAAGTGTAAGTTATAAAACCAAGGAATTTTCTCCCCCCACCCTTTTCGTGCACGATACTTTTGGCAATTCTTTCGCGAGCGAGAATGCGATCGAGAATTAACTGTGGACGTGTGTGTGTGTGCGAAGCGTGAAATTACATGTGAATAAGAGGGGAGAGAGATTACGTGAGAAAGGAAGAAAGAGAGAAAGAGAGACAGGGAGAAAGATATATGTGTGTATATATATATATATATACACACGGTGAGAATGTGAATGACAGATCTCTTTAATGAAAAATGGGGGAAAGAAAAAAAGGAGAGGAATGAAAAATAGAGGAGAAGAAGGAGAAGAGGACGGGATTATAATGGCCCATTATTACAAGTCCGTCGTCCGACTCAGTAGCGCTATCGAGAAGGACATAATCGATTGCAAAGAGGCAGGCAATACACACAAAGCACCAAGTATGACAGGTACTAAAAGTGTCACGATCCATCCAACCCTTCAACCACCGAGTGTGAGAGCAACGAATGACTAGCGGAAAAAGTGTGAATCTTAATCGGATCTTGCTTGCCAGTGGAACAAACATTCCGACCCCTCCGTTTTAATTTCGAAAAAAAGGAAAAATGTCAATTATCCACCTGTAACGTAGTGTTGTATCAGCAACGGAATATATAAAATCCTATGGAATTTCGGTTGTTAAAAGATCCTCCATTCCAGAAGAGAAAGAGAGAAATAAATAAATAAATAAATAAATAAATTAAAGAAGGAAAATTATTCGAAAATACGTTATCGAAACAATTGCAATATTATGCTTCATCGTTTCCATCGAATTTTTGAGTGGAAAGAAGAACGCCGATCGAGGCGATTCCGTTGCGAGAATCTTCCCCTCGACTTTCTTATCCAACGATCTTCCAAAACGAGGAAACCAAAAAAAGAAGAAGGAGAAAAAAATAAAGAAAGGAAAAGGAAAAAATAAAATAAAGAGAACCCGACGTTACGTCCCGAAACTTCTAATTTATCGCGTTACGTCTGATATCCTTCGTCTGTGATTGAATCGAGGAGCCGGGAGAGGGTGGTGAATGATACGTGCGTGTACCCGAGAAGAGCACACACGAGGATGAATAGATGAGAAATTATGTTTAAAATAATGTCTGTAATTTCTGGCAAAATGTATTATTACTTGCGCATACGTCTCAGCCAAGCAAGTCGTGTTAGGTTATATACGTATTATTGTGTAGGGAATCGTAGGTGTGTTAAGATAAACATTAACATAAACAATAAAACAAATAAATAAACATAAACAAGAAAACTAAACGAACGAAAAAGTGTGAAACAGAACCGTGAAACAAAAAATGGAAGAGAGGAATTAAAAAGGGGGAAAAAGAAAAGAAAAAAGAAAAAAAAAAAGAAAGAAACAAACTCAAACGAAGAATATATATATAAAAAAAAAAAAAAAAAAAAAAAAAAATAGGAAAAATGAAGGGAAAAAATAAAGAGGATAGAAACTCTTATTTATTAAACAGAAACAGAAGCGGAAGACAAACGGTAGAAGCGAAGCGACAAGAATACAAAATGAAAAAAAAAAAAAAATAATAAAATACCTACGTTGATGTGTGAGGATGTGAGCTAGATCGCCGCGTTGAGTCCAATGAAATCCTCAGAGATAATATAGAAGCAGACCCTCCGCAGATTGAGGTGAAACAAAGGGACGCGAACCTGGGCCGTCGTGACGGCCATCTTTGTCGTTCCGCGATACATGCGTCAGGGGTTTATATAGTCTTTAAAGTATCACGCCAAAGACAGACAATACTTTGATAAAAAAATAAATGTTAGTCGTTAAATTTTGTCGAAGCCTGATCGATCGTGGACGCGGATCCGCGGAAAGGAAACAAACTTTCGAGCAGAAATATTTTTTTCGAAAGGTGTATCCGATAGTCGACAACAGGGGAAAAAAAGAAAAAAAAAAAAAAAAAAAAAATAATAAGCAAAATCACGGAACGACGAACGACGATGCCGACCGACGGCCCGGCCAGCTGGAACGTCTTGTAAAGAATATTGTGGGAATTGTTTTTCTGCGCTCCGACCGGCTCGAGGTTATCGAGCCAAGTCGAGGCAACCTGCTCACGCAAGTACATTTTATGCTTCGCACCTCTGTCTCTGTTTTCTTCTTAATTATATCGTACATAATTTAGTCGACGGATTGTCAGTACTACTACCTAGTTTTCAACAAAGATCTTGAAAGGATCGACTCGTGGAATTTCTTCGTTCGAACTCGAGCGATTTGATCGAGCGAGATACATTTTAGATTGAAGAATATAAAAAAAATTAGATTCTCTTAGTTTCTTAACTTTGGCGAGCCAATAATTTCATAGTTTCGTACAAAAATATATGTACATGGACTGGATTGAAATTTCGTTCGAGGATACGTTGGAATTTAACATTGTTACATCGAACAATCGTATGATAAAACTGCCCGATTGTATCGCTCGAGTAAATTAACCATCTTCTTACTATCTTCATTTGCAATAGCATTTCTCGATAGAGAGAATGATCGTGTCGACGGTCGTGCATACTCCGACCTCGCGACACTCCCCACTCATCCATACGAAACGCACAGAGTCAGAGGTGGCCTAGCTAACCAACCTGCCTACTTTCACGCATATTACGATATTTGATATACCATACCACCACTTTCGACACGAGGACATTTCCTTTCGTACGTTTTACCGGCGTTTTAATAAGTTCGCTTTCGACACGAGAAGTTTCGGATCAAAGATTCATTGCTGTCCTAGGTTGCGCACAAGACGACACACAAGAGACGTGGCGCGGGGTCACGTTCCCGTCGTGCCCGATGTCGTTCGACCATCTTCGGATGGAAACGATGGGGAGGGGAGAGGAACGTTTCCCCGCGGCAGGGAGCAAAAGGAAATTTCGTTTTTCGGCAAACACCAAAAAGAAAAACTCAGCTCGAATGGCTCGCGGGGACGCGGCCAGCTCCGTGGCCGCGTTTCCATGACCGATTCGGGCCACACAACAGATAAGTGTTCGTCAAGGCGGCGTACTACTCGATCGCCTAGCGGCACACCCACACACACGCGTACAACGACACACCGCGAACGTAAGGGGGGGGACACGCACACACTTACGCACGCACACACGGTACACAACACACACGACGCTGCACACTTTACACCCGACACAGTTACACGCAGTTTCGGCCAGAATCTAAAAGACACATCAAGGAAAAAAGTACAAGTTTATCACGTTGCGCCTTAATGTTAAAATTAAAAGTTGATCAAAAGAGTGGAAGTTGAAAGAAAGAAAGAAAAAAAGAAAAAGAGGAAGAAGAAGATGAAAAAGAAGAAAAAAAAATAAAATAATAATGCGAAGCGTATTCTTAACCAAAATCGGCCTTAGTATATTACATTTTTTCCGGGGCCGTACGGCGACGAACGACGAGCGACCCTCCCCACGCGTCCTTTCCCCATCCCCCATCCCCCTCGTATCCCCCTGCCCCAAAAGAAAGATCCCCCCATCTCTCTAGATTATAAGATTTCTCTAGATTGTATCTATAAAAATGATATATTATAAATATATGTATACATATAGTATATATCCGCCGGCGGCGGGACGTTTCGAAACCTCGCAGCTAACTCAGCAAACCACCAAAAAAAAAAAAAAAAAAAAAAAAAAGAAAGAAAGAAAGAAAAAACTATCGAAAGATTGAAAGGGAGAATGAAGGGAGAGAAAGGGAGGGAGAGAAAGGGAGAGAGAGAAAGAAGAAGAAAGAAAAATAGTCTTCTCGGTTCCCGCCGCGTCTGGCAGGATTCGAAATTCTTACGTGGTTCGCGTCCACGTTGAACGAAGAAAAGGTCGAGGGTGGTTTCGAATTCGCCGCGATTAGGGTGCGACGTGGACGCGAGACCTGTCTTTCAAAGTTCCCTCCTCGAACGCCGGAAGGTCGCCGGTCGATCGTCTCGCGGCCCGAACAACCCCTGCTCCAGCAAACCCCCCGCGACATTTGTCCCTCCTGTGCCACCCACCCCCAAAACCCCCTAAAAACCTCAGAAAGAAAAATTTAAACACGCCAATTTAATAATACCCCCCAGCCTCCTAAAAAGAAGAAGAAGAAAAAAAAACGAATTCCAATCCTTATCCGCTCGAGAACGAAGAGCACAATGGAAAGAAGAAAAAGGAAAACCGAAGTTAAGAGTGGGAATCATCCGTGAGAAAGAGAAGGGGAGAGAGAGAGGGAGAGAGAGAGAGAGAGAGAGAGAGCGTTTCCTTTCTCGCGTCAGAGAAGAAAAACACTTCCTGCATGTGCGAAGCAAGAAAGAAAATCTTAAGGGATGAAAGCGACGACGCGAGTGGACGGGTCATCCGAAATTATTCTAAGGACTCTCGTCTTCGGGCGGGAACGCAGGTGGATTAACGAGAACGACAGCGGTTAACGATGACGATAGCGGTGCTCGAGGAGAAGAAGAGAGAGAAAGAGAGAGAGAGAGAGAGAGTGGTCGGAAGACGAGGATATAGAATAATTGCGAACGGGAGAAACGAAGATTAAGAACGAGGATATAAATAGAAAAAAAATTGAAATGGACTCGATTTGTCGACTCGCTTGTTTCCCGCGGCCGGGACGAGGGAAAATTCGCCGAAAATCCGAGAGAATCGAAAAGCTTGCAGTAAGGAAGAGAGAAAGGAAGGAAGAGAGAAAGAAAGAGAGAGAGAGAGAGAGAAAGAAAGGAAGATTTCAAAATGTTGAGGAGGGATCGACCACGTATTATCTCGTCGCGTAGATCCGCGGTATTCTTTGCCATCCGTTTTCATTTTCACGAACCCGTATTTCTCCGAGATACTCGACCACGACTCGAAAACGAAGAGGGGCGAGGATCAATTCGTCGTGTTTAACTGGTGCCCGTTATGGGCGAATTCGAACACACGATGCTGCGCATCGGTGGACGGCTGAGCTCGCGACACTGGGAGCAACAACTTCAGGCACGAGAAAGAGAGAGAGAGAGAGAGAGAGAGAGAGAGAGAGAGAGAGAGAGAGAAAAAAAGAAAAGAGAAAAATCATAGATGAGCATTATAAGAAGACTTAAGTTACGTTCGATCTACCGAAACATTGAGGATCAATTATGTGTTCCTTTTGATATAAGTTCAATATATACATGTATGTACAACTGTTTGGACGATAGAAATTAAGAAGAAAAAAAAAAAAAAAAGATGTATATACCTAAATAAATATATATATAAAGAGAACGTTTTCATCAAATAGCGAATATTCAGGATCACCGTACGAGAAAGTAAATTCAAAATTCCTTTTTACCGAGAGAAGTGAGAAAGTATGTGAGTAAGAGAGAAGTGAATAAAAAAAAAATAAATAAATAAATAAATAAACGAATAAAAGAGAGAAAAAAAAAATATTACAGCTTTTGTATCCCCGTGTTCGTTTGTAGTCACCTTACTCGGCCGATCTCATCGGTCACGTCCGCGCCAGCATTTGGGCCAGCTCGTCTAACTCACAGGTACCTATTCGTTCACGAATATCGACGGCCGAGAAAAATCAAGCCGAGAAATTGAAAGCAAAAGAAGACAAAAAAATAAAGAAAAGAAGAAAAAAGAGAGGTGAAAAAAAAAACAAGAAGAGTACACAAGTGTCAAGGAACGATCGTTTCGGCAGACTTCTGGTAAAACGTTTAAAAATTCGTCACGGATGCAAGTACGCGCCGCTCCACCGACGCGCGCGTACCGTTCATAAACAGGATCCCATAGAAACCCGCCTTGAACCCTCTGAATAACACGCGACGATCCAACAGACCCGGCCCAATCCGATCAGATTAATGCAGTTAAACCGTTCGAAGGAAGCAACGCTGGACACACGAGACAGACTCTTTTTTACAGCCAAGCATCAACGACCACGCATTTCTAACAATAAATAAATAAATGAATAAATAAACGCACCGCGAATGCATCACAGCCTACACACCACACCGCAATACAGTGAACCGTGACAACGTTCAAACGTTCTAGGAGAATGCGATCAGCCTCGACGACGCGTAATGCCCCGCAAAAAAAGGAAAAAAAGAAAAAAAAGAAAAAAAGAAAAAAAAAAGAAGAAAAAAGTACCAAAAAAAAAAAAGAAAAAAAAAATGGAGGAAAAAATAATAGAGCGTAGAGCGTCTCGGGATCTCCCTTCGATAAAACACACAACAGTTAAAAGTTAAGGAACAAAGTAATATGAAAAAGGAAAAAAAAATAAAATAAAATAAAATAAAATAAAATAAAATAATAATAATATACGAAAGAAGTATACGAGAGGCAAGAAATAAACTCGATCTTCTTCGATTAGTCTTCAGTGTACATAGTAACGATATCACCGGTAGATAATAATTCAGGCAGGCAATAATCGCAGGGACAATTATTGCTCGTTCGTCCGATTCGTCGATAATGTGGACGAGGAATAATCATTGTAAGGAGCGATAATAACGGCGTACCGACGGTAATTACCGAGGACGATGGTGTCGGATGCAGATGCTCCCCGACGCTGATCGATAAAGGCAGCTTAATATTTCGTCGATACCTTTACTGGAGGGTTATATCAAGAAACTTGTTGATTTCCGTTCGCACAGTTCCACGCACCAATTTTTACCAACGATCGTTTTTCTTTTTTTACAGTGCCATGACACGTGACATGACGTCGAACAGATCGACACCCGGTTTTCTTTTCTCTCGCGGCAAACCTCTGCCATTTGACTCGTTCACATACGTTAATAAATTTCCGGAACCTGTTGTCGCGACAACGAGACAGAGAGAAACGATTTGATCGTTTTGAGTTAATTTTCACACAGATTCGTTTACAGGCGAACCAGGTCGAGCACAGATCGACTACTACCGGTTTTCATTTATCTACCTCGAAACGCTGTTCCCTCGGCTCAGCGTTTATTAACCGTTAAGAAGATTTTCCTTTTTAAAACATATCGATAATATGATATTCTCGATCGAGATCATAGTCTCTTCCTTTACGATTTCGACGCGACAACGGTTTAACAAAACTTCCTCGCGGCTGCGCCAGAGATGCAACGAGAGAGGACGGGAAGGAAGAAAAGTTCGAATCGTTGAATCCTGGGAGACAGAGAGATGAAAATATGTAGGATGAAACAGGATAACCGAAGCTTATTAACCAACCATGTTTAATATTGAAACATAGTTCTCGAATAGAATATAGGGCCACACATCTCACGACTCACTTCTGACGGGACAGCATTACGAATCGAAGCGGCGAGCATCGTACTTCCGGCGATCGATCCGCGATCATGGATGCCGTGAACATTATACGAGACGCCCCCCGTGAAACCAGATGATATTATATTTATATTGTATCAGGAACGAAGAGTACAGCCACGTGGAACAGAGACACAAGTCGCTGGCCCGGTATGCGGGCAACGCACGACACCGAATTCTCGCTTGAACGAGAAGGAAGCCAAATGCCACTGGAAGCAAAGCGAATTCTAATATGGAATATGCATACAAACACACACGTGACACACGTGAGAGCACAACGGAAACGCGAGAAATAAGGAAATAACGAAATATAGAAAGGAAATAGAAGAAGCAAAAGAAAAGGAAAGAAACAAATAAGTAAATGTAAAAAAAAAAAAAAAAAAGAAAAAAAAAACAGAGAATGGAATATAAAACGATATTTTATACAGGCCATCGAACAGGCGGAGAAGAAGTGTCAAAAGAGAGAGAGAGAGAGAGAAGAGAGAGAGAGAGAGAGAGAGAGAGAGAGAAAGAGAAAAGGAGGACTTGAACGGACGCGGAGGAAAATTTGAAAATTCTCCGCGGCGATTCGACAAACTGTGAAACTGTTATGAAAAAAAGGAATTTACCCGAGAAACTTACCCTTGCCACTTGCAATTCGTTGAAAACGCGACGCGTTCTAAGCAATTCGCATTACGTAATAATATAAAAGAAAGTGAAATTAACGAAAAACTACTACTGCGAAAAGTGGGAGCGTGTGTGTTTGAGAGAGAACGAGAGCGGGAGGGAGAGAAAGAGGAACGCGCGAGCGAGAGAGAGAGAGAGAGAGAGAGAGAGAGAGAGAGGAAGCGAACGAAAGATAGAGAGAAAGAGAGGGAGAAAAAGAGAGAGAGAGAAACAGAAAGAACACTTGAAAATAAAGTGGGTAAAGAGGGAGAGAGAGAGAGAGAGAGAGAGAGAGAGAGAAAGGAAGAGAGAAAGGAAGAAGAATGCGTGATTTTTTAAGGATAAACGAAACCAACCAACAAGAAGAAAAAAATCAACGACAAAAAATAAGCAACAAAAAAAAGAAACACGAAACGAAAAAAAGGAACAAAAAAAAAAAAAAAAGAAAACGAAAGAAAAGCAAGAAAACGAGGAGAACAAGCAATGAAGAGAGAAAGGGAGAAACAAGAAGAAAAGGGAGAAAGAAATAATGGAGAGAAAACAAAAATTTTCACGGAATCACTGGAGATTCGCTATTCGACTTTCTGATTTTTCGCAGATTTTCGCGCGGGACAACAGGTGCGTCCCCTCCGAGATCCCATCCCGCCCCCGTAACCACCGCTGAACAAGATAAACAAAGATAAGAGCCACCACCTTCCACCCCCTCGGTAAATCCTTCCCAAATAACAGGAAATAAGGTTTGCTTCCAAAAAAAAAAAATAAGATTAATAATAATAATAATAATAATAATAATAATAATAATAATAATAATAATAATAATAATAATAATAATAATAATCCGTACGCGTTATCGAAATCTAATAAAAAAAAAAAAACTATAAACTACCTAACAATAATTAATAAACGATAAAAGGGTTAAGAGTATTGATTAATTGAATTATACCTAACGATTAATTAAAAGTAATTAATAACTAATAATACTTATAACGATAATACGATATAATGATATATAGTATAAACGGTACGAGGACAACCCGATAAAAACATGGCGGCTAACAAACAATCCACCGAGACGAAGCGATCCGGCCTAGAAAAAAAAAAAAAAAAAAAAAAAAAGAAAAAGAAAGAAGGAAAAAAAGAGAAAGAGGAAAAAGAGAAATCGGTCGTCCGAATGAGGCGGTGCCGATCGAGCGTGACGTTTTTTTTTCTTTTTCTCAAGAAACAAAGAAGAGAACAAAGGAACGAACAAACGGAACAAAATGGAAACAAAACGAACGAACGAACAAAAGAATATATACGTATATATTCATATATTAAAAAAAAAAAAAAAAAAAAAGAAAATAAAAAGAAAAAGTCTTTCCTTCGAACGATCGCGCTCGAGTTCCCTCGTTTGAGTAGTTTCTTCGACTCGGGACAAGGCCGATGCCGCGACGCCTTCCCCGACGTCGGCGTCGCGTTCCCCTTACGTCGGATTCCCTCTCGTCGAGGTGGTCGTTTCTTACCCATCATTTATACGCTAGCTTGTAACTTGAGACTTAAGTATAATTGAAAAAAAAAAAAAAGGAAGAAGAAGAGGCGAAAGATACACACGCAAGAGGAGAGATACACACTCACATGTACACACATTAAACAAGCATTAATGATACCTAATGATATAATTATATTATTGATATAACTTACGATTATGAACTATCCTAGTGGTATTATATGACGACATAGTTGATTGATCTGTTTAATATTGAATGTCTGTAGATCACGGAGCGTTTGGAACTCTATGCTACCCGTCGACCATCCCATACGGACCCAGCTTTGCTCTCCCTTTCCCACAACCCCCATAAACCCCGTAATTCCCCTGACATACCCTCACATACCCAACGCCACGCATACCGTCACTACCAACGATCCAATCGAAGGAAAAATGTAAAAAGGAAACCGCGTATCACTTGAAACAATCGTCAACCGAAAAAAACATTTCTATCGCGTTTATATATATATCCTGGAATTATATATACATACGATTGGATGCAACCGTGAATTAAAAGGTAAAAAAAAAAAAAAAAAAAGGAGAAAAAAGAAAAAGGGGGAAAAGAAAAAAATGCGAAATTTAAAAAATAAATATAAAATAAATGAAACGCGAGAACGAAGCGAAAATTATTTCGAAAATCCGATTACCAAGCACTGGATATTAATCCCTTTTGTCTAACAAATGGACCACGAGATAGCTAGATAGAGCTGTCTAGTCGCGCAAAGGAGGCTAAATTATCAAATTCGATGAAATTAAAAAGAGAAAGGAATTTTCGGGCGAACCCTTCGAGGAATTTTGAAAAAAAATCCAAAATCTCACCGTTCTTCTTTTGAGGGTGCGAATGTTTCATGGAAGGATGCGCAGAAGGCACTCTGCTCTTACAACCGGATTTCAGTTTCATAAACCTTTTATAAACCGTCTCGGTGCCACCGCACCGCACACCACATATATAGCAAATATTACTCGAGGACAACTGGTTTTAAGTTTCGAATCGAACAGGACGACGCAAGTACAACAGTACTACATGAGCGCAATAGCAACAGAGAGGAGCCAGCACAGTGTATCCTCTCACCCCGTATAGCCTTCGTATAGAGCACATCCACGTGGAAACGACAGATCGACACCCGTCTAATTAAAACGATCGAATCGTAGAATAAAATGGAAAAATTCGGTAAAAATTGCGTCGAGATCGATGCATCAATAGGATGAAATTAAACGACGTTTAAAAAAAGAAAGAATAATAATAATAATAATAATAATAACAAGCAGCGGATGAATCTAGTTACAATCGATAGAATTTTCAAGAGGAACAGATCCTCCAGCGCGATCACGTATCGTCCACTGTAAACATAATACAAAGGAAGCGAGGCCTAGAAAGGAAAAATTCTGTGAGAAACTCCTCCAAGCCCTCTGCCTCTGTTTTTTAGAACACGCGTGCAACTCGACGTCCGTCGGGAAGAACGGGCGACTTCCGAAACCGGAAGTCGCGGTTCATCGATCTCGATTGGACGTCTCCGCCAATCCAATAGGAATTGTTGTGTTTAAGTTTTCTCTAGCAAATAAACTTTTCTTCGAAGTGCGTTGCGAGGAAGAAGAATCGCGGTGTCATCTCCAAAGCACGCGAACGCGTTTCCTTCCTTCAGAGTTGATCGATCTCGAACGGAGATGAACGCGACTCCTCGATACCTCGATCGTCACTTCGATTCTTTGTACATTTTTACCAGTATGTTCGTTATACTTATTCGATAATGGAATACAATACGTTTTTTCTTATTGACGACGATTTTATTGCTAGTAAGCCTTTTCGAAGTCGTCCATCGTTCGCGTCCCATTTTCCTCCCCCGTTTCCGGGGAAACGAGGATCTGATCGCGACCACTGAGCCTCCGTTACGTAGATGAATAAATTAGTTACGTTCTGCTGTTTGCCTCTGATTGATTATCTCGACTGTTGACTCGTTGAATCGGTTGAAAGGCTCGATTCGAGGCTCGATCGCGATCATCGATCGTTCGAATCCTCCTTCGTGAAGAGGGGGGATCGGGAAGAGAATCGGGCGACGCATGGACGAGGATCTGATACGCGATATCGCGGATCAGATCCATCCGGATGTTAATTATTATAGATTTGACATCGTTATCAGAGGGTGATACGGATATCAGTTTGGGGATGAAGCAAATTAGGGACTATCTAGGAGCCGCGCTAGGTTTACTCGTGGAACCGTCTTGCGAACGCATCGATCGTTCAATTTCGCGATTTCGTTTCAGATTAATTTCCCCGCGCCATTGGTCTTCCTTCCTTCGATTGACCAATCAACGCGGGACGTTCAAAACGTTTCGATCGTAACGACAAGTGAAACGATACTTGATCACGGCGAATTCTTTAACACGGTTGCCTCGCAGACGTGGCCCAGGCACGCGGGGAGAGGAGTTTGATCCCCGCGTTCCAGGGTTCCAGGGTCTGTTCAGCTTCTGTGAACTTGATTCTAGACCGATCGAAGGGTTCCTGTCGGTTCTATGTGCTTCCGCACTAGTGAGCAATGTTTCCCTCTCCGACGAAATTCTGCAAAGTTCAGAGAATGATAAGGAACACATAAGCACACACGCACACGTACACACGATCACACGTCACATCCACGCCTCGCGTGAGATTACACACGAGATTACACGCAGACTCTTCTCGTTATGATTCCCGTGGCTCAAGTCCATGTTAGAACGGTCTGTCCTTGCTATCCGGCGAAGACCACGTCGGACGACAATCCCGCTCGATCGTTCGTCAAATTGTAAATCGATCCGGCAATCGATATTTTAATTTCCATCGAAGATCGAGCAGCGATCAAGTAAAAGTTCTTCCTTTAACAGTGGCACGCGATCGTCGTTGATACTCCGACCGATCGTCCCAAACTCGCGAAATTCAACAGGTTTTCCTTCACACTTTCGATCGTTTTTCATTTACAGACTTCAATCGGGTACAATCGATCGTTGATTGTACCGATCGAGCGATTTCGCTCTTCGATCTTCGACCATCATTTCGATTCGAATTTATCCACGAAATTATCCATAGCGACGAGACATTACTCCAACACTGAGAGACGTCTCGTTTTCGGAAACGCTTCCGAAAAAGAAAAATGATGGACGACGCGTGGTTAATCTTCCGTCTTCGAGCGGATCGCGGATCCACGGCCGTACCGCATGTGACTCGAGGCACAAACCACCCCAGAGAGAGTTTGAGTTTAGCCTTGGGCAAGGTCAGGCGAGCGTCGGGCCGGCTCTCAATTTTGAAATAGCCATTTCGACGAAAAGCGAAAAAAATGAACAGACCCCCAAAACCCGACGCAATAGAGGAAGGCAACCGGATAAAAATAACCGCCACACGAATCAACAGTTTCTCGCGCGGGGCCCGGCCGCGGCAGCCACCAAAGATATTTCCGCTTTAGACAAATGAAGAATTTAAGAAGAAGAGGAGGAGGAGGAGGAGGAAGAAGAAGAAGAAGAAGAAGTAAAAAAAAAAAAAAAAAAGAGAGAGAGAGAAATTTAAGGTTATCCTTGTAACCCCGTCCCCCCCCCCTCCCCAACCCCCACCCGCTTCTCCCCAACGCCTAGATCTATCTCGTGTAACGAGCCTCGAAAGGAAAAAAAAAAAAAAACCCCAGAGGATATCCAGATAATTTTATTAGGTGCGGCTGCCCGTTAGTTTAGTGGGGGAGGTGCATAAGGCCACCCCTCGGGTCCGCAATAAAAAAAAAAGAAGAAGAAGAAGAAGAAGAAGAAGAAGAGAAAAAGATATGCCAGGTTTGCCGCGGTAACGCGAGCGCGTGGAAGCGGGTCCCGCGCCCAATCTCATTCACAGCACACACTGGGCCGACTCGTCCGATAGAATGTGCCTTCAGTGTTGATTTTATACGAAAAAAATACTAAAATTATACAAAGGGGCCCGACATAGACCGAACGCCCACCCAAAGCCTGACTGGTGCTCGCCCGCTGCCCGTTTTCTCATCCTGATACCGGTCTCAATAATCACACACAGATACAACGAGACACGCACGCACGCACACAGGTACACAGGTACAATTGTTGAGCCCCGAGTTTGAGAAATGGCGGATCAAAGATCTGTCGAGCTTTGATATATTTCGACCCTCGATCGGTGGAGGAGTCTCGATTTGTCTGCTTCGTTCAATCAAAATCAGTTTAGAAAAGGATCGTGTTCGTAGCGTAGGGAAGAAAGACAGAGTCGAATTGAAATTCGAAGTGAATCGTTTCAACTGCCCGAGAAACGCGAATCCTCTCGACGCTTATTCGAAATATAAAAAGCGGGTACTTTCCTTTCCGTTTCTTTTCTTTTTTTCTCTTTTTCCAGTATTTCGATCGACACTCGCGTCTGGGACCACGTTCAAAAAAAAAAAAAAAAACGTATTATACATTTTCTCTTACCGTTCAGATTTATCGTTAATAACAAGAGATCGAGTTGATCCATCGAGCGGACGATCGAGAATCCTGCATCGTAAAGTGGAAAAAATATCAAACAACGGATCTCTTCCGGAAATCTCTTGCAGGGGCCAAGAATATTACTTCGAAAAGGAGGAGGCAACCCCGAGGCGCGAAATACGCGGTATCTTCACACTCACACTCACACTCACTCCGCGCCCCGGGGAGTAAGACACCCACACACGCACACGTACACTCGTACACACGCTCGCAATATATCCAACGACACCCCAGAGAGAAAAAGAATATTTTCGTTGATGCAAGGAGTTCGGAACGCTGCTATGCACCGATAACACACGTATATTGATTAAATGCAATTACTATGCGATAAGTATACTTACATAATATATATGTATACTATGGTCTCTCCCACTTCCCAGTCAGAAAACCCCGAGAGTAGTCGTGGGCCGATCGAGCGGACAATCGTTGACTCGCGAGAACGCGCGCGATCAATCCTCCCCCCTCCCCTAACCGGATGCGATTTCGTCGAAATCGTTCCATCTACGGAGGGGGGAGAAAGAGAGAAAGGAAGAAAAAGAGAGAGAGAGAAAGAGAGAGAGGCGTCGGTCTCGCTCATCGTTTGTCAACACTTGGATCGGTGCACGGCTTCGCCACTACACTTCTCCAATGTCCACCCCACGGAAACCCCACGAGAAAAACACGATCCAGAAATATCCCCAGGAACACATCCCCCCAACCCCCCCATCGAAACATCCCCGAATAACCCGAATACCCCCGAAAATACAAGCGTAGAATTTAACCACATTAACTATGAATGACGAGAAGCTACGTAAGAAGCTAACTAACTAACTACAATTAAACTTACTTAATTATTAACAATTAAACAAGCAGTAAAGCAGTATAAACAGTAAACGCCCAGTAATCATTGAATTGTGTGTCGACAACTACATACTAACTACCTACCGTATATTGAAGTAATAGCCGTATGTAAAACGAATGAAAAAAAATAACTTGTATTCTACCAGTTGTATCAGTCAGTCCAGTTCTAATAAGCAAGCGATTAAAAGTAACCCAACGCCCGATTTTAACGACCTTCTTTAACCTCCTAAACCCTCCGCCCCCTCTTTTCCCGATTTACCCTTCTCGCGATCCTCCGGAGATCATCGAACAATTATTTCACTCGTCCCACAGATAACAGCCCCGACCCAATTACCGATCTATCCGTCTCCTTCGACGTAAGTAAGCCAGCAGAAAATGTAAACTCAGTGTCCCCTGTCCCCCTCCTCCTCCGTCGATGTTCCAGAGTACCCCCGGCTTCTTTTCCCCTCCCCCTCCGTTTCTACTCCTCCGTTTTCCTCCTCCTCGATCACTCCCTCCCTCCCTCCCTCCCTCCCTCTCCCAGGTCCATTTCCACCGAGCAGAATCCTCCGAGTAAACAAGAATCCTCTCCGCGCAGTATAACCCAGTCAGTATAAACATGATTCCGCCGATGAATAACAAGAATAAAAAAAAAAAAATAAAAAATAAAAAACATGATATTTACCATTAGTGTTTTTTCGTAGACAGACAGTAATAAAGAATGGAAAACAAAGACTTCGTTTTACGATTATACGCACACGTGTGGGGAGACCATGTAACTTTAGCTCCGCCGCTCATCGAGCCGGCCGCGGTTCGCGATCGACGCGGGTCGCCCCCTGCGTTCCCCCACGCGAGGGATTTGTTATCGAGGGACGAGGGATCGTGAACCCCTCGAAATCGATCGATATGGATCCCTGGCCGAAGCAGAACATCGGGGCCCGCCCCAACCAACCGCCCACCCGCCCATCACCCACCACCCAGCCCCCCTCATCCAAGCGATCGCGAGCGCGGACGCGCGAACGCCCCGAAAACAAAGCACAGCTGATTAATAGCAGCTAGCGCCCTTTTCGATTCCCCAGTAACCAGTGTCCCTCGACATCCTCTCCACCCTCTAAATCAACCCCCCAGCCACTTCCCCGCCCATTATCCAAATCGAAAGGATAACGAGAAAGAGAAGCATCCAAAATTCCATCCTTCATCCACGCCTCCGCAACCCACCGCCACCACCCACCCCGCCCCCCTCGATTCCCTACGTGTTGTATTATCCGTTATTTTCGATATAATATTATATATAGTATACTATAATGATATTTAATGATAATACGACGACGATAAGGTATGGGAGACGTTTGGTCACACACATTTAAAAAAAAAAAAAAAAAAAAAAAAAGGAAAAAAAAAGTAGGACACTACACGGATTACGCCATCCTCACACGACCATTTTTTCTGATCGACACACAGCGACGAAACTCGTATGATCGGATACATATATATATACACACGCATGTATACACGCAGGAGACACACGTTTAAACACACAGACGCATATATACACGTACACACAGAGGTTTCTACACAAAGACACCGTTTACACGTCTACACGTTAACACACACACACACACACACACACACACAGGAAGCCAGACACTTTGAAACCACACGCAGTATACGTGATACAGGATAAAATACGTACACGCAGCTACACACGCATACGGCCACGCACTTCTACAGATACCAGCAGTAATAGAACAGACGTAACAGGAAACAAAAATAATAATAATAAAAAAAAAAAACATAAGAAAATGAAACACTAGTTGCCGTGCAGTTTGTGAACAAATAAAAAAAAAAAATAATAAAATAAAATAATGCAGTAATGATAACCACCGACCTACCCGCGGGTCCGCTTCGTTCTGGCCCCGCGAGACTGAGCCGCGCGTTCTCGCGTCGAAAGATCCCATACCACACATACACCATGCGAATCCGGCGATCGAATCTCCTGTTTTTTCTTAATCTTTGTCGACGAACGCATCGCCGCCCACGCATCGTGACGCGCGCGTAAACGCGTGGCACAACCGTTCGCGATGATGACGATGATAATGATGATGATGATGATTACGACGACAACGAGGCGGGAGGACAAGCGCGGCTCAGGGTTCGCGACAGGGGCTGAATCTGCCTCAAGCGTAGCTAAACGTTTTTGTACAGGATTAAACAATGAATGCATAAACTGGATGTAAAATCTTGAGTTACAGAGCAGCACTATACATACCACACAGATGATGTATATATTTTTACGTTACAGAATATGCCTGCGCTACAGTCAGGCGCCATAAGACTGGTTCTCATTTCCCACGAATACAATGCGTATATACAATGCCACATAAACTTTAACGAGAAAAGCAAAATGACCGATATATTGTAATGTAAAACTTAATGATATTTGTATACAGTATACCGCCTGGTACCACAACACGGGGGTTAAAACAAACACGCCATGGTCAAACGAGACTGGGGCTGCCTGCTTGCAACGACGCGGATAATCGGTCGGGGAATCGAGAATTCGAGAGGTGGAACGTCACCATTTTAACGATCGTCGTTTCGCGGATAAAAAAAAAAAAAAGAAAAAAGAAGAGAAAGAATGAAAAAAGGAAATCCTTGTCCATCATGAATGCACGAAAGGAAAAGTAATTTCGACGCGTGAATTGTTGATCAAGTTCGTTGATTCGATAAATGGATCCTGCCTCTCGGATCTCGTACGAAATGGGGTAAGAAAAAGCCATTCGAGGGCTTGAAAGATCAAAAATCACTTACGAATTGGCACAACGAATTCGCGAACAGACCCGTGCGTTTTAAACACCGTGGAAATTACCATCCTGATTTTCTCATTAGGCCGTTATGCCCGTTATCGAGCTCCATTCAAACTCAGTGTCCAAAAATTGGAAAAAAAGAAAACAAAAAAAAAAAGAGAAAAAAGGAAAAAGAGACAAAGTAGTAGCGAGGAAAACGAGGAAAAGCATAGAGAGGAAGGAGTGTGACAACAACGAGATCCGTCGTCGACTGCGATCAATTGCGAACACCGGATCGCAGAAGGGAACGAGCGAGGGAGGAAAGGTTGTTTTCTTCCCTTGGCTCGTTCCTGGGGGGTGACGTGTTGCTTGCGGGTACCCCGACAGAAGCATAACGCGGGTAGGAGTTTCTAAACATTGAATTCCCGCCGCGCTCGAATAGCTTTGCGATTCGAGTCGCGGGAAGGTCCTAATTTTCCGAAAATAAAAAATAAATTAATAATAATAAACACTAAATCCGCACTCACGGGCCGTTGGTCGCGGGCAGATCGATCGAATTCGGGGCGAGAATGTGTCCTCTCTTCGTCCGGATGGAAGGGGGAGAAAAAAAAAAGAAAAGAAAAGAAAAAAAGGAAGCGTCGAAGACGAGTTACAAAGGGAAACGCGAATGGCAAACGAATGGGCCTAAAACGACGAAGGAATATCAAGTCTTGTGATCCATCAGTCGAGATGTCTGCTCCGCCACTGACGTACCGTGAGACCTTCATATGACACACGTTTGAGTTGCAGTGCAAGCGAACATCTGTAGAGCCATATACGTATAGTATGTTGTTGTATCTTAAAAAATGAGAGAGATAAAAAAAATTTGAACAATTGACGACAATTTAAGCGTTAGTAAGTGTACATTTTTTATAACAAAACGAAAAACGAAAAAAAGATAAACGAAAAGGAAGAGAGAGAGAGAGAGAGAGAGAGAGAGAAAAATGGATGAAAACAAAATGGTCGCGGTTGCATTTCGATGAAAAGTTCGTATGCGGCAAAAATAAAAAGAAAACATAAAAGACACGGAAAACTTTAACGAACGAACTAACAGATAAACAAAAAACAAACAAACAAACAAACAAACAAAAATAAAAATAAAAAATGGGGCGGCAGATTCGTAGCGAGAAATCACGATAATAAGTAATACGATATTTAATTCGAAAAAAAAGAAAAAAAAAAAAAAAAAAAAAAAGAAGAAGAACGAACGAGAAAGAAAAACGGCGTGAGAGAAAGAGGACGTAAAAATGACAGAGCGATAGGTAAGAAAGGGAAAGAACGCGTGCACGGTATGCGATTGTAAAGCATGAGTGTGATAAGAATAATGTATAACATGCGCAAGAACGTAGGGGTGTGAATGTATGCGTGTGGAACAGCAAACAAGAACAAACAGCAACAACAATAACAACAACAAAAAAACGAAACAAAAAGAATATAACAAAAGGGGGAAAAAAAAAAGAAAAGAAAAAAAAAAACTAGAAGAAAAGACGAAACGCCAGTAGAAGTTGCTATTAATCGCGATTGGCGGCTTGGTCACCGGCGGCCCCGTCCGAAACGGGTGCAAGTTAACTTTTAGGTGTATAAAAAAAACGTGGTGAAAATGTCGAAAATAGGGAGAGAATACAAATTTTATCTTACGCTCTTGTGGTTTTTTTAGGATGTTTTAAAAAAAGAGAGAGAGAGAAAGAAAGAAATTATTGTAAAAAAAAAGAAGGGGGGAAAGAAGAGTGAATGGAAGAGAGGGAGAGAGAGAGAAAAGATAAAAGACCTATTATAAAAGAGTGGTGACAAGTTTCGAGGTCGACTCGTTGCGCGAAACACACGGCGAAATTGTTGTATGAAGCGAAATGCGTAAACGACGACGAGTATGTAGACTCGAGTGGAGTGCGTGCATCGGATTTTGATAGAGACGCGAGTGAATGAGACCTTTTACCGTGCGTGTCGAATTGTATGCGTGAAATAATGTTAGGAGGGAAGGGAAATACAGTGAAGAGAGGGAGAGAGAGAGAGAGAGAGAATAAAAGGGGAGAAAGAGAGGGGAAAGAGAGACAAAATTTATTGTAAATTTCTTGGGGGTGATTCGGTCGCCCGGTGACCGCGCCCCGATCTCGATGCGAGCTCGAAATTCCATGGGCGCCGGATACGGGGTGCACGGAGAAAAATACCGAGGACAGAAGATCGATCGAATACGTTTCGTGACTCGATCGCGGATAATCATCTTGTAAATATTTTTCTCCGTGACGCGTTCGATGACCGAAATTATAGTTTCCTTCTTCTTCCTGGCCAAAAAAAAAAAATAATAATATAATGGAAAAAAAAAATTAAAATTAAAAAAATTACCTAAAGAGGAAATAAATAGATAAAGAATATGCCCGAAGGAAGCGACTATGAGAAAAGAAAAAAAAAAAAAAAAGGTTATACATATATATTTTCGGAGGATTTCGGCTAAACTCGAGGCAGATGAAAAAAAAAAAATAAGCAAAAAACGAAAAAAAAGAAAAGAGTACAGACTAAAAAGCGACTAGTAAAATGTAAAAAAAAAAAGAAGAAAAAGCGTTTAGAGAGCGAAGAAAAAGTAAAATCCGTTTCCGAGATCACGCGATTCGGCGTCCTTGTCTATTTCGACCGGAGCACGCTTGTTTCGATTTCGAGAAAAAAATCGATTATGGGTTTTTTATATATTTTTGGCAACGATATCTCGATACTATTTAAGGTTTTAGCTTAACAAAACAAAATAAAAAAAAAGTGAGAGAAGAATGAGGAAAAGAGGAGAAAAAAAAAATATGAACGAGGTGGAATGTAGAGAGATTGATAGCTAACGAAAGAACGATGTAGACGAAGGCGCATCGCTGTCGTGTTTTTGTAAAAAATTTTGAACACAAAGAATGTCGAATGCGAGAGTGAGAGCGAGAAAGAGAGAGAAAAAGAGAGAGAGAGAATTCGAGCAATTGACAAAAGAGCGAAATTGAGGTGTGCGTGAGAACTAGAGAAGAAAAAGCGAGGACGAGAGTGATGAGAGAATGCGAAAATGAAAACGGTAGAAAGAGAGAAAGAAAAAAACGGTGGTAAAGTAATATTTAAATATTCGTATCAAAAGAAAAAAAAAAAAATGTGTAGGGCCTCGAAAACACTGGCGACCGAATGGGACAAGGGAGACAAGAAAAGTTGTGAAATGAAAGAAGAAGGGGGAAAAAAAAAAAATGAAACTAACTTAGCAAAAGGCGAGAAATAGAGTGGGGCCGAACTACTAAAAAATATTTATAATATATGGCTACAAGTACAAATTACTTCGACTACTGAGCGTAGGTGTATTGATGTGTGAACAAAATTTGGTTGGCCGATGACCGTTTTTGAAACCATCATACTGCGTATCAAAGTATGTAAAATTTATTGAATAAACGCTAGCGTATTATGATATAATGTAATCTAATAATGTAATATTGTAATGACGAGTCTAAATGATGATGTTAACTTGAAGTTTAGGGAGCGCGCGTGAGAGATTGTGCACGTGGATGATTTAAAGAGATAAAAAAAAAAAAAGAGAAACAAAGAGAATAAGAGAGGACAAAAAAGAGATTATTGTGCATACGAAAACATAAAGAAAAAAAAAAGAGAGAGAGAAAATGATGAAAAAAAGAATGACAAATTGCATCTTTATAACGATTATCATTACGATTACTATTATTATTATTGCGATTTACGATTGTCAGTCACCCGTCACTTGTCATTATTGCGAGGTAAAAAGAAAAAAAAAAAAGAAAAAGCGAAAAGGAAACAAAAATGTAAACCGTTCCCCGATCAAAACGGGAAACGGGTCTATTCGTCCTTCCCTTAGTAACGTTCGTTTCTTATCATTGATCTATCCGTGAAGAAAGATTGAAAAAAGAGAAAGAAATAATAAGAAAATCAAGAGGCAAACGATTATTATTAAAAAAAAAAAAAAAAAAACGAAGTGCGACGATTGTAACCGTTATTATGATTATCATTATTCCTATGATTGCCATTATGATTATTATTACTACGGCGATTAATGGTATTTCTGATTGTCATTAATTATCGTTATATTGTACGTACATTGTAAACGACAGCGAAAAACCGACTCAGTTGTTCACAATTTTGAGACACATATATATACGTTCTTGGGAAACTCTACAAAAAGAAAAAAAAAAAAGAGATGAGATCAGAGAGAGAGGAGAAAGACAGAACGAAAGAAAAATGTGAAGAGAGAGAGGAAGGAAGAGAGAGAGAGAGAGCGAGAGAGAGATCGATTCGAGAGTGAATAAACGTGCGTGATTGCGAATCGTGCGAATGCGTTTGAGAGCCGAATGAAACGGGAATGAATGGGGTTTGAGTGTGCGCCAGAAGAGAATCGAGTTCGAACGATTGATAAACCGGTAAAGACGCGAGAGGAAAACGGTGAACGCGAGGGAGAATGGCGATTTTGCGCGCGATAAGTGAGAAAATTGTGAAAACGAAGGAAAAAACGGTGAAAGGATGTGGTGCACGAGTGTGCTTGGTATGCGCGAGAGAATGCACGAGTATAGAGGTTAAACGAGGGAGAAGATTCACACGCTAAATTACTTGCACGGGGAAGAGAGAGAGATAAATAGAACGAACGGCGATCGGCGCGACGGTGAACGCCGGTGATTTAAATGGACGACGTTTCACGGTTTCCCGCGAAAATTTTAGGGTGGAACGTTGGGGGTGTGGATTCGGGACGACGAAGAAGGAAAAAAGGAAAAAAAAAAGAAAAAAGAAAAAGAAAATTCCGCAAAACGGCGTATGGTTAACGTTTCTTTCGGCGAGCGTAAAAAAAATACAGGGGAGGGGGTTGTCAACGCCGTGTCACGGGTCTGCTACTTTCTTTCGGAATCGTTCGGACATATATAAGATTAAAACATAAGAGACAAAACGAAGAAGACGAACAAAAAAAAAAAGAAAAGAAAAATAAAAGAAAACGAAGAAGAAAAAAACGAAAAAGACAAGGGGCGAAGAGCGAAAAAAAAAAATTCCTAATAAACTCGCCCGCGCCCGGCAGCGACGCACTTTCGGCGCCTCGCTAAATTCTATTTTTGTAAGCATATTTCTATAAAGGTATACTAACGATACGGCAAAATTTATTATTCCTAGTGTGGTGAAAATGAAAATTGAACGTTTAGATTTCGTTAGTATAGTTGTAAAGATGATGATAATGATGATGATGATGATGATGATGATGATGATGATGATGATGATGATGATGATGATGATAATGATGATAAAAAAAAAAAATTAACGATGTCTAGGTCCTATTCGTGTATTTAAAGGCGAACTATAAGAAAATAAAAAAAATTATATCGTCGGCGGCGTCGTAGGTTGTAAAATTGTACATAAATTATTGCAAGAGGAGGCGCGGACGGTTGCATCGCTGGCACGCGGCACGTGGCTGGTTTTCCTCATATATATGTATGTATGTAATGTATGTATGTATGTATATCTTTGGCGCTGTATAGAAAAATGAAGATAAAACAAAAAAAACTCGGGGGAAAGGGGGGGAAATACGAAGGGTGGAGTAGTACAGAAGTTCGAAGAAGGTCGAAACGGTTAGATTTTAAGGGACACACGCACATCTTTTTCGGCACCGGAGTCAAAATTTCGCGTCTTCCCCGTCGTTTTTTTTTTTTTTTTTTACCGTCGCGCGTTTGATCGCCGATCGACCAACCCCGTACGTTCCTACGATGTGTCGCGATACCGCAGATAAATAACGAAACGAGATGAGAGAGAGAGAGAGAGAGAGAGAGGCGAGTGAGAGTTTCAAGAGTGGTGCGAATGAGAAAGAGAGAGAGAGAGAGGGTGGAAAAAGAATAAAGAAAAAGGATAGAAAGAGAAGGAAACGGGAGCGAGAGAGCGAGAGAGAGGAGAAATTTCTAGGAGAAAATCAGGGAGTGCATTTTTTAGGCTGTCTCGTCGCGAAACGAAGGTGAATGAAGACAAATTTTTAGGCGAAGAATAAAAAATTGAAACGAAGAACAAAAAGAATAAAAGGGGAAAAAAAGAAGAAAAAAAAGGGGGGGGGGAAAAAGGAAATGAAAAAAAAAACGAAAAAAAAAACGATCGCCCTCCCTTCTCATAGCCGAGAGAGAGAGAATTCGACGACGATGCACTGCCGTTTTTTGAATTAAAACACACATGCAAAAAAAAAATAAAAAAAAAAAAGAAACGAAATAATATATATATAAATATATAAATATATTATATATATATATATAGATAGAGATATAGATAGATAGAGACACCAAAAATATGGCAGAACGGAAATCGTGCGAAATTCTGCGCGCGGCTGACTGAATCGTGGAGGGCGCCTCGTGTTATATATCAAATCTCTTTCGTTTACTCTCGGATGATTATGTTTCACCGGTGCACGCGACTGTACCTTCTCTTATTGCCCGTTTTTCATTTTCCGAAATAATGACGAGCGCCGCCTATTTCTCTAGACGTTACATCGCGATTTATACACAGAAAACGTACACGATACGTGAAATAACACGGTATGTCTTTTCTTTTAACGTTTTCCCGCCCACGGCGTCTCACCGTGAGGCATTTCCGGAGGCGATTCACGACAAGAGAGACAATGGGGGAGCGAGTGAGACCGAGTGAATGCGAGACAGAGAAAGAAGATCGAGAGAAAGGCCGTAAGAATGATGAAGAAGAAAGGGCCGATAAAGTGTGCGAAGGGCTGAAAAGGGAGAAATTGAGCGCGCGAGGATGTCGATGCTCGAACGAGAGAAACGTTTGAACTTGAGAGCGATTCTCGTTTGATTATCGTCCCTCCTCTTCGATCATTCTAGGCGCTCCCTTCCACGAGTTTTTCCATCAATTTTTCCATGTATTTTTTCCACGCGTGGCCAACCGTTTTCTCGTTGAAGAGATCCACATCTTGGACATTCCAAGATCCACGACGAGAATTGAAAAACTGAATTTCTCCTGAAAAGGTTGGAAACGGTTTTACTATCGGTAAGGGGAACAGAGGGAGAAAGAGAGAGAGTGAGAGAGAGAGAGAGAGAGAGAGAGTAAGAAAGCGTGAAACGTGAGAACGTGAGAAATTGCGAGAGGAAGGAAGTGAAACAGGTTGACAGAGAGAAAGGTGGAGAGAAAGAGGATGGAATGAGAGTGAGAGACTAAAAGGAAGGAGAGAAAGAAGAAGTGAGGAAGGAAAGAGCGAACGGGCGAAAGAAAGAAGACGAGAGAGGAGACACAAGAGTATCGTAGTACACAGAGACACGCATTCATGACACTCGGAAATACATGTACATGCAAAAACCCACATACATCTACAGGGACATACACATATGTATACACACACATTTGCGGACACACTAACACCTACAAGTGCATCCACATGGACATACTGACACACAGGGACACGCAATATTATATATATACGACTCCATAGATGATGGCGCGGCACACTCACATAGTGTCTCTCGGATTGTTCCACAAAACTTTTCATTCGAGTTTGCTTCAAGAAACCTTCTGTTTTCTAATGTATGACGTGTTGTTGTCGATATATAAAATAAACTTAATAAAAAAATACACGATGCGGTATAAATCTACCCTTCATTCTATCCACTGTCCACGTTTTGATGCCATATTACTGAAAAAATATTGAATCGTTGAGCATCAAGATCAAATTTTTTTGTTAACTCCGTTTGTTCCTTTCGTTGTCAAATTTAAAGTTATCTAAGAAGACAGAAAGAGCAATTATCGATCTTTTGTTCAATTTGTTTGATACAAGGGATACGTGTATAAGTATTTCCCTATTAGAAAGATATTTTGGATGGAATTACATTTGATTCTGATAAGAATAGAAACGAATTAACAGATGGAAATACGCGAGCTAAATAGAATCTATAAACGAATAACAGAAAACCATTATCGATGATCCATCAAAGTTCATCAAGTATTTTTGATTTTTCAAAGATCTTAAAGATTTCTTAAAACTGCACGGATCATCGTATCATAAAATTTTGATGAAATTTCAAATAATTTTGATTTTATCTTCGTGTACAATATTATATAAGAAATAAGTTAAATTAAACCGAAAAAATATGATAAAAATCTTGGATATTCCTTCCTATTGCAGTTCATTAATATTTAAGAAATAATAAAGACCATTGGATGACTAAAAAGGTGATATTTTTCATAAAAAGATTCTATAAAATTCGTAGAAAAGATTACATATTTGATAAATCTAATTCATCGATATTTTCATAACGTAACAAGTGAAACCAAACTTTTATTAAATAATTTTTATTAACACAGAGAGATTTAAAAATTGGAAAAAAACATTAAAGTTGAAAATATTATGACAGATTTATGAATTTAAACAGTCCGATAAATGTATTTCCAAATTCTCCTCGTGAAAAATAAGTATTACTAAAAAAAAAAAAAAAAAAAAAAAATTTAATAACGAGCGAATAGCCTTTCACTTTAACTTTTCCACTACAGTTGAGACCAGACGGAAAAACGCCCAAAAATAATCAACCCCCCAAAATTTTGGCCCATTAATATTCTATTGCAGGTAATTAAATGTAACCAACTTGAATCATCAAAAATAACGATACTATGAATATATAATTATCTCGTAATATTTTTATAAAAAGCTTGTGTTGCTTTGATAAAACGTAGTTTACGAAATACAAGTTTATTACATTTTGATTTAATGGCAAACGAAAATCCTAACTCCAAAATCCAATCGAGATAAAATGTGAATTGGGGATATGTAATATTTTGTGTAAGAAACGACAATTGTTTTAACGCTATCATTTCTTTTTGTACAAATAGAAATATATTTCTAAACAGATTTGGTAAGTAAGTAACAAAGGAATATTACAAGAAATCATATTAACGGAATAAATTGAATTTCAGAAAAAGAAGAATCGTACGTACGTGATATGTTTGATGGTTTCGCCTCGAATATTAGGTCTTCCTTACGTCACCACATGTAACAAGAGAAACGAGTCGACAATGGCAATAAAACACTTTAAAAAAGTAACACCACGGATCCGTTTTAATTAAACGTTTTCCCTCCCCTGTTCAAAAAAACATCCTGGCTACGCCGCGTTGGCATCTCTTCTCGTCGTGCCTGCCTGCGTCGCACTATTCTTCTACTTTAAACACGTAAACTAATTCGAACGATTGTGCGCAATTAATAGAGGCGTGCTCGACGAAAACTCGCTCAATGTGAACTCGTCGCGGGGAAACGGGAGAATTGAACGTATTATTATTAGAATAGAGGTCGCGGGAAGCAAGGAAACACTCGGCAATGTTTTTTCGCGACAGGAACAATCCTGAAAGAAGAGAGAAAAAGAAAACAAGGAAACAAACGGAACGTAGTTTATTTACTACGATCGCTATATTACAATCTTATTCACGTCTCCCAGCAATTAATGTTCATTAGCGTTGAAATCTGTATTCTTCCATTCAACGCCTGGCTCGGTGTTCTTAAGTTACCCCGTTCTCTCTCTCTCTCTCTCTCTCTCTCTCTGCCTCTCGTTCGCTACGCGTTAACGCGTCGAAATTAAATTTCCATTTTTTTCCTCCCCCGAAACCCCTTTCCCCAACGCGAAGTGAGAGACGCGAGAGGTTGAGAAGCGCTTAGAACACGGCTAAGTCGACCAATTTGAACGTCGCTCGTCCAGAAAACAGCGGCTGACGTCGTTCATTCGGCACTGGCTCGCGACACCGTTGCTTTTAGACGGGCAACAGCGCGTGAAACTGAATACAAAAACTTGGAGCAAGTGTAATTAGAGCGGCAGTACATCTTAGATCGTTATTTTGAGAATATGTTAATGACGGAAAGTTAATGAAACGGATGAATAGGGTCTCTTTCTCTTATCCGCCGGGCGAAAAGGACGTTCTGGCTGAAAACCCCGGAGCACCGGCTCCGATCTTCCAAGTGACGGCGTACAGAAGAACCACCCTGAAGCATGTAAATTCGCTTACGCATCTCTAAGGGCCATCCACCCTCGAACAAACATCCAGCACGGCGGAGACTGGCTGAGAGTCCGAGTGAGAGAGACGGAGAGACCTTATGCGGTGTGCTTCATTAGACCCTTAATGAAATTTCAACACTTTAACGCCCCGACACCCCGGAAAATATATAACCAATGAACTCGTTTTCACACCAGACTGCCCCGCATCTTCGTTGCCGGCATAGTCGGTCCTTCGAGCTCTCCTACCCTCTCGGGGTTGCGTCTCGAAAGGAAAACAGGGGTAGGATTCACCCTCGTAAAGACGCTCGAGTGTAACCGCCGTGGACTATCACTCTCCGTTTCGTATTTGTTCAATGCGAGCCTGCAGTCGATTTCGTGAAACTGCACTTGAAATGCAGTCGCGTCGGTAAATGGAAATTCTATCGGATCGATGGAGTGCTAGGGTATTTCTAGGGATATTTTACGATTTCGTCGTGATTTGTGCACCCGTTGGAATTCTGCTGCATTTGCTTTCACCTGCAGTGAATAAGATCCTTTCTTGACGTCGGTAAAAAAGAAATTGTCGTGTTAAATGCTCTGCACGAGGAAACGAATGATATATCGTTCAAATTGATGTATCTAACACAAAAATTGAATTATTGCAAAGTTTTATTTTTAAAAATATAAATGTAGTTTTTGCATCTTCGTGTATGTAAAATATACATGTAATAAAACATGTAATATATAAAAATATAGACGAGAAATAGAATAGACGCGATATCGCGGTATCTATGTCTATTTATAATTTTTATATTGATAACAGATAATAATTTTTAATTCGATAAATAAAAATTGCGATCATGCGAAAACACTTTACTATTACTCGATCAAAAGCTATAACAATTTACTGGAACTGTTCAATGGATGCATGATAACATGCCTTCTTTTCGTGAAGACAATGAAGAAGATGATAAATCTACAACAAATTTTGTAAGTAACAAATATAAATGAATTTATAATGTAACTTATATAGTTTAAGAAGTGTAGAATAGGAAAATGTAATTTTTGTTTGATGGTTTATGTATATATCTACATAATTTGAAAGTATTCCAATTGAAGAGAACTATTTATACATTTATTTTGTTTTTTAAGAATAAATGTATATTTATACATAGATATAAAAAAAGGAACATTATGCATCTCGTTTCTCCAATTATTATTTACATTGCAAATTGTAGTTTTCGATCTTATTCCAAATTGAATAGATAATATTGAAAATGGAACAAGAAAATGCATTAAATAAATATGTCTGTTGCATGTCTATGCAACGTATCGACTGCTTCACATTCCTTCTGTTTCAATGGTAAGTACGTAGAGTGCGCTTAAATATTGTTTATCTTCAATTTTTATTTGTAATAATTATTTGTAATATTTTACTTTCTCTTTTCAGCTTAATTACATAACATTCAAATTTAAAGAAGAAAAACGAGCACCATAAGAACATAAATACATTTGAAAGTAGGAAAGGATTTTTCGAAAGTTATTTTTCATTAATGAACATTGAGGATATTCAAGAATGATGATTACTATTTATATGATATTCAATACGTAAAATAATTTTCGAAAATAATTCTCGAGTTTTATTCTTGAATGTATTCATATCATCCTTGAACGTACCAGCATATTGTATTTTTCTTTGTCTATGTTAGATAAGATAATATATCGAATTCATGATATTTCATATTTTGTTTCGACAAATATATTTATAAATTTTCACTTTCTCAAACAGTTGAAAAAAGTATAAATTAAAATCAATCTTTTACAAAGTCGAAAATTATAAAAATCTTCGAATGATTAACTTCAAATTTTCAGCAGAGACTCGCAAGAAGTATAATTAAATATCAAGCACGAATCTTTCGAAATCCTTTGAAATCCTGAAGTCTCAGGTCACTTGAGGACAAATCCTCTCCTTACATTCCATTCTTTACGATGAGCCGGCGAATAATATCACAATGTTGGTCAGATTTGGTTCTTCACAGACTAAACCGCCAACCGCCCTCGTTTACATTCCACATTTTACGATCAGGGGAAACATAATTTCGCAGAATTTATTGCGAATGTCGTCTGTAGTTCCGACATCAATGTTAATCGAGACACAAAATATACCCTTAATGATACCTATACTTTTCGGGCATTCGATACTGTGGTCAAGAAATAAAGTCAAACTTGGTCCCTTCATACAATTGAAAAAGATGCAGAGCATCGTAAATAAAAGTAGTTTTCGAAAATACAGTTTCGTGAACACGGCCGTGAAAAGTATTCTTACATCGATTGCAGCTAAAATATTTTATAGTTACGATTATTGAACTATATTTGTAAAAAAAAATGCGTATTGCATATATGCATATTTATATAGTTTTTAAAAAATATACATGAAATAAAGAAAAGGAAAATATTGTCGTAAATATAAACTCGTTGTAAAGTAAATATGAAATAAAATTGTACATTTTAATTTATTTAAGAATACAAGAAACAATATTGACAATATATAGAATCTTATCGATTATATTCATTTGAAATTGCAATTCGTTGATTAATTAATTTTTTGTTCGTTTTCATCCAATATTGCCCCGTTTACAAGGTTAAATGAATGAATTGCAATTAATTGGTATAGTGAGAAAAGAAAATTGATACGGAGAATAATTGCCAAAATGATTCCACTTAAGATTATAGAATTTCACAAGTTGTATTGATTATTATATAAATCTGAATGTATCTTGCGTGAAAATATTACTGCAAATGAGAATAAGCAAAAAGAATATGAATGAAAAGTGCATTTCCAACGATGATAATGTTTAAAAAAAAATAACATATTTATTGCCGTATTATTAAATGAAGATTAAAAAATTGGACAAAAGTTACATAATCTAATTTTTGAAATATTTATAACTTGCGTTAAGCAAGTTATATAATTTTTAAAAATATTATATAAACAATTTTCCTCTATTCTCGTGTTATAACATTTATAACGTATGTAAAGTTACAAATTTATTGGAAGGAGGGATTTCATTAATTTTTTTAAGGAACCGCGTCCGAGATACCTGATCGCCGAGCAAATAAATGTAAAAAGGAAGGCTTGGAAGCGAAAAGCCGTAAAGAAATTTTTCTGCAACGATTCCTTCCCCTTTTTTGCGCGATGACGTTCCATCGAAAGAACATACGCGGTTGAAAAGTTTGCGGCGAGATTATTGGTACTAAAAAAGCTAAAATAGGTAGTCCATCATTAACTGGAACCGGTTTTTTCGGCCCACCCTGAATCCGTTCAACCTGATACACATTGCGAATTTGTAATCTCGAATCGATAAATTCTTGATTGATTTTTATTGTTTCGCGATAATCATCGTCCTGCACCGTGACATCTTCTTATCAAGCATTTCACATCTTATACGTATGAAATACATATCTATCGGTGCATCGAACCGATGCGGCCCGAACATGCCTTGGACACCTTTCTTGCATTCCGAGCAAATTGTCAGACACGCAATTTTCGCCGCAATGACGTTTATTTTCTGGCTGATCCACAGTGACGCGCAATCGCTTGCGGATCGTGGTGCCCGCTAGCAATTCGTAAATGATAAAAGATAAAGTACAAGTCCTGGAACGGGTCAGGGAGATGAGAAGTATTAACCATGATTTTGTCTTTCGTTGGAATGGAAAACAAAAGGCAGAGTCGGCAGAAAAGCCTAGAATAGTGCTGCTCTGCTTGCCATTTGGTGGATATTTTGTGGCTGCCCGTCGCACATCGTCGTCTGCGAGCAATGCTGCGGGCAATGCTGCGGGCAGCGACACTTGACTAACGTTATAGGGGAATGAGGAGTTGAAAATACAGAACAGGTTCGTAGAGTATCTAAATACAAGACATTTAATATCTCGTGAAAACAAAGTATGCATAAACAATTTTCTTTATTTTTCACGTTTCCTTCATTATTTGCAATTTGCATATATAAATTTTGTAATTTTATAATTATTGCTATTACCAGATCTTTCTTTATTCTCTACGTCTCTGATAAATTAATAATTATTCGTTATTAGTTTTTGTTAATTATTGTTAATAATTTTATGAATAACGAAAATTATTTATTATCGTATTTGTCAATTTTTTTTTTTTTTTATCGTTTAATCAAGCAGAATCAATGGTTACGATTACTTTTCCTAAATTTCGATTGTCTTTCTCAAGGGAAACGAATGCTACTGCATTGCGCATCACCTGTGGCTACCTGTCACGTTGCCCTACTATACGGTACTGGCCCAAAAGGAACGTGGAATCGTTTGCAGACAATATCTGTTAGTATAGACCGGTCTTTACACTCCTGAGGATTAGTTACACGCGATCAGGATTTTGATCTTTCATTTGTGTCTGAAACCAGAATAGAATACCGTGTGGTGAATGTGGGTCGTCGTTGGAATTTTGTATTTGGTAAAACGATATGACCGGACAAAATTATGAAATTTAATTTCTTTCGAAGATATTAACGCATCTATATTCTCAGTTTTTATTTTAATCTAAGCATCTTAGAAATCTTAATAAATTCATCTCTCAATATATATATATAGAAAATTTTTTCTCTAATTAAATTTTCTCGTTGAATAGACATTATATTTTTCATGATAACGATTCAAATTAATACGTATTACATTTATTTGTTTCAAAGCTCAAATAATGGAGCGAATGCAATAATTTTAATCAATTTCGTAAAGAAATATATCACTTTTTCAAGTTATTTAAAAATTATTCGGTTAATTTTTGTTTTTCAATAGATACTATATTTTATATAATCACATTAAAAAAACATATATGTATGAAATACGCAATAAATGCAAATGGAATAATTTGTATTGCAAAATAAAATATTTAACATGAGTATGTAATAAAATGTTCGCTAATATGCACGATATTTAAATTTTACGATTTTTGTTCGATTTGAAAAAAAGAAAAAAAAAACATCTTTTGAAAAGAATTATTAAAACAAAGCCAAATAGATTCAAAGATTTAAATTCAAGTTGCATTTGTTCGTGCTCCGATACATTTAACGAAAAATAAAAATTGTATTTTGGTCATATCTATAAAAAAAAAAAAAAAAAAAAAACAATTGTGCGATAATGGTCAAATATTTTCGAGATAATATACTTATTTCGAAAATAGCTTTTACTCGAATTTTGGTGAAATTTTTGGAAAAGGGACACCATTGTGCGCGTGATAATAGCCAAACATTTTCGTGACATGCATATATCGAGTGCAAATGCGTCTGAGAAGACACGTGTGTCAGTAAGAAATGACTTGCGCCGGTGAGAGGGCTGAAATGTGGTACAAGAGGGCTGGAAATAACCTGCGGTGTGGCTGACCCCTCAGTCTGCATCATATATAACCGCACAAGCGTTATGTGTGCGTGAATTATTACAATCTTTGCAGGAAATCACGATCTTGGAAGATCAATTTTAAAAGGCTGATCATTTTCGTCCGTTAGGTGTCAGATTTATGCGATCTCTCGTATACGAATCAAGCGTTTGTATTATCAGCAATTTTTCTCTCGTTTCTCTTCCGGAATTATGACAGGTTCAATTGCTAAAGCGAACTTTGAATTATTCGAACTTTGAATTTTTTATGGCGATTTAATTATTCGAACGTTCATTAAATTTTTTGTAATTGCAATAATGAAAAGTGTCGGAGATTTAAGATCAGGTATCGTGTTTGATGATGATTGGTGATTATTCCTCTAATTATTCTTCTTTTTTTCAGGAAACGAATGTATTCGTGGAAGTTGATAAAAAAGAATATTACTCAAGTGGACAAAATGAAAGGAGAATAAGGAATAAGCAAAAGATTTCTTGATGGTGGACGAAGAATTTTTTTAAATTTACGTATTTATTTTTTGAATTTTATCAGTATCATTTTTTTTAATAACAAGTTACTGATATAATAACATACAATTTCGATAAGGAAACTATTTTTGAACTACGCATATAACGGTATGAATCATAAATGATCTAGAGTCTAGTCATTCAAGTTAATATAACATAATATATCATTTTTAATTTTTATGTAATATTTTCATCGATATTACGGAAATTTATCTTATAAAATAATTTATCGTCTTCCTTACTTTTTCAAATTAAAGAACAAAAAGTACTTTAAATTTTGAATTATTTATCTTTAATAAATCTTAAAAAAAAAAAAAAAAAAAAACTTAGAAATTTCAATATTTTAAATAAAATTGCCGTTAAATGAATTTCGCTCGAACTACGCAACATCGACATAGCATCGTATCGTTCCGCTGGCAATCGAATATTTTGCTTATCAAAGTGCGATCACCTGCTGCTCGCAAAGTGGCAACGAGCATTCGTTTTATTTTATTACGAAACATATGCATGCACGATATCTCGCCCGTGTACTCGCTCCACTGCGGTATCATCGTGATAAGGCGATGACCTTAACTAAGGAAATCGTGAAAAGTTGATCAACGACTATCAAAATGAAGTTATCGATCATAATAATCCGGCCTCCATAAAAGATCTCTGACAAGAGGACACGGAGGAAAAGGGGAGATAGTGACGTTGCACGGTGGAACAAAGGGAAAAACTCGAGCACGGCGTAAGAAACTGGTTTACCTTCGTAAAAAGTTTTGCCCGCAATGGAGTTTCGAAATAACGATCTCCCTCGATTATAGTGGTGAACAGTCGCAAAGCGTGAGGGGTGGGGAAAGAGGAAAGGACAGAAAACGACGAAAAGGGAATGGGTATCTTCTCAGGTATGAAATACACGCATATAAGCGAAGCAAACCAATGAAGGATTCTTTGGTGAGTTGCCAATAATACCGCTGCCGTTGAATCTTGCTGCCATCCAATCGACTGGAGATTATCTTGTGGTGAAACCAGAAAGGGGGAAACCGGTGCATAGTCTCGGTTAACCGATCTTAGTCGAGATAAAAGGACAAATTGTGGTTACAATGTTGTATAGTACAGTTCCGAATAAAAGACAGTGTCGATCATTCGAATAGTAAATAGATAAAGTTAATAAAATATTTATATTGAATATGAAATCCTTTCTATCGATAATTAAATCATGATTTGAATCGTGATGCGTGAAATGCGAAGAATTTTTGAAAAACGAAATCTCTTGATCGAGTATTCGTTGTTTCGATTTTTTCTTTAATTTAACTTTACGTATTTGTATTTGCAGAAAATAATAATGATGTTTCTCTCGTTATTTTATCTCAAGATACGATGCATAATGCTCAAAGGATCAAATCCAATCTCTGGCAAAATAAGTAATACTTATCTGAAATAAAAGATCAAAACACAGTTCCTGATATATATTAATATTCTAAGATTTTTTTTTCTACTAGAAATAGCTAGAATAGATCTCATGCTCAGCAAACCTAGCATGTCATAAATCATCCCTTAAGCTATTTACAGTACATGCATTTTCTGAAGATCTGTCATTCTGACGACTATATGCAAACTGTTCGTGAAACGAATTTTATTTATGGGATAATATTTGTTTAATTTGTCCAATGAATTTCCAAGGAAATTAGTTTATCAAGAAATCTTGCAAATTAAAATCAAAATAAAATTAAAATAGACCAATGGACCAGAAGAGTTCGCAGAAACAAACTATTTTGTTCACGAACTCATCAACATGAACTCACTATTCGTGAACTGTTCAAGAGCAATTTGCCAATTGTTAAAAAAACTGATAGCAAAGCAGAGCATAATCTCAGCTTATTGTATACGTAATTTACACATTTTAAGGATTGCTGTAATTACATACAGCTGATTATCGCAATGATCGAAGTTGATAATTTTTATTATATTATTTTTATAATATTAGATATTCATCAATGAAATATATGAGAATTACATTTAATTTCGATCAAATTATAGAAAGTTGTTGAACGTAGATTAAAATTGATAAAAATGATGGAATTCTAGTCGCAACAAGCTGTTGACAATGGTCAAGAATAGGTGACGTGGTCAGTCACGACGATGCATACACATTGACATTCGATGGAATCGAGACTATGCAGAGGAATTCCTTTTCTTCAACTACCTGTAAAAAGCTTACAATACAATTGTGGTTTCATTCATTGCGTTGTTTGATTTAAACCGTGGTTGCGTATACAATAACCAACGCTATTAATCAAATGATCCAGAAACTTGAATATCTATCTATCGTCATAATGATACGTTTTAACAACGGATATTTCTATAGAAAAAGACATCATAAAATTTATATCGCATAATAATTGTTATATTGTTGTAAAATACACTACGTCACTCACGATCACGTCGAAGAAGACAAACCTGGAAAGAATCATTTTTAGAAATATATTATAAAAAGTGAGAAATTTCAATGAAGAAAAAAATCGTATTAACAATGTTATTGAAGTTATCTTAGAAATAGTTAATATTCCACGAGCAATTGTTCTTGAAACAGTGTTGCTTAAAAGTTAGTGTAAGAGATTTATTATCAGATTCTGATTTATTATTTTCAATTAGATAAAAATTAGTTACCAATATATAGTTAATTCATAATTTTCTACTTAATTACTCTCAATGTTCGTTAAATATGATAATTAGAAGCTATTTCGCGGTGACGTAGATTCAATTTAACGTAAATTCATCCCATCAGTAGGTACCCATCGATTGTCTACGCCAATGCACAATATATTCGTCTAACTATAATCTTAAATGGAGAGTTTAGCCCCGTGGAAGATGTATGGTATGGAATAAATCCGAATGCAACATTGCTACTTTGTCGGCGAGAAGACGTATGATGTGGGAAACATTCGATGCGACGGTGGGAGGGTAATTTAGGCTCGATTCACAACTGTACGTTACCAACAAATTTTACCCTATTCGCTCTCTGAAAACGGCGTTACAATGTAATTTATCAATCTCGTAAATTTTTAATCGTCGAAAGGTAAAATTTACTCGTAAATAAAATTATTTTTATCGTGTTGAGAAATTGAACGAGCAATATCAACATCTCCGGGTATGAATTAATCTTAAACTGGTTTGAGAAAGGCACGTAGAAGGGGCAGGGCAAAGAAGAAATGCGAAATGACCGACACTGTGCGACCAACCGAACATTGCATTGGCGTAACAGACGTGGAATCAGTTTTTTAATCAGAAATATTGGCCATTTTAGTGAGCGAACTGATGGCTCGAAGTTTGATGCATAAATTGGTTATTATTATTTACAACGTGTACAAGACAGAGACTTATTGAAGGTAAATTTTTTTTCCTCGTATGATCAGTTTCTTTTCCCTTCACATTCATCTTCAGCTCGTTCTCTTATTTTGTAATACCTTTGTTCGTGTTTTCTTTTCTTGTTAATCAATACACGTCAAACCTTTTTTAATCTTGCTTCTTGTTTCTTATGCATCCTAATATCTCGTAAAAATATTCGTATGTCACTGATTATTCATACGAGTATAAAATAGAACAGTCGATTGTTTTAAAAAAGAAAAAAAAAAAAAGAAAAGAAATAATTAATCGATAATATTTGCGATAAAAAGAAATAATAATTGGAATTAAAGAATATAGTATTATAAATCAACCGTATAATTAAACAGATCGCTTTCTCCTTCGCTCGTTTTAGTCTCGATCATTTCACGTTGACACTTCATTAATTGTCGATATTTGTTTGAGTATCTCGATTAACTCATTGTTTCACGATTTAATTTATGACTCGTTTATGATACAGTGAGCAACAAAATTTCTTACGCTAAGCAATCAATTAAGAGAGAATTCAAGATTACGAACGATAGTGATCACTAATAAAGATGGAAACAAAGATGGAGATAGATAGATGGAATTTCTAAATCTGACAAATTTATGCATTCGAAAATTATAATTAATTATTACTTAATTGGTATCGTTTGCTCTTCAAGAATGTTTTTTTCTCATCTTTACTCAATGCTCGAAATTGGTAAACAACGCTCGTTACCATTGTTCGTTTTTTTTATATATTAAAATAAAAGTTGAGAAGAAAAATGAGAAAATGGCAAGTGGTAAGAATGTAAGTTTGATTGGTTATAATTTTATATGTCTACTTTCACTCGCGCAATCATAAATATAAGATGAATTTTTGTTACTGAAAGAAGTAGTCATATCTCAAATCGAATCATATAGTATTGCAAGATGAAGTGAACAAACGGGATATGTCAAGATCAAGTGAGATACGAACGTCAAAGCATTGGCGTAAACATGATTCAGATAGTTGCCATTAATACAACTATTAATACACGATTGTAAAACCGCGAAATATAATCTATATTACTATTACGTTAGTGGATGTCATCCAATATCCAACGCTAAAGATTACAAAATTATCAAAGATGGAATTACACGTTTATCTTTGTACCATCCTGTTAAAATTTTTTTCGTTTCTATAAACATCCATATCTCGTTGGTATTTAATTGGAAAAAAATACAATAGAAATAAATTATATATAGTTTTACATTAATAAATTATAAACAATTAACAAAATGATCACGCAAGCATTCAAATCATATGTGTTCACAATCTGTAACTTCCAAATATTCTTCGAACGATATATAATCCTCCATCAAATAAAACGTATAAATTTTGAAAAATAAATTTACAAACAAGAGCACAAGTGAAAATCAAAAAGAAAAAAACGTGCAGCCAACAGTTGAAAAAAAATTAAGTATGTGTTGCATCGTATATTGCAACGTTATATCGGATCGAACAGTTACATAAGTTAAAGCCGTCAAATTCGACGTCTTGTATGATTGCTCATATGCAATCCAATGAACCTTACAATGGACGTTGCAACATACACGATATATAACTTGGTTTCCCTTTTTTTTTTTCAATGTCGTGCGACCAAAGCCTTAGGCCCGATGCACACCAGCGACTTTTCGATCGTTTTCTTTCTCAATTTTTTCCAATCGAGGGCAACAATATACGACAAATATATATATATATATAGAACGTGGGGCAAAAAGTGTGCACCGTGTGCACCGGGCTTAATACGAATACATAGAAGCCTGACTCGTGTACTTTTTTCTTCTTCTCCTTCGTTTTTTTTTTTTTTCTGCGTACGGTCGGTTGTAATTGTATCACAAATTTCGCACGATATTACAAGGGAAGGGGTCAATTCTCGTGTTTTCTGTTTTCTTGGTGGGGTGGACGGGAACGGGCGATCGGCGAACAAGAGAACGTGAATATCGGCGCGCAACGTGGACAAGGGGGGTAGGCGCGCGAACAGGCAGCGAAAAGAGAGTAAAAGAAGGCCGCGGTGACGGCGAAGAAGAAATACCGGCAGAATTTGTAACCCAACACGGTGGCAGCTCGGGCAAAAACCTCGACATAACAGCGACATGAACGCATAAACCGCAGCACGGCATTTTGTTCCAGAGCAGAGAGCAATTTACGATGTTGCATTCGTGTGTTAGTATTTGCATGCGCATAATCACAAGATTGTTGTATGCAAGCCGATGAACGTTGGTTGGCGCGAGAATGCAGCAACTGAGGTGTGCGTATAAGTTACTTGTCGGCGGGCGCGAACCGCTGTGCCTGTATGCGCGTGCATTCCTCCAAAATGATCATCTTCGAAAATACCAACCGTTGCGAACGAAGGAACGTACAGTCGGTAGCGATATACAAAGTGAAGTTATAAATGAAAACATTAAGCCGCGACACCGATTGATGTTGCCATATACAGAGTGGTATGTCTCTTACAAGTAAGCAGGGGCGCCTTGTATGCCGAAACCATTTGTAAATTGATGTATAAAATTTCTGCATCCGGTGCATGAATTATGTAATGTTGTAATATTCTTTCCGAAGTAATTATATCATCGAGTTGTTACGTTTTTTTAAATATTACACGAAGAGGCAAAGGCTAATTTTAAAAATTTTGATGGACGAAACTTCGAATTTCTCGTTTTTCTTTGTATTTAATTAGGTGTGCGTTGCTGATAAGTTGGTTGAAGTGTTGAAAGGAATGCAGATTCGATCGATTGATTTCATTTGGAAAATTTAATAATTTAAAATATTGAACCAAAATACATGTTACATCTGTATGTATGTAGTTATATCATAGAGTGGGAGGAAGAGTGGATGGAGGGGAACGTTCTTCTTCCTCTTTTGCTGTCTACGATTTAAAATTGTTGTTAAAACATTGAATTTGACGAGTTTCTCTTGATACACGTTTTACTTGTACAATAATAATTTCACATTGATAGTCTTTATCATTTTTTACGAATAAAAATCTTAACGAATTCGTTTATTATGAATTAGAATTCACGAAGAAAAAAAAAAAAAAGAAAATTATCGAGTATTTAACGACTTTTAATCCTTATCGCAATATTTATATTTGTACAATCGATAAAATATCTCATTTAACATTCATTGTATATTATTATGCTAAGATAAAAAAATTACAGATATATAAAAATACCAGATTATAATTTATATTGATGTAAACGATAGGGAGATACTTCTTATCAGAATATATACAAATTTGAAAATAATAATACAGTAACAATTCAACGAGACATTTATTGAAATGAAAATCTTGAATATCAGTAATATCACTATTATGATTTCTTGTCAGATTATCAATGTTTGAACTATCAAATACAGTTAATACGAAGAATGTAACATTAAGCTTTCGGTATACATAGATAGAAAGTAATTATCATTACCGCTTTGCGTTTCTGATAAGATGTGTTCTCATTTGTGTTCTACGAAGCGCCTTATCATCGTATAGAACTATTAATTGAATCACGTTATATAAAGCCTACAGATTAATATTATCAATAAGTGCAGTATGTTCAGGTTATAATATTAGTTTGTCACAAATAAAAATATATTAATCCTGCAATCATTATTATTATTTAATTCTGTTAGATTTATTTTATAATTGTAACAGAACATATTGTGATGATAATTATAATATGTTTTAAAATTATCAAGTGACAAAAAATATTATCTACATATACAAATATTATATAGATATATGTACGTTTAATACTTTTTTTTATATCAGAAGTATGCGTCACGTATGACTATTCTTTTTCTTAACAACATAATATTGGATTCAACAATTCTTATATTACATTTTTTTAAATTATTTTTATCAAAGCAAAATATTACGCTTCAAAAATAGTACTTTTCTTCGTAGTAAAGTAATTTTCTTAAGAAAATTTTTCATTTTTTTGTAGTGTACAAAGCCTATTTAAAATTTCTAAAGAAATCTTATACTCCATTTGTTTTAGACCAGAATTCAAAGTTAAAGGTAAACGTTTCATTTTCATGCGCATATTTTTATTTTCATTGTTTCAGAGATGAGAAGTCAAAAAATAATAAGAATAAGTATCCAATATTTATAATTTAAGATAATACGATTTTATACATGCAAATATGTTATTAACGATGTCTGCACAGGATTAAATAAAGAAATTAAAGGGTTAAATATACGCCCGCATACAATTAATCATTTTTAAGCATAAAGATATTAAGAAAATCCAACCCATCGTGAGGAAAATCAAAACACCGTTCAAATTTCAACGAAGAATTAGTGTATTCTCATTCAAATAACATTTCATAACAAGTATGGGATCCGTGTCATGTTGTGGTAAACGAATACGTGCTGTTTGGAACGTATTTTGCGAACTCTAAAATAGTTTATGAGACATGTACTTTGATGCTGTATGACGTACAGTACGGGACAAATATTTTCGGACAACAGTTTTCACTTATCGTTACCTCTTCTCCGACGTAATAAATTTCGACTTGAGATTATTTCTTTTATCGAATGCAATGGTATGCTTCGTTCTGCATAACGAATTCCCAACATTATAATCTAATAATCCAAAAGGATGCGATGTTACGAAATCAGGAATCATTTCTATGAAAAATATTTTATTACTTACACGAACGATTATTTATAAATAAATAGTTAGAAAATTGAGAAAATCAAGGGAAAGAAATCCTAATATTCGATAAGAGAGTTAGACGAATATTAAGTGCTTGAAATAAATGTTTAGAAGAGAAATATTTATACATATACGAATATCCTGTAAATTGTAAATCAATATTTTTATTCCATGCCAGAAACTTGCTTTATATTTCATCGCACGCTGCAAATGCGTGCATGACAGCTAGTGTCGAATTAATAAGCGATCCACAAGGGGAGAGGGTTTCACACGATTCCAATGGCAGGAAATAAAAGGCAGAACGTCTACGTCCAAATAAATTTATCCGGGTGTCGTATATACTTTGTGACAATCCACGTATATTGCGTTTCTCGTGAATGTAACGAGTATGTATAATTCACGCTGTAACGAAATCACATACGATCCTATCGGCGCGGCGGGCCGCTATTTCTGCCGGTACAGTCGTGAACAAAACGCGGTCAACATCCGTGGTGATCACCAACTTGTCCACCAACTCGATCGCGACGGAAAAGTAATACATACCGTATGGTTAACCATCGCAATCGATGCTCCCGCTCGCGATTCACTCGATCCAACGTCTCGATTTCGCAAACGACTTGTTTACAAATCCTATTCCTAAAACGTATTCACGCTTCTTATTCGTTTCACAAGAACGACTGTAGTCGATGCGAAGATCAATGATATGTTTGTGGTCGTTTATACACGCGTGTGCGGCTTCGTGTGGGGTAATAATATGAATTTACGCGTGTAAAATAAAAAGTGTGTAAAAGTGGAAAGGTAAAAGGTAAGAGGAAGGGGTAAACGGAGAAACGAAATGATGTACTGTTTTGGTTATGCGTTCTTTGGTTAAAATTCGAAGAGTTCTATCAATTTTGTGATTTATTTCGGAGAATTATTTTCGTTAAGATCTAATTTGCGAGATATAACGTTTTCATCGTTATTCTCCACTTTTTGAAACAATTTTTAAGGATAATCAATGGTTAAGACAATCGATTTTATTTTACATCGTACAAGGTGTAAATATTACGTTACAAACGGGTTGAATGCGTATTCATCGCGTTGTAACTTTATGCAGAAAGTATTTATTCGGTTACGTGTTTTCAGAAGTCGGCGTTAAAAGGAATGGTCGAATAATTGAAGATGATCCAAATGTTTTGGCAGCGACGTGTTCCGCTATCCTTTTATAACTGTGATAGTTAGTGCCAAAAATAATACAAAGATATAAATGATATAATTGATACAATTAAATGTAAAAAGCGGATGGACAAATGCCAAACGTAGTTGCCAAGTGCAGTTTAAGACTACAGTGTATAAACTTGTTAGGTCTAATACAGTATTCCACGTCATCAAATCATTGCGCAGTTTTATTTACGACTACGAAACGCCAACTGTCATTAATTACAATCCTATTATAAGTAGGCATATAATATAGAAATTGATAAAATCAAATATCAATATCAATATCATGCATTTTGTTTTTCGAGTACACAGGATTTTTAATCATTTCACATTATGCATCTTATGATATATAATTTCATTTACTATCATATACTAAGATTATACAATAATATTTTCGATATTAAAATCGTAATGAAGAAAATCCTTGATTCTATAATAACAATAATATATTGTTGTCAGGAGAGGATAAATTTTTTAATTTTTATATACATCATCTCGTAATTAAGTTATATCTTTTGAAATATGAATAAGAATTTTTATTTAATAATAAAAACATCTGAGTAATGTTGGTGGTTAATTAGTAAAGCTGCACTTTCCGGCGAAGACATAACTTTTGATAATAGATAAAAAATCGAATGAACAATGAAAATTGTAAGCGGGTAATAAACTAAGTTTTATCATAAAATTTTATCATTATTGCTCGAGGGTTTTTTTCATTTTCCTTCACATTTCTCGATTCTTTCATTTATTTATTTCATTATATTAAACGATCGAACTAATTTAGGCTTAACCACCGCTAATCATTAGATAATTAAAAAGATAATAAATCATTAGATTCAGTTGATTCTAAATAAAACTTTATATATTTATATCTACCTTTGCATAAATATAATTACAATATAATTATAATAATTATTATTTCTATTTTATATGATAAAATTAATAATATATCTATTTATATGCAGTAATGCATTATATATTTTAGAATTTCAAAGAATTTATTATTTTCTATATATTCCATTTTCACATGATGATATTTCCTTTATAAATAGATCTACAAAATTAATAACAATAAATTATAAGATATAAGATAATAAAAAAGTTATAAGATAATTTACATTTAAATGATCAACTAGCGAATAAAATCTTTTTTACGCATAATTTATATATAATTTTTATCAATGTAATAACTATAGAAGCGTAATACCACGATTTTGAAAAATTCTTAAATAATATTTCACATAGAAATAAATTATCATAAAGATAATTGAAGATTATTTGGAAATATTAATCAGTAAGATGAATAATTACTTAAGAAATTGCGAAATCAGAAATGTCTAGTTAAAAAAATGCTAAAGCTTAAACAATAATCTAGATAAAAATTCTGCTTATTTTCGATTACTTAGTATTCCAAGGATTGCTGGGATCAACAATAATTTCAATGCATGGCAGCGATCGATCTAAAAGTCTGCAATGAGCACCTCGGCCATATAACCGATTTGCTCTAATCCTCAGGACATTGACCCTGATTTGTGTAAATTCTACAGAAAATAAACCCTACCCACACGAATAACTTGACGCTTCAGTTCTCGTTGACTTTTTCTCTTCAATGTCGTTCATGGAGATAAAACGAGACGACATGTCGTGGAAGAATACATTCCCTGGAAAATACAGTCAATCCTTGCGCACGTATACTTACACATTGGGTGTAAACAAAATGTTTTGCTCAAAGTAAAGTATTTAAGAGAAAAAAAATCTTTCCCTATTTTGAATACGTGACTTGAATAGATATGGCAATTTTATTTAATATTTTCTTTCAACGATTTTTAATTACAATCGATATCGCGATTAATATGAATTATATGAGCTTATCGATCATGATATTTTCAAATTTTCATGAAAATTAGATTTAAAATTCAACAATTTTAAGGAATAACCGGGAAAAATTAGAATTTATTATTATTTCTAGAATTCTTTGATAATTTTCTTATAAGATATAGATAGATATACTTAATTTATAATATTTAAAAATTTTATTTGTGTTTTGATCTAATTCGAAATTCTTACGAAGAGTTTCAAAAATGATATGATAATTTCATAATGATACTGTTTAATTAAATACATTATTTACACCACTAATACATCTTTGTTCTTTCATAATGAATAGTAATAATTGTTTCTCATTTTTTATATAGATATTCATATTATAAAGAAGACACGCCTCTTGATGAAATTGTAGCTGATGTCCAAATATAGTAGGACCTTGATTAACCGGTTTAATCAGGAGGAGAAGCTGAATAAACCGAAACGCAGCAGATAATCGAAACCTGGCGAGAAGTAATTAAAAACGTACATAAGAAGAATTTTTTATAAGCCAGGTGGTACATTTCTTCTTATAATATATGCGTTCATAGCCAGAAGTATCTTTATATTTTCTTATTTCGATGAATTTGCACGATGACGCAGATCTTTTAGCGTTTTCAATAAGTTTTTTTTGAAATAATTCTATAGAGGGGAACGGATAGCCCTCATAAAATTTTTTTGTAAGTAGAATAATTTTTTTTTCATTATTCAAATAGTTCTTATCGTAACATTTAATTAAATCACTTTCTTTAATTACAATTAATTTAATTATAATTAAAGAATTATGAACGAAGATTTGTTCTGAAAAGAAAGAAGGATAGAAGGATAGAAAATGGAGACCAAAATTTGATGATTATTTTTTTCTTTCTTTCTTTTCTTCAAACAATAAGAATAAAATTAAAGTTAATTTAATCACAATAAATTAAATAAATATATTCAAATTTAATATAATGATTAATGTTAATAATTAATGCTATTAATATTCCATTTAATAATAATTAAATTATAATATAGTTGTTAACAATTATGTTAAAAAATGAAGAATATATATTATTTACAAATTTAAATGAAATTTCTGTATTAAATATATAACTACATAAATTCATACATACCTGTATACATAGATTGCAGATTATAATTTTTTCAAATTACATTGAATTGACAGGTAATTGAAAACGTGTCATTTCATGCAGCTTTTCACGTTTGAGTAGTAGTTGAAGATAATAAGCAGTAGATAAAAGAGGTTAATTCTTACTTGTTTCTTTTCATTTTTACATCGCAACTGAAATATCAATCCGAACAAGCGTTATGACTTTCATTTTTTAGTAAACCTGTCCAACCATACATGTTGCAAGGAATGCGCTATGCAAGCATAAAACATTTTTATAGCGATTATGCCAACGAATCATGCTTTCATATGACTATAAATAATTAATAATTTCATATTTGGTTTACGCAAATATAGTTTAACATTAACTATTATTAAATATACATCATATTGAATTATAATGTCTAGCATTGAATAACATCTGATCGCTATAATGACGTTATAACGCATGCTATGTAAAAATAATTCGTTATCATTTTAAATATAATTCTGTTAATTTTATAAATACGAGATATGATAAAATAATTTCTGGACAATCATCGTATTATTTATAAAGTAACATTATCTTATTTTAAAATTAGTATTTTCTTTAACAGATGTATTAACCTGTTGCACGGTTCTTTTATTTCTTGAAGTTTCTTTTTCTTTCTTTTGAGATCAATTTTAGATATCGGCCTACATCTGATATAATATATCGGATATATTATTTTTTAGTGGTTTTTTTGACGTCTTTTTGATGAGTTTTTAAATGAGAAACAAGAAGAAAAGTAAAGCGAGTTTAAGCAGATAACAGTAGTTGGAAAAAGAGAGTGGAGAGTATTCGAATGGTATTTGCCACTCAGGTCGTTTGTTTCATCTTTTTTTCTTATTTTAACTCTTGAAGACCGGATCCTTCAGCAGCATTGAAGGTGCGCGAATCAAAATACGAATATAAATATAAAATGCAAATATAAATTCTGTTATATATTTATATAGTATAAATGAGTATGTAGTAATTATATAGTTAATGAGTTATATATATGAATTTCTATTCATATTATTCAAGAAAATTAACTTCTATGTTATTATATACAATATATACAATATATAAACAATAATAAATATTGAGAAATATATGTAAATTATATATTAATTACATATTAGTCCTTGATTTTAGTTATAGATATATATTTATTTTTACTGATATGATATAATTATATAAAATTTTAAATGCGTACATATATATATATAGCATGTCAGATTAAAAATTTTTAATATCGAAATAATTTTATATTTCTTGAAATAGAAGATATTATCTATAGATAACATAGAGTTATAGGTAATAAAAAAATAGAATAAAATGATATATAGATTACTTTACGTAGATTACTGTTATATAACTACATTCGATTTATAGATGAATTATTGGGAATGTATTCTTCAATTTCACATCATGAAAATCTATTCTTTTTTATCCAATATTTATCACAATATTTTTCCAAAATTTTATTTTAATTAAGTAACTATAAAATTTGTAACTGAATACCGAAGTTGATGTTGGTGATATTTAATTAATCATCGAGATCGTTTGCTGACAATAAATGATACATACTTAAAAGCGTAACGTACTTCTCGTATGGACAAGATTCTCACTGCACTGATAACACTGTATGTATATGTGTGCCGTAGGTACTTAGAGTCTCTACGCGTCAGTCGGATAGTTTCAGTCGTAAAAGTTTGATGTTCATCTAAACCCGTGTGCCACCTCCATCCATCTAACCACCACTCTTCGACGAAAGACCCCTCACTCTTCTGACAGCCGAGTGCCCAACATGTCTCCTCCCCGTGCCAGGGACGTACCCCCTCCTAGCCGGTACCCGCAAGCCACCATGCACCTCGTCGGCGTGTCGCTGCTACCAGCACTCTTAGTAAGTTACGGACCGCATGCAAGTGCACATCGAATTTATCGGTAGTGTTATATTCGTATCACTTGCATTTTTCCACGTTTCTAGATTCTTCTCTGCATATTACCATACTCCATAACTCATTTCGACCACGTTCCAATCCAAATTGGAGATTCATTAAATTTCTCCATACTGTTGTGCGGTATTTCGTGACATTTCGCATATACACTAATACATGTTAGAAAAAATTATCGAAAAAGAAAGGAGATTCGTGTGGAGCAGCCTGAAGAATATTCTCGATAAAAGTTTGATATAATCTCGTGTGATTCAACAATTCAGAAAATTGTTTACGACGAAGATAAAACGAAAGTCAACGTGCACCGTAACATATTCCAATGGGGGGAACTGTTGTTTCCCGTTACATGAGGGGGAGAACCAGAAGTAGGAGAAGGATGGAATGACACGCGGACACGAGAAAGACGACGAGAGGAGACAATTGAAGTGCGCGTGTGCAAAAGTGCGCGGCACGCGGACGGAAGTTCGATGTGCGTTGTTATGCTTTTTGCGGAACTATCTAGACGTGTTTACTCGTTGATTCTCGTGGATTCTACGATTTAATTTTCACATTCCACATGCGTAGTGTTCTCTAGTACATGTGATACTAGATATCGTGTTTAGGAATTGTTTGATCGACCGGTCAAAAAACTGTGGGAACAGCAATGGACCAACGAAATAGTTCGTGACGTGTGAAAAATAAAAGAAGGTGACAGAAACAAGGAAAAAATATTTATTAACAACTTAACGAGTGTGCAACGTCTCATTATTTTGAAATGTTAATCGTGATGTGCATACATGTGACATTTATATAAACGAAAAATACATGATGGAATATATAAACATGTCGGCTTTTCTACGCACGCGCGTGATTGTTCTCGCGCGCAAATGCAATATTAGATTGGTACTGGACGCATGGCACGAAATCGTATGCGTTCGTTTATAAAAAGCGAGTAACACGGTAACCTTGCAATAAAACTGTGAAGTATAGTGGACACAGAAAATTGTAAATTGAGATAAATGTGAAATACAGTGTTTTTTTTTACGACTATTGTGGATTTGTGCTTCAAATGCCGGCTATCTATATATGAGAATTTGAACATACAACGAACAATTTGATAGAAGAAAAATTTTTATCTGGATTTTATCTGGAATATTAGGTAAGTTTACAGCATTTTATTTATTTTTTTTTCATTTTTTCAAGTTCTTTTTTCATAAAGTATGACTATATCTTAAATAAATTTTAATTATCAATTTCGTTTATTTATAGATATAAGATATAGGTTAGCTAGATACAGGTTAGCTAGATATAGGTTAGCTAGATATAGGGTAGTTAGATATAGGTTTAAATTATTGGTTTCTATAATATTATATTCTAGTAAATGACTCAATGTTTTATACGTAAATTTGCACTGATTATTATAGAAAATATGTCGTATTATTCGCTTTTTTTTATACTAAAGTTTTGCAAAATTAATTACGCACGTATTATTATAGCTTTATTCAAATCTATTTCTTAATCTTTTGAGTTATTAATATTAAATTTTATAATTTATTTACTGCTTTAATTATATATTTTCTAGATTATAGACAATATTATCTATTTTTGTTTTTATATATTTTTACGTAAGGTTAATATTATTTATTTTTACATATTAAACAATTTTTGTTCGATTTTTCAAACTTTATAAAATAACATTTTATAATTATGATTATTATAAATATAAATTTGTCGTTTTGCGTTTGAAATTTCGTTGAAAGTGAGATCATGTCTACATTTCTCATGAAGGAATAGAATACATCAATAAAATAATAAACTGTCTCGAGTTTGAAAGAGTCGAAGTATTTATATTTATTGAAAAAAATATGAAAAGGCTGTCTAATGATAAACATGTTAAATCCATCTTGCCAAAATCATTTATTTATAGTCACAAATTCGTCACTCAATTCATCCAAGGCATTGATTATAAACAAAAGCAATATACCTTTAAAGTAAAGCGTAATAATGTGCTCTTTTAAACACGTATAATAAAATATTTTAGTAAATTTAACATTAGTATTTTATGATCTGCTAGATTAATTGCAAAATCGATAAATAAATTATAATGATTTCATTTCTAATAAAAATAAAAAATATATATTTTATCATATTAGTTTTATAATATAATTCCAAATTGCTGAAAATGATATTTCTATAAAAAGTATACAAAACTTAATATCAAATATAAAAATTTTTTTATATTTTTATAGGAAAATAGGAATCGTATTACTCCAAAATCTTATTAAAAATTTATATAAATCTAATAGAATATATTAAATAAATAAATCTTCAATTTTAAATGGTTTATTTTAATAATTTATTCCAATTAAGTATAAATTAAATGCTATTTGCTTTTTAAAGAAGATAAATTAATAGATATAATTATATTTAATATAACTATATCTCAATATTTATCAATATCATATATATTTATATAATATCATATAGGAGATATATATATATATATATATATTTATTTATTTAGAATAAATATAGAAGTTATAACAATATATTATAGTTCTTGACAAATTAATTTGTATATAGTGTAATATAAAATATATAAATACTATAAAACTATAGTTTAAAATTTTCTATATTATTTTTTACGTAATCACATTTGAAATCAAGATTTATTTTTACATTCGTCGTTAATATATTCATATTTAAGATAAGAAAAATTCTGTTCTTCAGTTTCATATATTTGTATCAAATAATTTTTAAATACGCAATATCAAACATATGTTATTAATAATTCATTTATGAACTTTTTACAAGATCATTCTTAGCAATGAATATTATCATAAATTATAGATACGTAGATATGTGTCATATATCATTATTGATTATACATATATGCATAAAAAAAAATGCATGTTAATAGTATTTAAGTGTAGATATTTTTTGCACGCACTTATCATTTTTATCAGACGTGTATTCAGAGTACACGTGTGCTTACATTAACGATATTAATTATCGATCTGCTTAATGATAGATAGGTTCGATATTTTGTAAAAATGTCCAGTATTGAAAAATTTTTTATTGAACTCGATTTAGTTTTATTTAGGTCTTTTTTTCTAATTCTACAGTCGTCTACATAAGTTTTTTTACACGATGTAGAAAAGAATTTATCCAAATGAATCATACATAATATTGTTTAATAACGTTTAATAATATTGTCTAATATTAGATGAATTTTGTACAATTTTATTTTAATTTATGGAAATTTATACTGTAAATATGAAATATAAAAAGACAATTATCGACATCAACATTTTTGAGATGCTAGTACAATATTTACAATTTCAAAGTTCAATTTGACTATAAAATGTTTTATCAATATGAATTGAAATTAAATATAAAGAAACAACGTTCATCTTATCTTTTACTCAAATAAAAAATTTATTATCTTCTCTGTATCCTCTGATTTTATAAATTTATTTAATATATCAACGTAGCAATATTATTGATTATAAAAACATGAAAATAACTTCAAATCATATCTATTTGAAAATATTTTCATAAGTCTGAATTAGTTAGAATAAAATATGCTGCTTATAAAGAGTTTAAAAGTTTTTTCGTGTTTTTATTCATATCGTCTCATTCATTATTAAATGCATAATTCATTAAAGCGTAGTTAAGAAAATGTTCAAATCATGATTCAGATTGTCACGAATCAATAATAACGAGTATCTAACATGGAGCAACGTTTATTTTTTTGTTGGTGAGGATAAGATTTTTCGATAGCGAATATCCGTTGAGAAAAAAGGAAAAAAAAAAAAAGAAAGGAAGATGGATCGAGTTGCTGATCGGTATAAAAGGAGAAAAAGGAGGGATGTTCGGCTTGAATCTCGGTTGAAATTGACTGCAGTTTGATGTTGCAGAAAAAATAAGAGAGAGGCGAATATAGTCGATAAGAGGAGCGCATCGTCATTTTGCTTGTAATTAGATGAGATTGTGTTAGTGATGTTTGATAGAGTATGACATATCCGAAAGAAAAGAAAGAGAAAAAGGGAGATATGCGATAACAACACGTGCTTGCAGTCGTAGCTAAGAATTTATCGTTCGATGAAAATTGGATGATATTTTGATAGTATTCCGCGTATAACAATTTTTTCTTTTTTTTATTTAAAATTTTCAATTATCTTTAAAATAATTAAATCTTTAAAAAATTATTAAATATTTATTGAGAATTCTTTAAGATGGATCTATATTTATTATGTATAATCCTTTCATATCGTAATTAGTTAAGAATTATTCAATAATATATCGTGTAATACGATACATTATTTATAATTTTATCCCATATTAACATATTCGTATCCATTAGAAAAATCCTGACAATGCAATCAAGAAATTCTTTCCATGATAAAAATGTAAGTGAGTAAAAATGCAATAACGATATTTTCCTACTAAACTGGCTTGCAATTGGATGGAAAGTATTATTACTGTACCTTATTATTTCCTTAATATGACGAGGAAAAACTGACAAACGACGGATCGATTCCGTTACGTGTCTTTCAATCTTAATTGTAATAGACAACGATGCATCACGACGCATCGTGACAACATCCATATTGATACTCAATAGCGATATAATAAGACGAGGATGCGTAACATGCGTATAGATCTCATACAGACTTTACGTAATTAAAACTTTATAGAAAAATAAAAAATTAAAATAAGAAAGTGTTCATTACTGTTTATTGTATTTATTATATTTCTTTGTTATAATTTCATTATTCCATTTACGAATTATTCCATTCACCTTAGATATATTATTTAATAAAATTCTATACAGAAACATACATAACCGGATGGCATAAAATCGAATAGTATCCGGTTTTAAACAGGATGTGATACATGTTGCATACTTATCGAGAACATAACAAAATAATAATAATGGATATTACAAGTACTTTATGTTCGGCATTGAAAAGAGTGCTAAGGTATAAGATTACGACTCTATCAATCATTTTCTCTCATATAGCCATCCTTCTGAAAATTCTAGACCTTGTAACCGGACACGTAGCAGCAATAAATCAAGTTTCAAATGATCGTCAAATCTTAAAACACACTTTCTAATCCTTTAAATTAATAAATTCTGTTGCGCTATATATGCTAAGTGGTATTAGATGCGATATCCGGTTTTCATAGGGCAGAATCGTGATTATATATAACATATATTAAAATCACTATATTTTTTCATTTTCTTTCTTTCTTTCTTTCTTTTGAAATCTATGTGTACAGTATTATCTGGCAAAAAAGATGCATAAAGATGTTTATCTGCTTATTCTATTATTATTATTTTTCATGAAGCAATGGATAAATTAAGTGTTTAAATCATACTAAGCATTAATGATGGAATTTTTATTAACTATTCAACTCTGAACTTTATCTCGTCTAACGATAACATTCGGAAAAAAGATAATATTTAATCCTCAAACAACATAGGGAAGCTTCATAGTGAAGGATTATAGGAACGTTAATTTCTTGTGCAATCGAGAATCCGCGTAAATTTGTTCATCTTCCAAATCTATCTTGATTGTCTATAATATTTTATAATAATCTATAGACCAAAAGTTTAATTTTTTATAGACATTATATCATAATGTATCTATATCTATACTATATGTTATTACAATAAAAAAATTAATTAGAGAATTAAAGTGATGATAATCAATATAGAAAAAAGTATATTTCATCAATTTTGAGTAATTTTAAATAATTTTTTCTTATAAGAATCGCTGGATTTTTAAAATTTTTGTAAGAAAAAAAAAAGAAAGGATTACTATTTACTTATTTTTGCATAAAAGTTCATCTATATATAATCTGCATTATTGGGGTTAACTACATGTATATGTATACATTTGTAAAAAAAAAAAAAAAAAAAAAAAATGGCAAGCACCTTCGATGCCGTTGAAAAAGATATTATTTCTTTTCATGGCCGTTGTTGAAACGTGAGATAAGTTACTCGTTTTTTTCTTTCGATGAGATGGATCATCGCGGCATCTTTGATGCTAATATACGAATTATGTATCATTTGTATGAGAATGAAAAAAGAAATATAAGGAGAAAGAAGCATAAGAAAGAAAAAAAAGATATAAAATGTTAGTTCAATGACACTTCACACTTTAAGATTCCTTTTTTATCGGGCCATCATAATGTAATGCAGCAGACTCTTGGTATTACATGGATGTATTCGTTTCATATCAGTTTATTTAGAAATCGGAAAAAAGAAAATTTTTAAAGTTTATTCGGTTACCCATATATATCTTGTTATCATTAACTATATCGCGTATATTTTATTTAGTTTCGTATAAATTACAATTGATCATGTCGAATAAAAAAAAGAATGAATTTATCATCGATTGTTTCATTGTAACTTCTTGAGTTTCACCTAATTTTTTATTCAAATCTCACCGATTAATGTTTGTTGTTTATCATACTATTTTTTTTTTTTTTTTGAAAATTTTCTAATATTTTCGTACTGTACACAACCATCTATAAAAAATCTATACTAAAATGATTCTTGCTACATAAAAAAATAGCAAAATTTAATCTTTTCTTAACGTAAAGGACGCTAACTTTACAATGAAATTTTCCAATATATTAATTCAATACAAATAATCTTTTTATAGTATAGATATATGTAGTTACGCGAAAACTTTTGTTCGAAACAGGCGTGATATTTTTCCATAAAGTTCTAGAAAATTTATTACTTATTTCTTAAGATTAAAATGTTTATTACTTCTTGTTACTTTACACTTCTATCGTGTCGTTTCCTATCAACCAATCCTTCTTTTCCACTTCCTGTTGCATTGTTATTCTATTGCAATTATTGTAGTACACATCTCGTGCTATAAGTAAGAAGTTATTTTCCAATGTACGTTTATGAGTGCATGAAGAAACGTACTCACGAATAGTTAAAATGAAATCGAGCGTTGAACAGAAATTTTAGAAATTAAATTTTTGTAAAATTGGAGTAAAAATGGAACGTTCTCCAACTTATTTATTTCTTAATATCTCCATACAATGCAAATAGTAAAAATGATAAATAAATAATTAATATTGCAGCGTTATATAAAAATATAAAACTTATTGTAACTATCTATTTATGATAGTGTAAAATAATCAATGTAATATCATTACAGTTGATTCGAAATAAAATAAAAAGTGCTGGAAAATTCTGAAAAACTTATAATACGCTTTCTGAATCAATTGCGCAATTGACATGGAAAATTTGCACTTTTAAATATGCAAGTAGAATTTAACTTTTATATACGTGTTTTATAAGCAGTTATCGATTCGTATATCGCAGAAACCGTAGCTAGCATGCATTTTGATACTTTGTTCAACTCACGATAAGATAACTATTTTAAAAATCCTGCTATTGATATGGATTTTTGTATTAAATGTTATAGTGGCGACATCAATGCATGCAAATAAATATTTTTCTTCTTACTATTAATATACGAATTACTAGAATAATTTGCTTCGTACAAAAATTATTGAAGATACTTAGATGATTCAAAAAATTATTTTTTTTTTTATTGATAAAATGAATGGTTAAAAAAATTAGATTTAAACATATGAAATAATCTGAAATAGATATATAAAGCAATAAATTCTAAAGTTATTAAATATAAGATAATGGTTTAGAAAAATTAATAGATAAAGTGCAAAATAAATATTTGATTAAATAATTATCTCGAGTAATCATAGTATCAAACTATTGTAAATAAGTAAAAAATGATCATACGATGAAAATGAAATCGTAGGTAACATTATTTAAAAAAAAAAATAAAATTGCGTGATAAATTCTTAATAAAATGTTATCTGGATTTACAGATTGATAATAGGGATTGATAAGAAAATTTATTGTATTCGTATCGTAATCGTATTGTATTAAATAAAATTTAAATAAAAAACTTTTCATTGAATTTAATTATCATAAAGTAAATATCTTTTTGATCATTTTTCTGCATAGGAAGAAATTTTTAATTCCCAAAAAAAGTTAACTTCAACAGCCAATTCAATTATTAAATTCATCCTTTGTAATTACATTATTTTGTACTTTTAAAAAAAATTAAAAAAAAATTCAAGTAATACTATACACTAGTATCTCTTTAACTAGCAGTTCTTAAAAGGGTGGATCACGATGTAGCAAGGTCGTAAAATCAGTCAAATGTAAAATAACGATCAAGTGTCAGAAGTAATGTTTCGACAAATCTATGATCAGATACTTGACAAAAAATGCAATGTTCATTTCTCAAGTATATCATGTCATATTTGATCATCAATCGACGTCGTTTTCTAATATATAGTTTAATTTATAATGCTATGTCTGTCCTATAACTAATCTATGTGTAACTAACAGTCAGTCTTATCCTTTCTTAACAATCGCTTTGGAATCAATCAATCAATGTAATTTTAAGTATATTCAAGATTCTTCTTTTTGCATTTAATTATAATTTAGAGAAAAACTTAATATTGCATAATTTTAATTTTTGCTTCATAAAAATATATTCATAATATTCATGCAATTTTACTGACGAAAATGAGACCAAACTCGGCGTATTTAAAATGATTTTAAATTAATAATAATAATATCGTAAATTCACACGTATCTCGCTCACTCTTATTTCATCTTATTCTCTTTGCCTTCATTGCCACTCGTTCTCATTTGCAATACACTTTCTTTTCTTGTCACCGTCGGACCAAATATGTCAGCAAAACATGAAAGTGAACGCTTGAGTTACTGAAGCCGAGAAATTCTATTGCTTGTATGATTAACATTCTCATATTTCCTTTATAAATGGCATTGTCTCAAAATAAATATCTACTGCTACTTATGGAGGTATTACTATAGTTTGTTCAGAGAAATATTGCACTGTCGTTGTAAATTATTTTGTTATGACATTTTCGTCGTCAGCATTTAGAAATTGAAATACTTTCTCGATAAAAGTAATCTTTACGATTACTTTCTATTTATATCATCACACAGTTTGTCCCTTATTTATTCAAATAATTTATAGAATGACACATATGTATCAATAATATATTTTAAATAAATTTAAAATTGCATTATTTTTCCAATTATTTTAAATTCTAAATTATCAGATTTAGAATAAATGAAACTCAATGTTTTTTCTGTAGAAAATTCATTTTTTTGGGGGGGGGGGGGGAATTGAAAGATCAAAGTCATTTTAATATTACCATGTATTCCCTTTGACAATTTCTATTAATAAAAATTTTGCTCTTGTTTCAAGTTATTTGGAGTAAACAAATTTTGTGACTCACTCTATATATAGAAGATATGTATAACACATATTCTTTCGAATTATTATTCCAAACTGTCATTTAATTGATCTATTTTATCGATAGCGATAATTTATTTTATTATGCAAGAATTATCACACGTTGGATCATCGATGTGCGCTAAAAGATATTTACATACTGCAAAATCGAGGCTACGATCTAAGGATGCTCGGTTATCTATTCTCGCATCAGGGGTGAAAGGGCCTTGAGGTCTCCACTTAATATCCAGTAGGTTTCAGATTTCATCTGAAGATATTCTGTTAAACCTAAGGATATCTGCTTTTCGCTTGCAATTAGTATCTAAGTACTTTGTTTGATATAGCATTAATACTAATTTCATTTTCTACTGCAATTCACTCGTGAATTATTGTGATCCGTGTGTATTGACCACTTCCTAGATTCTAATCGCAAGATTTTTAGTATTCAACCATTGAAAATTCGTAATTTGGGCCGCATCCATATTTTAAAATTGGCCCTTTCTTGTTTTAAAATTTAAGCGTATAACATTTGAAAGTCAAATTGTTCAAAGTCTCGTTAGTTATTTTCTGCTAATAAACATTACAAGTAAAAATTGTTATCAAAATTCATTAGGGAAAAAAGACTTTGATGGTAACCCTCTTAAATAGATTTATATCTTAAAATTTAGTATGTTTAATAATTTTATGCAGTATTATAGATATATTCCTCAAGTATAATTCAATATTATAACTCATATAATATTAAATAACGTTTTAACCTCATCGAAATTTAATATATTTATTATTATTATTATATTTATTAAGTTGAAAAATTTACGATTATTATTATTACATAAAATTCGTATTGGTCAAGGTTTAACAATTCACTTTCAATGTAAATTACATTTTTAAATTGTTAACGACACTTAACTACAATAGCAATCAAGCAAGTCATCAGATTGCCAATTTTGTTCGATTTATAATCACACATAAAGATAATCACGGTGCATCGAATCATTAAAACTTATACCTTTCTCATAAGAACATATTGCCAATAACGTAAAAATATATTAAAAGTGTTTAACGAATAAGTGTTCGAAGGGTGATGTTCTCTTCAACATCTAACCAAATGTTCTTTAATAAATGTTTTCACAACATTTTTCTCGAGTGGTATAATATTATTAAACATTAATAACATTACCAATGGCTCAAATATGAAAAGAATATCATTACTTATATCTAGTGTTCCAACACTTAAATTGAACGTTTATACAATCTATTGGAATTTTTATATCGTCACAATTGTATCGTGAAATATTATAAAGAGTGTAAGAAATAAGGTCATCCAATTAAAAAAATTTTCAATTGGATCGAACATATTGGAAAATCGTTGAAAGAAATCGTTATCAATAAAACGATATTTGTTATCTTTATTCAATTATTCCAATTGTCAAAAATTGTGTAAATTGTGATCTTTTGCTCTCTGTCAAGTGTAATATAATTTTCTTTTCAATTCAATTCGAAATAATATATTGTCACGAATAAATTTCATACCTGTTGCTATATCTTATTCGTCATATTTTATACAATGCAGAAAATCTTATCTGAAAGATTCGTACTCTTGTCTAATAATAAGAAAAAATTAATTACGTTTCCGATATCTATTTGCATAACCAAAATCGTGTAACGATTCGTAATAATTCCTGTATAATAATACCAATTACATTAATTTGATCACTTATTGTTTCTTGCATAAATTATCAAATCCCAAAGTTCTTCTACTAAAATTCCTTTTTCCTTTTATGTTGCAGAACGAGAATTGGAGGAAACTGGTGTCGAAAATCGAATCTACGCCTCGACGGTTCGAGACACGTGTTCCTACGCGTTTCTACAAGCGCGCGATAAAAGGATTAGAAAGAGAGAGAGAGAGAAAGGACAACGATAGAGAGACAAACGACCGCTCAAACATTTCATTGAGATTGTTCTTTGTAATTATGAAAAGGCTGTGAATCGAGGTTACCTATGTATCGCGAAGAGAACGAGCAAAACAGAGCCGCGGACTTGGCTCCCCAACAACCGAGTGGTGCAAACACGTTCGAGCGTTTGGAACATTCTCAGGATAGCAAAAATGGGGACGATGGCCCCAAGAAGGTGCAAACAGACGCTTCCTCTTCAACGAATACTCCTAAGCCGCGTGCACGGAATTGTGCACGATGTCTGAATCATCGGCTGGAGATCACCTTAAAATCGCACAAGAGGTACTGCAAGTACCGTACTTGTACCTGCGAGAAGTGTAAGATCACTGCCAATCGGCAGCAAGTGATGCGGCAGAATATGAAGCTGAAAAGACACCTGGCACAGGATAAAGTCAAAGTAAGAGTAGCGGAAGAGGTTAGTCTTTTCCTTGTTTCATAATGGTTTCTTGGCGAAAGGCTCTCTTGTCGTGGCTTGAGTCAGCGAGGTATTTTGTATTTTAACGATTTCCTAACACGTTGCCGCTGATATAGTTTTATGTCGTTTTTTGAAATTTTTTTTTTTTTTTTTTTTTTTCTTCTTAATCAATAATCGATCGCTGTAAGCTGATGTAAATAGTAAGTTCATAGGATATTTACACTGGCAAAAAGTGGAGTGAAATTAGAAAAGTATTAGAAAAGTATTAATTAGCGTAAAAAATTTATATTTAGATTGTAAATGTTATGCATGGCAAAACTATTGATGATCATCTATTTGTAATTAAATTATTAATTTATTATAGTATTTGTTATTTATTTAATTCAGATGTTATTTCGATCGTAAGATTTCTAGCTGATTCATTCCAAATTTCAATAAATTGTTTTACATACGTAGTAAAAAACTAATTAAAAATAGTTGCATGAATAGAAATTTTTAAAGAATTTGATAATATCGTTTTTCAAAATTTTTTTCAATTTCATTCTATAATTTAATAATTTTTTAAAAGTGTTTTTTACATATTCTAAAAAGTTATTCCTCTATTTGCTCCATATAAACTAATAAACATTCGATGAAGTAATAAGAGATCTCAACATCAAGCTCATAGAAAATATTAACCCTGCAATAACATACTGATATTTTAATTATTTCAGTATAACACTTATTTTCTGTATTATATATATTCATATTACCGTATTATAAAATGATTCGTGAATTGCATATAACTTTTCTATAGATCATCTTTAAAATTCTTATTCTGTAATTCATAGATATTTTCTAAAAACTATTCTAAATTAGATATAATTTTTGAATATTTCTGTTAAGTGAGATATATATGATTTCTATCTAAGTGATAAGATTTGGCCATATATTTAAAATAAAAGTGTATATTTGAAAAATACAGCATAAAGTTCATTCAATAAATTCTTTTCTAAAGTTTATCAAAAATATGGCCAAATATTTTACATATTATCTGAAAAACAACTCGTTGAATCGCATAAATTGTCTTTCGGAAATAAACCATTAGATAAGTGTATCGTTTGCTTTCATCGTCAATTTTCAATCATTGATACCATAATTGCTTGAGTAGAATCACACGAATCTATGATTATTTTATTCATGTTCCTAATATCAGATTAGGCTGCTTGTAACGTAAATCGACGCCATTTGTTTAGTTTCCGCCTCAGCACCTGCGATAATTTCAAATATACGCCGCGCTCAATCTCATCGAACTCTGATCGTAATTGATTCTTTCTTAACAGGTGGATCCGCTCCCATTTGGCGTAGAAAATACAATTTCTTCGGTCCCTCAACCACCTAGAAGTCTCGAGGGTAGTTACGATAGTAGCAGCGGCGATTCACCAGTGAGCAGCCACAGTAGCAATGGTATACACACCGGATTCGGTGGTAGTATCATCACTATACCCCCTACGAGAAAATTGCCGCCGCTGCATCCTCACACTGCGATGGTCACCCATTTGCCACAGACGTTAACCAGTGAGTGATGAAACATTTTCTTTTCAATTATATTTTTTTTTTCTTTTTCCACGTATTTATTCAGATTTTGGATGAATTCTCTATATATGAAATTCTGTAGAAAGAAATATTTGAAGGTTCGCATGATATTTTTGAGTAGAAATGCATGAAGGACTTTTTTTTTTTTTTGGTGTAATAGATATTTGAATTATAATGAAATTGAATTTAACTTTTGCATTAAAAAGATATTATGATTATGCTGGTAGATTATTATTAAATAAAAATATTATATTGTTGTTACATTGATTATAAAAATATTTTCTTATAAATTTAATTTTTAATTAATAATTGAATTTTATATTATATATTTTTAATAAAATATATAATAGAGAAATCATAATCAGAAAATTTATAAAAAGAAAAGATATAAACGATAAGTTAGTTTTTTGATTAACAAAGTTTTCAAAATTGATTTTTTAAATATCAAATATATAACTGTTGCTTAATATTTTTCAAAAGATATCCATTATCATAATATCTATTACACAAAGTTATAGAATATTTAATATGCACGTTTATCAGTTATTCCTGATTTATATTTGTCTGATGAATATACGTAGGTATATGTAAGGTATTTATATACATGTTGACCGTGATTATCTACCTGTTGCTCCAACTTTTAATTATCCTTTTTTTTAATCACCCCGATTCATCAGTAATTATATAGTATATGAAGCCATTCATTGATTTCGGAATATGTATTTATATTAAATTTATAAATATATATATATATAATAATAATATCGTACGATAGGAATTATAATCTATGAATAAATATATTTTTAAAACTCACTTAAAACTCGTATACAAATATACAATATAAAAAATAATTACGTTGTATGTCTATTGAGGAAAGAAAAATATAGAAATTAAATTAAATTATATATAATTTGTTCAGATCAAAATCGCGAAAATATATAGTGAGAAAATCATTTTGCGTACATATCATTCGTTCACACGTCTTACACAATCATGCATTCAAAACATTCAGATAATTGTTTGAACAATATCATAGGAAATTAACAAAGATTCAAAAAAAAATCCGTGGCGATTGCTCGATGCATTTTGTAAAGTTGCCAACTCGCGTCAAATTTGATGGAAACTGATTTTAAACAAAATAATATGTGACGTAAATATTCAATATTCGTTAATAAAATTCATTCAATGTCTAAGTACATCTATGTACTTATATTGAGTCATTAGTATTCATTTCAAATGTGTGCATGAAAATAGTTATTATTGCTACATTTCTAGAAAAAGTTGAGTATTATTTAATTATCTTATATTATTCTACAATAATATTTTTACATATGTGAGTGCATTTTTAAAATGATGATCATCATAATTTATTAAACGAATTCCAAATGTATTTTTTACGATTCGTATTATCGATTATGATTTCATTACACATGCTAATTTTTTATCAGGCCATAATTAATACTTATACATGCAAAGGGAGTTGGGCTTGTAGGTATGATTCATACCGCAAGGGGAATTACAGCCTTATGTGCTATAATATAAAGTTTTTTTTTGATATTTATTAGGCTAGAGAGAAAGAGAGAGAGTTGGAAAAATTTTTGTCGGGAAAATTAAAATTTTTCAAGAAGTATTTATAATATAAATAGAATTTAATAAAAGGAACGAAATTATTTTTATAAAAATTTCCTTAATAAGAATCGATAAATCACATACACACACAGAAAAAAAAAGATTAATTTATAGGAAGCGAAAAATTGTCGTTCGATACTTATCTGAAAATAAATTCATATTCTTTTGTGAACAATGTTATTAGAAGGTAATTGTTCAAATTACATATTGGTTAAGGAAAAATTAGTTCTAATATTACACGATATAAATCTATAACGATACTTTCACATGTATCGCATGTTTTTGCTGCATAAACCCTTTTGTAAAACATCATGTTTCACAGAAAAATATAGACGCCCAATTATCTGAGATATAAGATAGTTCGAAATTATTTTCAAGAAATTTTTTTTTTTTTTTTTTTTTTCGTTCATGAAATCAGAGCGTGTGAAACCTAAACAATCGCAAACGAGCAATAAAGCGAAATAATTGTAAAAGAAATTATAATGGCCAGATAAGAAGACCTCCCTTGTCGCGAGACTTAAACAACAAAGACTGGTATTCAGTGGTCTTCGTCAGAAGACTGTTATTTAGCCGTGTCTGGATATACGAACCATTATATCGATTGCAATTACCGTATAAAATGTTATTTGAAGAAGTTCAATTAATGAAAGATCATTATTATTCCCGAGTACAATTCGAGCACTGTACTCCAGTTTCACGAATCGAACGTTTGTTACTGATTACCTACCTATAGCTTTCGCGTCTTACGACTTTGACCGACATCATATAATCGACGAAAGACATAAAACGGACCAGCTGAAGAAAGAACGCTCTTTAGAATCTCGAGTCTTCAATGACAGGGCTTAATCCCTTCGAGACTCTTAAAACAATAAGTTTTAAGGTAACTTTTACAAAGATTGATAGATTGTCACTATTTTTCTGCTATTGATAATATAATTTATTGGATCATTGAGGATTTTGCTTTACTAGGTTTCGTATTCTATTTTGAAAATTAGATTTATATTTATTTTAAATTTGTTACAATATTGCATTACAAAAAAATCTAGTTTATGAAGAGGTGGGACTTGTCATATTAGAATGTAAAATAGTAAGTAAAATAAAAGAATCTTCTTCAATTATTAATTGAAGATTTAAGTTTTCGATTCGATCCCTTTTCTTAGCATTTATATAATAAATCTTTCTAAAAAAAGATTTCAATTTAATTTTATCTAGCGCGAAAGCTCGTATGTATTTTCCATTTAATTAATTACTTTTTCTTGAAAATTAATTGGGAACTAGGGAATGATTAATGATCTATAATGATTCAACAATTCAAGGTTTATAAAATAAGAATTTTTTCAAAATTAATTACTATGTTATTAATAGATCATCGTCTAAATCTTAGCAGGTAATCGCAATTCTCGATTCACGATACGGTACTGTAAAGAGAAATGAATTTTTTGCATGCATATCCTAATTGGATAGCCAGTAAATCGTTAACATCGATCTATAAAATAGCGATAGAAATTTCGGATCGCTTATGATCGGAACCGATCGCTTATTCCAAGGATTCAGTTTCGAGCTGTGGGTCTAATTTGAACAAAAGCCTTGAAATGCTTGGGTATAAGCGAACGTATATACTTATAACGTCGTTCACAGTGATCCCAACGAAATTCAAGCCACTCTTTCACTTGACAACCCGACCGAATGTTAACCCTGGGTTTACGATCGCCTCCATTGGACGGCGAGTCGTTCGAATCCGGCTAATATAATACGAACTTATAACCAAAGTCGAAACCTGGGAGCTCGCTCTTGCTTTTACGATCTGGCTCGATTTTAAAAGTTATCGTTATTTTTCTCGCTTTCGGATGAAATAGTTTGTTCATGGACGAAGTATAAACGATTCGAAGAAGGTTGACGTCTACACGCACTGGCGAACCGCATTTAAAGTTGTACACAAGTTTGTTTGATCTGTCAAGGTCTGAGCACGTGTACGCCCTAACGATATTTTATTGGCATGATGCATCGACGTGAAGTTCACATTTTTTACGAGTAAAGAAATAACAACCATTGCCTTGCAACTGAATTATTTTCTTTCAACGTTGTATTATTTAGTGAAGGGTGGTTAAAAAGGGATGTGATAAATTTTGATGTGTAACGATTCCGAACACGTATGTATATTCTATATATTCTAAAAAATGAAATTAGGATACTCGTATTTAGTTATTAATATAGAACATTGCGTTAATGCAACATTTAATATTTATTTAGTCAGTTTATATTTTACGAGTTATATAAAAAAATCTTGTACTATCTCTTCTTTCGTTTAAGATTTTCGGTATCATAAATTATATTTTGTTGATATAATTATAGAATGTATTGCTCTAAATATATAGACAAAAAAAAATAGGTTGAACGTAGAAATTGTATCAATGAAAAATTAGTCACAGTCATTTTGGTTCATCTGATAATAGTTAATAATGAAATTTCTTGAGATCTTTGTTGTTCTTCCGCGGTCCTTGTGTGGGACCCGGCCGACCCAAGGTTTACGACAGTCGTTTCCATAAAGAGCCATAAACTTGTTAATTGATTTACAACCGTTTCCACGGATCCGTGCTGATGAAAATTACCACGGAGGGAGAGCATCCCCGTATCGTGGTAATGGAAAAGTGGCGTGGACATTGATATCCTGGAAAGTAGGGTGGAAGAAAACGAGTGTAGGGAATCGTTGCCTTAGTGTTATGGCTGTATATGAGGTTATAAAGTCGGTCTTTACGAGCTTGCATCGAGCACAGGCTTTTAATAACGCGTAGCTCGTTGTTATGCCAGGTAAGGATATGCTTGGTGAAAGCGTAACACCAATTCTTCAACGGTTATGCATACTTGTAAAGGATGTAGTGCCGTCGCCATTTTGAATCCGAGACCACGCTACTCGGCCATCTGGCGCGTGGCATTTATAACTAAATGCTCATTCATAATTAATTTTATAACTCTTTTTTTTTTTTTTAAGACATTCATAAACATAATTCATTGTTTTTTATCTCTTGATTCAGATATGTGGTTGTTATGTGATTATTTTCTACAAATGTTTGAGAAATATCTAATCGTTGAAAGTGTTTTTACTATTTTTTTATATGTCTGACGAAAGGAATTTTCTTATAGATATTTTTTAAACGTGCTTACATTTTTTAATTGTCAAATTAATTGTTAGATTAGCTAGAAAATATTTCAGTTATTATCTATTGTATTTTATATATTTTAAATTTATAAATTATTGAGAGGGACAAGCAATTCCTATATAATAATATATGTAAGAATTTTACATAAATATATTTATAGATATAATCTGTAGTCTGCAATGTAATTTGAAATATATAGTTCGCTTCACATAGTAATCAGTATCCTATCTTATACATAGAGAGAAAAACAAATTTTTATAATAGAATAATTAACCGTATAAGAAATTAATTTATTAAATATTTATATCTTATATCTTATACTTAATCACAATAGTTTATTCTTAATTTTGAAATCTATTTTTAATTCCTTATTGTATTTTCACAATAAAAGAGAATAATCATTCTATTAATAAAAGATCAATTATACGGATAATGGCCTATTTAATTTGAGGTTTTGAAGAAGTATTTCCAAGACTATAATCGAAAACATAATCTTACAATCTTTATGATATCGTGGAGCACGTGTTTACGTTTAAACTACCATTATTCTAGGAACAGCAATAATGTATCTAATCGAAACAGATTTCAGTTGCCCTAAAGAAATTTTTGTTCACGGGACTCTCTAAACTTTTACGACTTCAGACCTTTCCTTTAGTAGCCACCTTCTCGAAATTCTAACTCGTAAATTCTTGAATCGTACCGGTGTCGGCTCTCTTTCTTCTTTTTCGGCTACCGCAATCGATCGGTGCATGGAGGGGTAGTCCACTTACAGAATCTCATCAATTGCCCTTTTATGGACCCTTCGCACGTTCGGTTAAATGCTGGAGGGGTAATCTCTCTCTTGTTACACGAAACGATTGGTGTAGTGTTTTTAAGGGTCGCGTGGCACTGTGGGGTAGCGTTTACGACTTTCTTGGGTTACTGTGCGGTGTCAGAGATACCTACTTATGTACTTAGTTGAGGGTAGGTCAGGAAAATTTCCCGTCTCGAGAACTTTCATCCTCTCGATTCTTTTATTAAGACTGTCAATGTTACCATTTTAACCAAAATTATTTCGTCAAATTCGTTAATAGGAAATGTTTTTGATATAACTCCTTGATTTTATTTAAGATAGATGATTTCAAATGATTTCCATATCATTGTTTGTGATAAATTCATTCAATATTTCAATATTTCAATATTTTAAAAAATCTTAATTAATTTAGTTTGTATCTTTATTTGATTAAGATTAAAAAAAAAAAAAAAAGACAGGACAATCCCCATAATTCTACACACATGATAGATCTGTGTATTTAATATTTTAATGTTTGTTTATTATGATAATGATAATATTTTCTTTTTTTATCTCGTGTTTATTTCAATAGTCGAATAACCGAGTAAATTACGAGAAAGTTTGAAAGTTTCACTCGTTCCAGGAAAAGATCAATTGCCTGCGAAATCTCGATAATACAGAGCAGAGCACGTTTCTGCTAAATATAATATCGTTTTGTCCTATCATATTTGCTCCGATCAGTATCGATCAAGAGTAATAGGACCTTGTCTAGTTAACTTATTGAACTACAGTAAAGGCTATTATTTGAACTAATTGTGATCATTATCTACTGTTTGTATAATAGAATGGTTACGTTTTTATGTAGATCATTTGAAAATCATTTATTTTAAATTATTTGAATTTTTCAAATAAATACTTATATATTTCTTCGATAAGATATCACAGACATTTTGTCATTCAACAATCTTATTATTCAAGAGTCAAATCATACATATATAGGCTACATATTTGATGAGATCGTTTTAGTAATTGTTTTTTTTTTTTTTTTCATAATTTTTAATTTCTATGATTCTTTAATATAAATTAATTCTGACTTGGTTTAATACGATCACAGTTTGTCGACCAAAAACAAATTCACTAAATAAATAATAAGCATATTTTAATAAAATTTAACATTGCAAAAAAATTTTGAGATCGTCTATTTAACATATATTTAAATTTAAACAGCATCATATTTAATTATAGATAGGATATAATTTCATACTTACATTTTGTCAACATTGTTATTTTCAATTTAAAACTTCTACATTTAAAACGTATTACGTTAACGTAGCAATTATGTACTTAGCTTTTATTATTATTACATTACTTAACTTTCACAACAAGGTTCTCGAATTGACGATATAACTCTGGCCAAACGTCGATAACGGTGGAAAAGGCAGTTTCATAAACGTAACACTAGCGTGGAAATTAGAAAGTAACTCTATAAATCTAGCAACTACTAGGAAAAGTAATTCTAGTTAATGTCAAACACACATCATCGAATATAATATTAATTATAGCTTTGCGTTGTAAGAATTTTAACTGCCAATGTTTTAACGTTCAAAATTTTTTCATAGATATTTAACAATGGCTAAATAAAACATGTTTTTCGATATATATGAGCAAAAAAAAAAAAAAGGATCTTGTTTCCATTTTATTATATTATATAATTGTTAAATTAAATTAAAAAGACTAGTGTTATATGAAATTTTGAAATTAATAATATTAAGTATTTAATAATATTATTAATAATTTTTTATAAAATACGACTTTTCGAGAGCCAGCTGATCTAGTCATTATCAATTTATTGAAAAATGTACAACACTCTTCGCTCTAAATCATCTTTCAGTATTAATCGCTTATATAAGTAAATTTGCATATGCAAATATAGTTCTAAGTATTATACATACCTGCATAATCATCGAAATAAATGCGTATTCTACGATACTGCGAATTTCTTTCTCGAGATTTTAATATTTTCTATATATACTTTTATAATAAAACAGGATAAATTTACACAAAGAATCAAAGGATTAGAAATTTGTTAACGATTAAATATTTTTATATCAATATTTGTTATTTGAAAATCATTAATCATTAGTCATTAAAGAAACGAGAAAGAAAATCGTAGTTCGTACACATTCTTCAACAGATATTCAACAGCATTAAATAACATCGATTTAGCCAAGGCAATCTCTTTCAATATTTCTTTTGCTTTCTCTTTATAACTTCTTTGGAGTTGAATAGCCCTTTATCATCGGATTTTTCTTCAGATTTTTCTTTGGATTTAGGTATCATCTTTTTTGCCCGTCATGTATTTCGAAGATATATCTGATGCGAAAGTTACGATTTCCTCGTAAACGAAATTTTATTTTTTTAATGCGATATAGTCGAGACAGTGATTATTGAATTTATCGAATCATTATGTATTATTATTCGGGACATATCTAGTAAATCCAATGAATTTTTTAAAATAACAAATTTTATCTCTCTATTCGATGTATACTGTCAACTGCTGGTTAAATCAGAGAAGCATAAAAATAACTGCAAGTATTTAAATGTAAATGTGAGAAAATCAGGTCAAAGCGGTTAAAGTTTTCTGTTGCTCATATATGTCACATAGAAGTGTAATTGTCAGAAAACTTTTCATTAAAATATCGATGCACATGTTTCATTTATTGTACTGAAATATATTTTAACGAAAGCACAATCTATAATGAACTTTCCCTACTATCTACATTGTCTTTAATTACGTTTTTTCATCACTGATAATCATAATCTTTTGCAGATCTTCTATATCTATTTCTTTTTTTCTAAACTTCAGTTATTTTTTTCAAATATAATTGGAAATACCTATATGCATTATTTCAATTCTTAATGTTTTTATTTTCATCATCATTTAGAAATATTTCTTCATCGAGGAGGAAAGTTTGTATTCATACTTGTTATTTCTATTAATTTATCAACAGAAGACAGATTAAAACTTTCACTATGGTCATCATCTTCATTGCTTCATTGAATGTAATATTTCCAATTGATTATACTCTGTGAATCTAGTAAGCATGATCATATTAGAATTATTATCGATTTATTGAAATTTATTTTGAGGCACAAGTTTTTTATTATTTTAAATTAACAAAATTTCAAGAGAAATCGTATTAAATAAATAAATAAAAATCACAGTTCAATAATTTTGACGAAATTATTTAATATTGATAAAAAAAATTGATAGGTGGTTTTTAAAAATCCTCATGTTTTAAAAATAACTATTAAATTTAAAGTATATCCAATAATCATATGAATATTTATATCATAATTAGTTCAGAATCAATCTTGAAACTCATTCGATATTTTTCAATTGCATTTTTTTTTTTTTTTAGATAAAAAATTATAAATTAATAAGAAAGGATGTAAGCTAAATTATAAAAATACAATATTTCTTGTCGATTTCTTTGCTGATCAGATTACGATTGATTTCTTTAGCATTGCACATTGAGTTGACAGAATCGATCGATTTTACACGCATGTTACATGATAATCATCAATATTAAACTGTTCTTATTCAATATTCTTGGACTTATACATTCGAAAACTCTAAATTGATGCAATAATATAATATATTTATGCTGTAAAAGATTTGTAATTTAGATACAAGATAGCTTCTTATTTTTTCGATTCGACTGAGTATAAATTTTTTAATGAAAAATATTTTATAGAGAAAAGATTAAAAAATACTAGATATACTACGTGTTGAAAAGAAATTTGTGAGAAGGAATCTTATTACTTGATTTCAACATACCTAATATGTACGTTCATTCAAACAGACACGAATTGGCAATTGGCCAAAGTATCTACAGATAAGATCATATTGTCCTTTTCATGCCAGACACACGAGTTGATGTAGTGAATATATTATTCAGTAATTTATAGAAGTTTATAGATACTTTAATTTATTTCAGAAATTAATTTCTAAAAATATAATTTTATTGTTATAATATGAAGTTAAGAATAAAAACGTGACATTCATACCACATTCTTGAGAAAATTTACACGTTCGTGCCTCTTACGAGGAGGACGATATGGAGGACCGTGATATTAATAATAAGCAAAAGAGAAGAGTACTCCTTTTTTTATTCCTGTGATTTCTCAACTAGTTCACCTAATTTTTTTTATTATTTCGTCTTATTTTCTTATTATTTATTAAATCAGAATTGATTTCTAGGCGACTTTAAATAGTATTTCATTGATTATGTGTGTGATTATTGTCATTTATATGACATTTATATGAATAATGAAGATAGACTAATTTCATCATACTTCTATTGTATTCATAATTTATGAATTTATGCTTGATTTCATTATATTTCATTGACTTTTATAAACGTATTCGTCAGGAACAATATCTTTTTCTTAATCGCTCAGTTAGTTAAGATACGTGTTCTAGTATCGCTTTGAATAATAGTAATTTTCAAAAATATTCGCGTTTTTTATAATTTTTTTATAATATTTATATGTACTAAAATAGAGCAAAACGAAACAGTTGAAATTTGATTAAATTCATGCATAAATTCATATTCGTATTAGAAAAAGGTTGGTCATTCTTCACCGACTCAACATTTGACAAAAAGTGTACAGGCAAACAGTCGAATACTTCCTCGCCGTATCGATGTAAACACATCCGAACGAATACATTTGATACGAGGCTCTGACGTTTATTTGTATATAAGTAGGAAATCCTGTCTTTACATTGGTGCACCGTAGGCCAAGTTCTCAGAAGAACGGCGGATGGCCACGGTGAATGCGAACGAATCGCGACGCTTCATTTTCTTCCCGCATAGCGCCACCGTCGCGCCAGCCATCTCGCGTCCAAAGAAGTCTTAAAATCTTTTATAACCTTCTACTATGCACCCCGAGGGCAACGATCTTCCCGGCATCTCGAGTAGCCTTATCCGGGGGGGTGTTTATGGTTTTTCGGTCTCTCGACTCGTATTGTGTGACGCCAACACACTTCTATGCGAAATAGCGTGTTTAACGCCGCGACGCGGCACGTCGAGGCGCGTTGCGTCGCGTGACGTCATCGTTTTCGTTTCACCAGACCGTTAATCCAGCCTCGGTGGTGTACGGTTACTCATTGTCGAGCATTCTATCGCGTGTGAATTATTCGACACTGAGGGACGATCGATCCTCGATGACATGGCAGCAGGAGTGTTGAATATTTGACATTTTTTTTTTTTTTTTTGGTAAAGTTTTCGAGGAAGATATGAAATGGAGGAAATCGTAGATCTTAATTTCTTTTATTGGTACAGTATTTGGATCAATTCAAAAGTATCTAGCTACTAGTATTTAATGCTATTCAGACTATTGTAAAGTGAAGTATTATACCAAAAATTAATATCGAGTTTCTTTTTTTTTATTGATGCTTTTTAATTGAGAATTTTTCATAAAATATTTATATCGAATATCTTATGTGGCTAATCACTTATGCCAACAATTATATGGATCATTCATTATTTAAATTTTTCATCATTGTTATTATAATTAATTATAATACTCGAGTCAAATGCTGTTATTTTTATACGATTGTTTTTTTTTTTTATGTATAATTAATTGTATATATGTAATTGTATACATTGAATTAAAACTCAAACGATATTCACGGGAAATTGTTCAATTAAGATCGCAATAGGTATCTAAATCGAATAAAATATTTATAATAAAAATTATTTGTATCATTATCTTATCGTATATATAATTCGTGGAAATCAGTAATGTAGATGCAATATAACTATAGCTAATAGTTGTGTCATAAACAGTTTTAAAGCTTATATACCTAGTTAGCTAAAGAGCTATGGATTTCAATATATATTTTTCTTTGACAAATTTCGAAATAACAAGAACATTCATATAACATACACACTTTGTTTCACAATGTTTCGTCACAATGTATCCACTAAATATATTGAATAGATCTTTATACAGGAATCAATCATTTAGAGTGAGAAGAATGTTGGAGATAAGGGTTGAAAAATATTTAATTTCTATCGAATTTAATAATACACTTAACTACTTAAAACATTTTTCTGTTCTGCATAATTAAATTATAGTTGAAAATATTTTGCCTAAGAGAATATTCTATGAATTTACGTATATCCAAGCCATGTAAATTTCTCCCGCTACAAAATCCTCATATGGCTATTCAATAAAGGATTTGTTTCGATTATTTTATACGCATTTACATATTATGCGTATTATTACATATATCATGAGCAACTTCTTAAAAGGAAAGAGGAATACGTTCGTTTGTTTGCGAGCAATGGTCGAAGCGAGTAAGGATTTTATGCGAACGTTTGACAGGATAGGATTTTACTGCTTCCGAAATGTCGTGTCTCGTAAAACCTGCCTCGTTCACGACCGTTCCTTCATTCGGCTCTTTCCGCTGGAACTTATTGCGATTTCACGTTGACTATTTTTATAGGCGGAGAAGAACTGTTGCAAAGGGTTTCGGTTATATCGTTTTTATTGAAACAGACGTAAAATGTCAAGCATGGAGCCTCCGTGCAGCGCGGGATCGCGTAGACGAAACGTTTGCAATTTTTCTTCTCGATCCGTTCTCCTCCTCGTTAAAACGATATTAAACGGTTTTGAAATAAATTTTGAAAAAGTTTTCGAGAAGACTCACACTAGTTCAAATCTTACTCCTCTTGTTAAGAGTTTGAGAATCATTATCAAAGTTGGATTAATCGTAGGTAATGTTTCAAAAATTGTGATATACAGTGAAATCTTGTTTATATAAATTTCATTTATATTTTTAATAGAAATTTTTAATAGTGACTGAATTCTATCTATGATACAGTGATCGGATCTATATTTTCTCCTTTTTCGTACAAAATATTTGTTAAGCGTCATACAATCGTGTTTTCAAAATTGTTCTCAATATCTAATTTATCATTAAAGAAAATATTTCGTGAAATTGTCTCGTGAACAATTCGACATATGTAAATATGTTTGTTCTCTAACAGATTCGAATAAATGGAGTTCTATTATATTATTTTTAACTAAAAATCCTTTTTCTCTTGTGTTTCAAAAGATATATTTTATAAAAAAAAGAACAAAATTTTTTCGAAAACACGTTCCAGAAGATATCGTGTAAAAATGTCGACAAACGCAAGCTTTTGTCGAATAAAAGGAATAGCAATCCTGCGAATGATATTCGGTATGGCGACGTGTCCTCTTGTCATCGAAACGATCCCTTGTTAGCATACATATATCCTGGGTTTCAATTACGCGACGATACAACGGTATCATTGCTACAAAGCTCGTTTCCAAACCATCCCTCCGCGACGTGTGTCCATCGAATGCACGGAGTCAGTGGTCGGAAGGTAGAAGGGAGTTCCGCGTTCCCCTATGTAACACGAGATCCTCGTCAAGGGGGATCATCAAGGGGAAATTCGTGAAATTCGCGTGCACAGGTAAAATCCGATCTCTCTTTATCGATCGTTTTCGTTGAAGTTTATTTATTTCTTTATTTATTTTTTCATCATCTCTTGCGTATGTAACTTTGAACGATAATCAATTTATAGTGGAACGAAATTAATGCATTAGAAAGAATGTTTTACAAATATCCAAGACAAATAATTTATTGAATATCAATGAAATGTCAAATTGAAGTAATAGATTCTTTATAATCATAATACGTGGAAACAATGGAATTAAATCTTGTCGATATAGATGCATGGTCACGTGTAATCAGTGTTGTAATCAAGTAAAATGTGATTCTTAAAAGAGAATTAAGAAAAAATCAGATTTTCAGGTTTCTTTTTTTAAATTTAATTTTATATCCATCGAGTATAAAATTTTTATTTATTTAACGTTTTACAATAAATTTCGAAAATTTGATTTTCTTATGAAGAAAAGTAATCATTATTCCTCATCAATGATGTTCTCACAATATTTAGTGTGGAGTGTTGGAGATGTGTAAGTAGAGTGTTTGAATCGAGTACTTGAGATTATGGTGTGAACGAAGGGTGCATGGCCACTCAACTTTTACTACCGATATATACACCTACACGATACCTGATGAATTATTTATACACTTTATCAGACACTTTTTGCAATGAGAGATACATCAACAATAATAAAAATATATGCTTTTGCTAAAGAAAAATTAAAAATCTTCTCCTTCTTTTAGATATTATATAACTGGAGATTATATGATTATTGTATCGTAACTTTTCTAAATTTTCTACGAAAAATTTAATTTAATTTAATTTAAATACATTTATCGTATTAGTTAAAATTTTATATTTAAATTTGTCAAATATAATTAAGTACTTGAATTAAATATGATTTATATAATCGTTCTTCGTATCATAGATAAGTGTGTGATACAATTTGTTAGAAATTTCTAGTAGTGTTGCAGTTATTATCTTTATTGTAGCTGAATACTTAGTGGGATATCGAGTTAACGACCAATTTCGTACAATCAAACGCACGTTCATAAAATGTTATAATCGCATTCGTACTGTTAGAATTGCCCCGCGTGAAAATCCTACGCACTCCTCTTAGAGATTCAACATCGCTGATGGAGTTCAACTTACAGTGTTGATTGTGAAATTGTTATTAACTTTGCTTTCCCTGGTTCTTACGATGATTGCCTAATCATGCAATTAACTTAAGCATCAAAATGTATAAATAGCATGCAAGAGACTAAAAATAAGCAGTAAACTTTAAGACTTTCGAAACTTTTGTTCTTTTGTTACCTATGCCCATACGATGTAGTTACGTACAATATTAATGTATTTGTTATATAATATTCATAACACGTTACCTGTACACATGGCATTCATATTATTAATTTGTACTTATATAACGTTGATACATTAAATTAACTAATAATTATAAATACTTAACATTAACATATTCGTCGTTTAATATAAGTTAGCTTTCATTATAGATACGAATTGCCAAGTTGTATAATTGGATAAAAAAATGAATGAATAATTAATTAATTCGCAAAAAATCGAGTTAATCAAAAATTATATATATATATAAAATTCACCAAAGTATTGAATACGTGCCAAAATGTATAGAAAAAATTAATTTTAATGTATTGCATCCACTCCACTTAATATATTTATGATTATACGAGGCTTAAGATAACAAGACGGTCAACGTATTAAATATATTTTATAAATGTGTTTCGTTCTTTTTTTTATTTAATTTTTATTAATATTTCATGATACGATTCTTCATGAAGTTTCAATTAGAAATATTTTTACAGGTCGTGAATCGAAAACAATATTATCAACTGGTGTAATACTAGGTGGTTTGCATTCAGCAGTTTCAGAGAATTCGCGGACTGATATCAAAGTTTTCGTTATCGGATATCGTTACGTGCATTCTCGCTTTCATTTTTTTTTTTTTTCTTCTCATGCCTCGTGTATTGTACCCGCGTGTTTCTTTTATACTGTGTATATTGCACTTTAGATATCTATGCCTGTGTGTATGCCTTTTATGCTTGGAGTGTGATAATAAAATTGTTTCGTCCATAAAGTCGACAGAAAGTATTATCGGTTATTCAACACAGTTACAAAATGATACATGTTACAATATGCATGTTACGTTTTAAGTTAAAGTTTTTGTTAATTTATTCAATAGTAATAGTTTTCATTTTTCTACACAACTACTTCTCTTTTACGAAGTTTGTAAAGTTATACAATTTTATAATGCAACTGTTTATAAAGTTATGCTATTGTACTTGTAGCTTATTGATTTTGACATGACTTTCGTTACTGGAACAATGTCCAGGGAAGCATGTTATATCTTATACTTTGCTCGAAAGTTGTCTTAAGTCTTCACAATGAAGATGGTTTGGAGTGTTACAACTTGCTCTTCAGATATGAAAGATGTGAGATGATGATGATAAAAAAAAAGGATGAATACGGATTGAAAATCTGTATTTTTGCAGGCAGATCTGAATGATGTGTATTGTTAAAATTATGTTAAATTGATTGATTAAATTTTTAACGTTGCATTTATTTTAAATTGGGGTATAATATATTTGATGATCTTATTAAAGTCAATTACCAAGTTTGTGCTCCATCCAACTCCAATTCAATCATCTGGATATTTGCTTTGTCTCTTTATTGACGAATCAATTTTTTAGGTAGATTAGATTAGATTATTTCTGATTCAAATTAGGTTAAGTTAGATTTAGTAGTTTAAAGTTAGATTTAAACTAAATTGAGGGAAGAAAGATTCATTGTGTTTCTTCAGATATAAATTTTCGAATACATAAATAATAAGAAGTTCAAAAATAATATATATGAAAACTATAATATTATAATAACAAGATTTAGTATATGTTATATAATAAGTTTCGCCTTTAGAAAAAGAAGAAAGAAATCAATTCGCGAAGAAAGTTTTTTCAAGTTCACAAGATTTGATTAAGTAAAGTATGTAAATATTCTATTAATTCCGTATATCATAAAAAGTTTGTAATTATTTTTTACGATACTTGAATGAAGCGTATAATCAAATTTTTGATGAAAAATTTGTACATATAATATTCCTCAGACAAGAAGAATGATTAAAATAAATTCAGAATCAAAAATTACATTATACATCATCTTAGTAAAATCATTGTTGCCTATTATCGTTATGAAAGAATGCAGAAATTGTAAATGCATAGTAATTTATCTCAGAGTTTAGGTATAATGGAATTGTTATGTAATCTATGTTTCGTCATATCGTATGAAGTAGGACTTACGTTAGTTAATTATTGTTTGACGATTTAATGGTCAACTCATAACGAATTTAATTTAATAGATCTTTTTCTTTTTGTTTTTTGTTGATGCTTAATATGATGTTTTTAGACCTACAATTTTTAATTTTTGATTGGAAACATTATTTTAGTAATAATAATAGCTAAAATGCAAATTTTCTTTTATGATGGAAGAGCGTTTAATGGCTTGTTTCATAATTGTATTGCAATGATAAATTCGTTTCTATGGAAACAATAACATAAAATAACTTTTTCTCTTGTGTTATAACACTAATATCGATAAATAGATTAGATATTCTTTTTATATCAATAAAATATTTATTTAATATTATTTTATTTAACATATTTCGAGTATTTACCATTAATCATGAAATCATTTAATTCCAATAACGATACAAATTATGTTCTTCAATATATGGTATTCTCATTTTTTCCCCAAAAAGTTTAAAACATTCTAATTTTTGGCCGCCAAAAAATCTAATCAAGAAAACAAAATTGATGACCGATACAATTTGATTAAAATTATTCATTGGATCTATCTAAGAATTTAATTATAAATATATTCGTGTTTCTTAATGAATGAAAGATCTCTCTGCGTATTCGCAAATAAATGTAAATGATTAATCAAAAATTTTAATATAATAAAATATTAGTTTCTTTGCTCTCGTGAAATATTCACAGCGTGATTAAACGGCATGGTGACGATTGATAGGATACAATCTTATAAACTTCTCACGCCACTACGACGTAGAGACTGCTTACAAAAGCTCCTCAAGTTCTCGGTATCGACTTCATCGAGAAAGCCTTGTTACAGTTTCACTCGTCGATTTAAACACGAACCTGTTTATTTATAATTTGATTCGTAATAATTGTTTTTGATGGCTCGATGGATTAAATAACTGCGAACCTTTCACGGTTATTATATACGAGCGTTATACAGATTTGGCTTTATATTTATTTCTTTTTTAAACTGTAGATATGATATGCTAATTCATTGGTACATAGTTGTGAAACAAAATTATGTGATATCAATTGCTCATGATATTCTAAGATTAATTAGCTAACTATGATAAATTTGTTTCAACATATTACTCTATTAATTTCATGTTAGGAAAATAAAACTATCGAATAAAAATGATAATATACTTTTTCTATAAATATATTCTTTCTCATAGTTTCTCATAGATTCTCATAGATTCCTTGCTCCAATTCAAATTTCTTTATTGTGAGGATAAATATTTAATGATTATATTGTCATATACAAAGTATACCGTATTCATAATTTTATGGGTTTGCTCTTGAAAAACTTTTATAAATAGATAAAAATTATTTTATTATGCGGACTTTGTATCGTCCAAATTACCGTACTGTATGCTGGATACATTCAAGTGCAATTGTAGCTTGTATCAATCTCCACAAACATCGTCTTTCATCATAATTCTCATATTAAAAACATATCCTCAATCCTACTTACAATATCATAGAGAGAATCGAAAATTTTTATTAAAATATTGTTTCAAATGTGATTAACGCTTTTGTTATTTTAATAATTTATTTCTTATTAATAACTTTCAATTATTTTTCGAATAAAAAATTTTGAGTATAAATAAGAGCCAAAAATATTGGAAAAATTGAAATAAATGTTAGTAGAAAAATGGAGTAGGTTTATCTTAAAGTATTTCAAATTGGATCGAGTTAAATAGTTAAAAAATTATAAATGTGCAGATGAATATTAAACAAAAAGAATGTATTTTAAATATTCACTTGATGTTTTCAAAATATTTTATTTTTCTTTACATAAAATCATTAAATAAGGAAAATTAAAATTGAAACGTTATCTGAATATATATATTAAAAAATTTATTTTTTGAATTTGTTACAAATAACTTGTTGCAATAACTTTTCAAAGCATTAGAAATTTATATAAACAAGAATATAGTTAATATCGTAGATATCCCTTTATCTATTTGCAAGATAATTGATTCTATTTCATTTTAACGTTTTCGTCAAGTAAAACCTATTATTATTTAAATGGTGTCAAAAATTTTCATTATTTATCATCATCCTTTTACCATTCGCGAATTACATGCGATAAAGTATTACATACTTTATCGATCGTCTCAAATGTGAACATGTCATGCATAGCATGTCATCTGATCTTGTTCAAAAGTGTTTTCCAACGTGTAATAATAACTTTGCAGTTCATTTTGCAAGTTCCTTATATTACGATAGATAAATAAATTCTGTTGAGGAAATTATAAATTATGCTACATGTTTATATTCAATCTTAATTCGTTAAAATATAGCGTTGCAGTTTTTATTCATTTTTATAAACGACAAAAGCTTTTCTTTATAATAAAGAAAATTTTGTATAATAATCCCGTCGGATTATTTAGAAAAATTCCATACATGATATCTATACCACTATCTAATACTAGAATTAAATGCACTGGAAATTCTCCTTTGCTTGGGCATCATTTCCACTGCGCTGAGCAAGAATCTTCCTTGGATCCAGTCAAGCAAGTAATATCGAACAGAGGCATTTAAATTTCTTTATCTGTTTTGACCATCTATTCCTCTTCCTCTTACACATTCTTTCTATTACCAGTCAAGATTAAACAGGACTAGAGTTTCATGTCTCAGCTAAATATACAAGAAGTATGTCGCGAGCTATGAGCTTATAAGGAATTACGGGTTGTGCTCCATTACTTACACCTATACCCATATTCTTTACTTTCCATTTCATCCAAGTAAAAAAATTCCGCGTATTTTCTCCTTCAATGAAGACTAGTTTTCAACCACACATGTCTTTCTTTGTATAGTAAGTTGCACCTCATCGACATTATGGCGAAACGAAGGGAAAGCAGCAACATACCTGTGAGACTATCACAGGTACGTAAGAGGCTAACAAGAAGGACACTTAACGTTTGAGAGAGGAGGGGATGAGATTGATAAAAAAAAAGAAAAAAAAAAGAAAAATGATTGAAAAGAGGAAAGAGCGATAGCAATATCGTGAACGAGCAGAAAGCAAGGACGGACGGCATCGAACGGTCTTTCTCTTTTCTTCTCCATATCGTCGGAGACCTTCTTCGGTCAGAGGGCAGTCCCTCTATTAGATTCTCTTTCTCTCTTTTCTTTTTCTCCCCCTCCCTCTCGCTCTCTCTCCCCCTGTGTCTCTCTTGGAGAATTTAATTTTCTCCCACTCCAATGTTTGCGCTCTCCACTCCTCTCTCGCTCTTTAACGGAGGCAGCATGCCACTTCCAAAGAGTTAAACACGCATACGCGCGGGTACGGAGCACGTGGTTGGCCGGGTTCACCTGCGCATAGAAAAGGAGGGACCCAACGATTGGCGTCCCGGTGGAGCGGCACCTGCGGCCCGCGTCGTGGTGTCTATTCGATAGAACGTAGGGGGATGGCAACGTGAAAGAGGGAGGAGTAGATTCGGTCCACTTGGAAAAAGCGGCAGTCCGCTATGTAGGAGGAGAAACAGCAACGGAATAAGGAGAAAGAGAACGTAACGTAGGTCGGCAGGAGGGGAGGATTATTTCCGCCTTTTAAAAACGACCCAGAATGCCTCTTATAGGCGGAGCTGTGGTGAGCGGACGCGCTACTATTGGCTGCCATAATATATATAATACATCATGTTATAATGGCTGGGGAATTATTGTCCTTGTTCATGTTCGCTCACTTATTTCTCTTGCACAGAAACAATTATATCCCCTACCGAACCACTATTTCCCACCCCTTATGCAGAACGGCTTCGGTTCGCCAACCGGAGTAACGAGTATTGTTGATTGTTTCGAATCGATATGTACGGCGCCACGAGGTTTCTGAGCGTGTGCGCATGCGCGAACCGCGTTTTTCGGACAACTTCGGGATGAATCGGAGACCACGTGGCATGCCGCGAATAGTGGAGTTGATTTCGGAGTTGTGTTTTATTGTCACCAGCGTTTGATTTTTTGGTAGAAATTTTGAAGGTTCGTAGAAGTTTACGTTATATTAGGAAAATAAATATATCGTTAAAGATAACAACAATTTTCGATATAACAATTTTTAATCGAAATAAGATATGATTTTTAATCGATACACATATGTGCTCGTTTAGATATAGGTTAGGTATAACATTTCTATAATCGAACATAACCTATGTATATTATTTTTGCATCGTAATATGTAATAAATCATGCAAGGAAATGTAATATATGCATCATTAAAGAAATCAATTTTTTAGTATGTCAGATTCATTGCGTAAATAATTCATTTATATTAATTAATAGCATCCGTTAGATTTTATTACCTTATCATCATAAATTTTATTTTTTTAAACAGATTTAATCATTCTTAACAGAAACTTCTTAAACTTTTTGCATTTATTAATAAAATTGTGTTAATAGTTGCATAAAATCGAACTTGATTGAATATATATTTTATTCTAACTATTTATTTCGATTCTGTTTTAGGTGAAAATGTGGAAATTCTATTGGAGCACAGTAGCAAACTTGTAGAACTTTTCCAGTATCCTTGGGAAGCACTGTTATTGATGTACATCAATTTAAAATATGCAGGGGCTAATCCGGAAGAAGTAGTGAGACGTATGGTTGATGGTAAAGTATCTTTTTCTCAATCTTATACTTACGTATTTTTTATGCTAATATTTCCATTATTGACGATTTAATATTGTTTTATTTTCGATAAAAAAAATATAATTATATGAAATGAATATTCTATAAAAAATGAAAAATTTTTTTAATTGATATTATATATATAATTATGTAAAATTACATTTTTATGTATCTAATATGATTAGAAAAAAAAATAATAATAATAATTTCTATTTTTCTTTATTCTCTAGTTTTAATAATCTTCTGTTTGAAGAATTTTATTTGGGATTCTATTTTGAACAAAATTGTTTCGTTTATAAATTTACTGCCTACTTGATTTTATTTATGAGATTTCCACGAGTGATTGTTTGAAATTCGTTAAATTCCTTCAGAATTATTGAAGAAAGTTTCTAATATAAGTTCGTTATTGATGAGCCGATTATTCTTATATTTTTGTTGGAAAAATGACAAGAGTAAATTTAATTTTGACGGTTTAATGATTAAAAGATAGATTTCTTTGTCGTGAAATAGTTGGCGCACGAAATTGGCAACAACATTCATATTTTAACAATATGTAATAAATTTTCTTTATATATCATGCACTTTTATTAAAGTAAAATGATGAAATTGTAGAACATTAACAAATTAAATTTTTTTGATAGTATATAAATCAAAAATTATATTACATATTATTCTAAAGAACTATTTCTATTATTCGGATTTTATTTCTGATAAAACATTATAAAATACAATGGTGCACTAAGTTTCTCGAGAATAAATTTAGAGTCGAGGACACAGGTGTTAAAACCATTACAATAAACAATATTACAAGATTTATGTTTCCAGTATATATTTGTTCATGTCAATTTGGTATTCGTCAACTCTTAACGATAAAATCGAATCAATTGAAATGCAGAAAGTGATCATTTATAAGTGATAATTGTCAAATGATTGCACAATTTATTACATTTATTCAACACGCGAAGATTTGTAATTGTATTTTTATTGGAAGATAGAATTTAATGTGTCATCATCAGGAAGATATATATTGAAACATATGTATATCAGCCGATTGTGTTCATCAATGTAAGATTTAAGTGGGACTCAAAGAATATAGAGGTGAGTATTATATTTGCAGAAATTAATTAAAAATATTTAATCAATATTCAGATCAATATAAAAAGCGATACTTGTTTGAAAATATCTATTCTAATAATATTCTAATAATTTTTCGCAAAATAAAAATAAAAAATTTATTTTTAAAAATATAAAATATTCCACGTGATAAGATACTTAAGATAGATATTCTATCATATTGTTATTAATATCACGTAAACGATATTTTAAGTTATAATATTTCCTATCTATATCTATAATATATGAACAGATAGAAAGTAAATGGTATAAATGCGAAAGAATTAAAGTAAATTATCAAACTTTTGTTAGTATTCTTCTATTAAATATTTTTGTTTTATTTTTTTTTTTTTTTTTTTCGTGAATAAACGTAAGTATACAAGTAGCTATTGGTGATTTTCTCTTCAGTGAATTTAAAACCATTGGAATACTCCATTGTTGTATCTGTTTGTATAGAAATGTAGTAGCCATTATAGTAGTCATTGTCATGATTTTTCAACAATGATTTCATTTTTTCAATTGACATATTATAATTTTTTAGAATTCATTATCGAAAATATTATCTTGTAGTATGTACAACATATTTTCAAATTTTTAAATCTTTTTCTTATTTATGAGAATATTTTCCAACATGAAGATTTATCACACGAATAAATTTTTTTTAAAGGATGACTCAACAACGAACGTTATTTAAATATAAAAAGAAGTCTTGTTTAACTGTTTTTTTTTAACTGTCTAATTAAAATTTTTTATTTTATAATTCGTTTATTAATTCTTAAAAAAATTGTCAGTATCTATTTGCAATCAAGAAATCGTTAGTCACATTATCACGTATAATAAAAATTTTTCTAATCTATATAAGTATAATGAAATAGTATAATCAAACTATTTCATTATACTATTTTTTTTTTTAGATAGCACTCGTAATCTTTCAATATCTTATCTTTGTGATGAGAAAATTTCAAAGTCAAGGTGGATTGTATATTTATCTAAATAATTTTTCCCCTTTTTTAGTTATGATAAATATGATAAAACATCTGCCACGTTATATATTAAATATTATGAAAAAAATATTAATATAATATAATATAGCGTTAATAATTGGTATTATAAAAAACATATTCGCATATTTGTTTAATTAACAATTTCTTTATAATAATAATTAACTTAAAATAATAATCCATAAACGAAAATCATTCAAAAGACAGTTTTGAATGTTGTTTCCATTTGATTAAATTATCATGACACCTATCGAATAAACTTACCAAAAAATAATGTATCTATATATTATTTATATTGTTTCAATCGTCTCTTAATTCCGTACAAACGGGCATATATCATGAAATTTGATAATCAAGATTTTCCAGATAAGACAAGACGTGAAGGTATCAAAAAAGTAGTGATATACCTTTCCATCTGGCAGGAATGAAAGTTATAAAAATAGAATAGTCACATAGGCGTGAAAAAGTAGAGACACGATAGAATTAAGTAGTTTATCTAGTGCTCAAGTGCTATTTACGCGGTTTGATCATTATAAATCCTTTAAGCTTGCGGTCTACATCTTGTACGTCATAACACCGGTGCCTATGGTTGCCTGGGGCGCGTATCATCCTGATCGCTGCGGCTCTTTCGAACAAGCTCTTCTGAATGAGATATAAATAAACCGACCAAATTGCCACTTTATTATTCATTAACGCGTTAACTGCCACCGTGACCATCTGTTACCGCTGCCTGTCTTCGCGCAATCAGTGTTAGCTTCGTGTGATCACTGGTTACACGAATTTTTACACGTTTTAAAACAATTTTATTACCGCTATATTTTACCAAGATTATTATTGTTATTACCATTGATTTGGAAAGTGTGAAACAAAAGTGAGACAAACGATCGCAATCCGTGCAATATTTTATAAAGTTTTTGCACGTTTCCTTTTCTTCCTTTTCTCTATTCATAGCCTGCAGATTTTCATCATTACGTTAAATTACATCCCAAATATCTATTGTTTCAACTTAGTTCTTGGATTATATTTTTTATTTTTTAACTTGTTGTTTATACGTTATACTAATGATATATCGATTTATGCGTTTTAAGATTACTGTGATTATCAGTAATTTTATACGTATTTTATGAAATATATAGAACGCATCTGACTGAAAGTCACTTTTATTGGTATGGAATATTTTTTTATTTATCGTTACTTTGTTTATTTTTTTGCATAGAATTCTGATTATCAGAATATGTCTATAAAATATAAAACGTAGTAACAATTTGCCAATTATAAAATTATTCGAATAAAATTTTCAGAAGCATGGATAAACATAAATGTAAAAGTATAATTAATTCTTAATGACAATTTATTTTATTTATACAATCAATAGAATTGTTATTATTTTAGATTAATATTCTATATTTTTCCAAACATATTGATTTCGTATTCGTTGTAAAATAATCTATTCAATTTTTATTTAAATCGCGAAGATAATTGTAAAATTCTTATTACATTTCATTACACAAGTAAGAAGACAAGAATGATATACGATGTGAGGATAATGCGCAACGAATGAGATTCAGCTGTTCTTAACGCTATTTATCTTATGAACTCAGCTAGTGAATATTACACGTAAGCACCATGTAGTTATTGATTATATAAATAATTAGGATACAAAACGAATTTTCTATTCGTGATATTGCTCGATCTATGATTTTTTCTTTATCGTTTGTCTTAAACGAAATATTTCTATTCGTTCTGGTGCAATGTAGAGATCAGTAAAAGTTATGAGAAAAATGTTGACAACGCATGTAAATTTTAAATGATTGGAGAAAGCTGGTACATGCATTTTTCTAAGTTTAGAAGTGAAAATTTTTTGCTCGCGGCTGTTCAATACTTGAATGTTATATAAATGCTGTAGGTACTATATGCTGTAACACCATATTGGAACATGCAAATGATTCGAGAATCTTATTCGTTTACACTGTAAATTAATGGTAGACTTTTCTAATTACGTAGTAATTTCTAAGTAAGCAAATAACTAATTACTAATTAGATACTTTTGTAAACAGTTAACAGCGAGGCTGTGTTCAAAGAGCATGTTTGCGATCTCATGATGCCATTTTTTAATAATCCAAACAATTGTTGTATTTCTTCAAAGAGATACGGTAAACATTCTATGCTAAATTTTCTTAAATACTCTTGAATATCAAAAAAACTTTATTATTTTTGCTTGTTCTTTAAACCTATAAAATTTCATTTAAAATTAAAACCTTCTTAACAATGAAATCGTACGAGGATGTCGAAATGAATTGGCATTTGTATTAAAATTTTAACGTAGATATTTAATTATCGATTATTAGCATACACGTTATATTTACGTGTATTAATTTTCCATTATTCGTGTCAATAGAAACAATAAATTCAATACTAAATTCTAAAAGTTTTCAACCGAGGATGAATATTTTTTTCTTACACACATTATACATTACCCGAAGATCGAAGATATCATTACTCGTACGTGAAATAAAACTTATACCTCAACGAATGTTAAAACGAATAAAACATGAGTTTGATAAACGGCTGTTAAAAAAATTCTCATTACAACGACCGTATCCCCGAGTGCAATAAATTATCTAACTGGAAACGATGCGTTACCTTTCACGCGAGTTTCTTTTTCCCGCGACGCGTAGGTATGCAAGAAACGTTTGGAAGAAAGAAACCGCGGTTAAAAAACCGTGGAACAGATACACCTTGCCGTAAATATATAGTTGCCGCTACAGTAGCTCGAGATGGATTGTCGGTGTAGTGCTATTAGTTGGAATTGTGGTTCGTGGGGATAGCAATTACGGTGAAGACCTTGTGTTCACGCGTGCCAACACCGATTCAGAATAGATTGGCGGGGAATCGAGGCTGTTCGTCCAGTTGTCGGTACACTTTTAAGCCCATGTGGAAAGTTGCATTCCAGCTGGTTTCGTGGCGAACAGGTAGAACGATTTACGGTTATATGTTGTTCGCCGTTGGATACAGTGTTGTTAGACACGCTGTACAACTTAGTCCAAGGAACCGTATTTCACCGATTTGAATTATGCTCACATTCGGATGTGTTTGGGATCTCGTTGTAATTGGACGTGCGATTGTGTTATTGGGCGATTTATATTTGCCGTTTAGAATACGGGGTTATCCCTTGCTTAGCTTACTCGGTTTTTCTAATAATTATCAATTTACATTATATAAGGATAAATGATTATTATAATGCATCGTGTATAGTTATCTCTGAAGAATCTGTTCTTGTATATATTTAATAGATGAGAATGATAAGGAAACTTGGATTTGTGCCGTGGAATTTAATTGTTTGTTAATGAATGATTTTATTTTGCAACGATTAAAATAAGTTTATAAAAATCAATATCTCGTAATACTTGTATAAATATAAAAATAAATAGATATATGTATAGTGTGAAGATGAATATTAAGAAAGATGATGGAGGAATATTTCATTAGAAAAATCAGAATTAAAATTATCTAGTATGGAAAATCTTGATTTATGGCAAAAAGAAATTTGTAAAAGTTCATATTAAGATATACACGGCAATAATTGTTAAGATGAAGCGTTCCGTACGATCATGCTATAAAACTAGTTGACTGTCATGGCTATAATTTTGATTACGCTTACTGTAAATATCCTAAACCTATAATCCTGTCAAATTTCATTGAAATCGATGAGACACACCTTGTTAGTCGAACATTACAAATAATACTTATATAACTCATTTTATGCGCGTAGATATATAGATAATAAAAAATTATTTTATCCAACTTGTATAATTGATTCTATGAATTCATGTATTGATTCATTTTCCACAAATGAAAAAAACAACGTATGCTTATCATTATATACGTTTTTGTTATTTTCTTTTTCCATCATCGTGCATAAAATAACTAATATAATTAGTATGCAGCCAACTGTATACCACATCTATTCAATTCAGATAAAGATTAATGATGTCAAAAAAAAGAAGAAATATTGCCGATTACTTATAGTCAATATAATATGTAATAACATAGCATACGAACTTGGAGTACTTAATAATGAGCATGTAGTATCGGTGTGCACAATCAGCATGTTGAATACCTTAATTATCGCTGGAAATCGCCAGATGAATCGCCATTAATAAATGAGGAATAAAAAAAGCGCATATCAGAATCGACGTTTAAAATGCCGGCGGAAATACTGAAGGTTATTTTTTATTCATTATGCGTCTCCTTCCTCATGCTGATATGAAACAGGTTGGATATCGTATTCGAATTTCACTTGGTGAAAAAAAAAAAAAAAAGAAAAGAAAGAAAGAAAGAAAGAAAAAATCAACGTCATTCGAGCCAATCACCAATCTCTATTGTACCAGTTAACCTCACCACAGATGTATCAGTATTCCAATGCACGTCATTAAAAAAGAATAAATAATATATATATATCAAATTTATTTTTAAAGATAATATTACGATTATAAATATCAAAGTGTTGTGCATAGAATTTTTTCGATATAATAAAGTTGTCATAATATGAACCATTTAGAAGCCAAAAAAATGTTTTAAAAAAATTTTAAGATCAAAATATGCTGTTTAATTTAATTCGGAATAGCTTTCATGGAATTTATTTTTAGTTTTGTTTTTATGTGGTTTATATATATATATATTATATTAAAAAAAATAGATCAAGTTATATATTATAAATTTTAAAATAATTAGCAGAGAAGGAAATCAACTTTCTATTTAACTATGAACAGTGAAAATTGATATTTTTCTAACGTGATCAAATGTAATATTGCAAGCATGTAATTCACAAGCTTTTTTTTTTTTTTATTTCGACATAATTATTCAAAATCTACTTACAAATTTAAAGTTGTAAATTTAAATTTACTTGACAAAAATAATAGACTTGCGCTCTACTGAATTAGAAAACGGATTATAAATTTTGATGAATTTTTTCCCGTGAATCAACTATGTAATTACATATAACGTCCTCTCTAATTGATTTAATTACACGTTTAATTTAGCTTACTTTCACGGAAATCAGACAGTGTTCAGGTCTTTTCCTCATGCTCACTCATTAGAAATCTTAATCATCGCAATGTATTGATAGAATAATATGAACTCGTATTTAATAATTCTAAGAAGAGAAAATCTATTTCTAATTCTTGTAAATCTCTTCTTGTAAGATTAAAATATTTTGATCATTTTGATTAGAAATGAAAAGATTTTCAATACAGCCTTTTTTTTTATATCCTATAAAATCGAACAAATTGAAGTTATAGTTTAAGCAAGATTATTTATTTATAGAAGAATATTTATAATTTTATTTTTTTTTATTTTTATATATTTTTTTCATCCATCATTATAGATCTACTTTCCCAATTCGTTCTAATTAAATTGCTTGAAAAAATATCTAATATCGGATTGATAATTGTTTGAAAATCTTTTAAGAATTTATCTAAAATATGTGTTTTCTAACTTTTAACAAATTTTCTTAATCATATTTCTCTAAATGCAATATCTAAAACAGAATTCACTTATCACGTTAAAACTGTTAAAGAGTTTGTCTCATTTATTTAAATAATTCTTCCATTATCCTGACAGATCCACTTAAGCCATCTCAAAATTTTTACTCTTATATTATGTTGCTTGTCAATCTTCGTGGCAGAAGGTGCAAGGCATGCCTTTTAATCGATGCAGTTGCGCATCAGCAAAAGAGAGAGAGAAAAAAAAAGAAGAACGCTTTCCTTTTAGGGGAAGACATATGATCGTTGGCTATTTCGAAAGTGAATATGAATATATTCATTAGTTAGTGAACGACAGACAATTTTTTGATCATGACCAATAAAATTAATTAATTAAAGAATCAACTGAATGTCTATGTAGTAATTAATTTTCATCAGATATTTTTTTAATTACAATAAAAAGCTTAATAGATTATAAATAGATACACAGATACTAGATCTACAAATATCTTTATTCCGTATTTGAAAAATCGTAAAATCTTATTATAAAATATATTTACTTGTAAAAATATCGATTAATTATGATATACATTGTTATCGAGCGTCAGACTCCAATGGTTTCATGCGTGTCGATTTTAAAGACATGCATATGTGGCCTTGCACGCATGCAATTCTCTTTTTCTCCTTTCAGTAACTTTACATGCACCTGCAACGTTCTGCATTCTTGATAAATGCACAAAGTATATGTAGCCAAATTGGTTGCACTTGGATCTCTGATATAATTATTTTACCGAAGAAACCAGCAGGTCGGGTTTCTAAGTTTTAACTTTCATGCTTGCTCGTTGTCGTCTTTTTTTTTTTTTCAGAATTGTAGCTTGATATATCTACTAGAAAGAAAACTTAAATAGTAGAGATTTAAAATACATTATAATATATGGAGGGCATATTATATTTATATTTCATGCATAATTAATATTTTTAAATAAGAATATTTATTTAAAGATTATTCCTTGTTCTAATTGTAAGAAACTTTTAAAATATTTTTTAAATATATCAAATTTATTATGGTACAAGAAAAAATATAACTAACTATATTATTTTTGGAACAATTAAAAATTTTAATAAAAAGAAATTAATATTGCTATAGATGTTTACATATTTTTGCATGACAAATATTGATATACACTATATAGATATTACTTCACCAAGGCTGAGAAATAAAATCATATGCACACGTTTTGCAGTTATATGTATGAGCTAACATTAACACAAGAAATTAATAACACGTTGGTACTGCAAAGGCTCAATCTTCAGATGATCATGACTGATGGTGGTTCTTGAACGTGAACAAGTGCATTAACGATAATGCCTCGTGTCTATTTAAGGTCATTCATTGTATGCATTGATATATACTGCGTATTAATCACGAAATGTAAATGTAGTGCCACGATAGTAACTGTAAAATGAAATAGAAATTTATCAATTGTATATATTACAGAAGATTAAATTAAATTATATATATCATTCGATCTAGGAGAGCTTCAAAATTAAGGATAGTTCGAATATCAAAATTTAATAGTAGTATCATCAAAATTTTTTTTAAAGTGATTTAAAAGTATTGTTATCGCCTATATACAATGTGATTAAAAAGAAACTGAAAAAGGAGAAATTATTAATGAATTAATTTAATTTTGATCTTTATCTTTTAGAATGATTTATTACTATAAATCTACTTCAAAATAAATGTCTAATTGACCCGTCCAATTTCTTCCAACTCGCCATGACTACTCGAATACCCCACACATTGGATGATTAGCCTATACGTTGCTCGTGCGGAAGTAATAAAAATTATGATAAAGCGAATTTGATGATAGTCGCATAAAAGCGAGAGCTTGTTCACGAGGATGGGATTCTTCTAACAAGAAGGTCTTCAAATATAACGCTGACTTTTTATCCAATTTTTGCACAATAATTCTTAAAAAAAAAAAAAAAAAAGAAAAAAAAACTGAAATTAATAATAATAACTGATTTTGAGGATACTTATATTTTTCTTATATGCAATGATCTTATATGGAATGATTTTCTTATATGGATTGATTAGGATCAGCTGAATCTGCCTAACTAATCTCATTGATATTATTTGAGAGTAAAATTTTTACAAATGTATTGAAAATGATTATCCAAGAATAATTTTCATCGTCAATATAACAATGAACCATATACGAAAAAATATATTCCAATGCGTTTCATTAGATTTAAGATCCATCTATGTAAAATGGATAAGATAAATCTATGTAAAAACAATGAAAAGCATTAAAAAGTTTTATCTCGTAGCGTTTCATTGAAAATGGTGAAAACTTTAAGTAATAATGGAATCGATTCGAAAGATATAAAAAAAAAGTTGTGAGGGATAAGTGAAGGAGAAATGGGAATTCCTTCTGAAAGAAATTAATAAAAATAGAGAAGAACCGCAAGAAATTTTTAATGCTCAATTTTCGCCTCGATAAGGGGATGTAAGTACATAAATGTCCAAAGTGCAAGTTCCTTACCTATCCAGATGCATCATCAAATTAACAACGATAAGATTCAGATTCGAGGGTGTTCTCTGTGATTCGATTTTACCTCAAGTTAAAATTCATATCATGTCAAACTGTTTAAAATCGTTAGGTAAAATGCATCGTATAATTATTGCTCTCGTTTTTATTTCTAATTTAATTTTTTTTTTTTTTTTTTGTAGTTAATCGAACATTCTCTCGTTCATGAAATTATAAAAATTATCTTTCGTGTCTTTTTAATCCCTTATTATATCAATTTCTCCTCGGTGCAACGAACTTTCTTTCTTTTCTTTACTTTCTTTTTTTTTTTTTTTTGCCTTATGGTGTACAGCAGAAGGCTGAAATTTCGTTTGGAATTTTGCATTGGCGCGAAAGGACAGTGCTCTGAAACCAGTTTACCACGCGACAGGTGTCCGCTTCATGATTTATCGAGGTACTTATAACCTCTCCCTTCGAGCGGACGTTAATTGCGTGATGTTTTATTTTTACCAATGCATATCTTGTTGGCCCGCATTAATTAATCGTCATATCGGTTTTTAAGTTAGTAATTAATTAGTACCGTATCCTAAAAGCGATAACACGGGGAAAAATGTTTCTTTGAAAGTTGTGTAATATAATGAACATTTTACAGTCTTCATCGTGAGAATGAATATATCTATCGATATATAACGTTATATGTACAACATTTACCTATATTTTGATATTTATTCATAGAAAAATTGATTTTTGTCTTCGATATTGCAAATTATTACAAACACGAGCTCGTAATAAATAAAGTTTAGAATATTATAATGAGGATGTACGATCAATATTTTGCATTTTTAAATAAATAATTACATAAAGTTAATATCTTTTTTTTTTAATTTTTAATGTATATTATATATATTTTCTTTTTTAAATGTGTAGAGTAGAAATTTATATATTTTTCGATATATTTGCTCGATAAACATTATTCTCGTTCCACAATTTTTTCTATGGCTTTTCATAAAAAATATACAAAATCTACACAACAAATATTCTCATAGAATAGAATATTTTTGGTATTTAACATACTTAGACGATTGTATATTTATATGTTACAATTAATAAATGATAATAAATGACGAACATGCAAGAATAGTCAATATGATTAATAAATTTTCTGCATTTCTTGCAATATTTTTTCGCAATGTTTCATAATCAAACATGAGAATCAGTTTATTTAAAGTAACTATTAATCCGGTGAAAATTTGCATACAATATTAATGTATCATTCTTTGTTTTTTAATCGAAGAAATTAGAATTTAGGTTGAATTAAAATTTATTTAGTTTTCTATAATATTTTAATCTTTAAAAATTATCATCAATTAAAAAATTATAATCAATTTAAAATTAAAATTATATTAATACGATTAATATAAAATTTCACATAGGTATATTTTTGTTTTGTCTTGAAAAATAATAAAACTTCAAAATGAAATTAAAAATTAAAAATTCTTCCTAGGAATGAAAATTATATAAATAAAATTTATATTAAAAAAAAAGAATAACGTTTTTTTTTCTATTTTGTATAATATATTTTAACGTATGCACGTAATTTAAACATGTAAATAATTCAACATATTGATCGTACCAATTTATTTATATTACATATATTTTTTTTAGATTCATTAGCTTGATATCTTGTAATTTATATTTACCTACATGTTCAAAATTGACATATATTCACTTAAGTGAAAAATAAATTGCAGAAATGAAACTGTGTCGAGTTGTCAAGTCACTTTATGCATATATGCTGTTTTAATGCATCATTTCTACGGTTGGCTAATAATTAGTTCATTATTAATTTGATTGATTTATTATCATATATATTTATTATTTTCTCTAAGATAGTGATAATATATATAGATATAAAATTAATATAGAATTAATTTTCTTTAGTTTTTTGCAATACTAATTATAATAATATCAGTATATTTATAGTTTTCAAATTATTTTACATTTTTTTTTTTTTTTTACGTCAAATATAATAATCGGGCTATAATAATTATTAGTTCGAAAATTTTTTTATATACATAAAATATATCATCATCAATCACAATCGTGTCGAACGTTCTTCAGAAGATATTTGAAGAAAATTAGAGAAAATTGTTAGAGAATTATTATGAATAATAAATACTTGACTTCACCAATAATTTTATGATGAATAAAATTCTAAGGCATGAAATAACCGTTAGCTTTAAAATCAAAGAAAAAAATGAATAATTTACAATTCAAGTCGTATATAAACATCAAAATACAAATTACATATAACTGTAGAAACATCTTGATCGAATGGCATGTGTCTTGTATGGCATATAATGTCTTTCAGGTTTGTCGTGTCTTTTACACATCTATACTCCATACTAATAAAAAAATTCCGAAAAAAAAGTTACTAGTATACTATCAAATATCTATTTTTAACCTGTATAATTAGAAAGAAAATTGTACAAATTTTATATTTGCAACAATTTTATAATTATTTGCGGAAGAATCCGGCATACCCATTGCAAGGTGAAAGAAGAGGAATCTAGATATAATTATGGACGGCAGTTTATACATAGTTATAGTCTGGTTACACAGAAAAAGACGAACGAATCCGTCGTCAATCTAGACGCCACCAGTCTGCGATCCATGCAGCCTTGTCTGTTGGCTGCCTTCATCGGCCTAACTATCTCCTTTCATCTTTTAATGTGACGCACATATGCGTGCGCGAATAAACCACGAGCTTTTGCAACAGTGTGCAACAGTTACAAATCCAGTGGCTAATGTACAAGACATCGAGAGAATCCGGATAGGCGAACTCGATCTCTACGGTACAGTCTAAGCGGAAAATCTCGAGTGGATCTAATTCCGTCAATGACGAGATGAAGCGAAAATCAGCGGAAAATGGCTTGGAATTTTCGATTTATCAGCGATCACCAAACGGCTATCACAGCGGATGATGATAATCGCTTATAATCGTCGTATGAAAATTGCAATTGACAGAAAGGAAGAAGGAATTTTTATTATTTTTATTTGAAATTTATTTGTACGGAAGAAAATTATTTTTTAAACGAGATATAAAATATTTGTTTATTTTGTATTAGATTTTACATCAGATAATCGTTAAATCGTTTTATTTTTTGGAAGAGAAGTTAAAAAATAGTAAAGTAATAGATTTAGAAACAATAAAATAATAAATTCGAGAAATAAAAAATTTGATATATAGAATCGTGGATTAAATGGGTAAAAAAGAATTATTCTTCTTGAACCAGTGAACTTATTCTTAGCAACATATTGTACATATACAAGGTGTTACTATATTCCTGGAACATCTTTCGAGGGTTAATTCTAGAGGCCAAAGCAAATACAAAAGTTGGTATACTGGTTGGTCGGTTGAGGCTTATTTGTTAAGTTATAAGCAGTTGAAGTTTGCGTTAGACGAAGCGAGACGGAAATAGAACGAGATCATTCTGTCTCTGTTACCGCTCTATTTCTGTTTCGCTTCATTTAACGTAAAGTTAAATTGTTTATAACTTAATAAGTAAGTTTTAATCGACATTTTTGTAAATAATAAATTTTCTATTTGTTTTGAATTGATACAAAAATATCTTATGAATATATTAACATTTTGTATGTACATTGGATACAAATGTATTCAAATTTGCATGAATTAAATTACGAATATGTTAATACTTGTAAATATTCATTTTTCAATATAGTTACTACGTACGTTTATTACCATGAACTTAGAAACAGGTTGATCACACGTTCAATCAATTTAAATTTCAATCAATTTTGTATTTCCTGTTTTGAGAACGAAGTGGAAAAAAACTGAAAGTCAAATTAAAATTTTTTTTTAAATTGTTTCTATTTTAATATTATACAAAGAGATATATTAAAGCATATATTTGTCATAATGTATTTTTATCTGATTTAAATTATATGCGAAAAGAGTAGTGAAAACAAATGAATATTAAATAGATACAAATAGATACAAATTTGTTTCGTCAAATTGTTTTTAATTTGAATTTCATTTGTTTTTCTCTATAAAAAAAAATATGTTATCAATTTATCAATTTATAGATTTCAATTTAATTCGTATCATTAATCATGTTATCATTAATAACACTCCATATATAAAATCGAAGAAAAAAAATTTAATACAACTGCATTCCCTTCTTCCAGCTAATGTTAAAAATTCTTCTTCAAATTTCACAAGGAAAAACAACAACAACGAAATATACTTGTTCGTTGAAAACTGATTATCATGTACTTCATTCGTTATTTGTTTCTAATTCTACAAGCATGGCTAAGGGACACGTCTTCGCTTTAAAAGCTTCATATACAATGTTTTCACGTTATAAGTCTTTCTCAGTCTCTTCTTGGCCGGCTTTCAATCGTTCCTCGCCATATCTATTTATGTCATATGAACACGTTTCATTTGCTTCTCTTTGGAAAACAGGATTTCATTTCTTGGCTCTCGACTGTTCTGTACATGTTATGCATAAAAGTAAAGTGTCGAGATGAATTCAATTTACTATTGCCACTCGAGATACGTTGGTTAACGAGAAAACTCGCAGACAGTGTCCATTTTATTCGCAATATCTAAGCATAACTGTTCGTTAGGATTAGATGTACATAAATAATATCGTTATGATCGATGTGCAACTCTTTAAAATTAGACAATTTGATACTATACTATTCAACTGGTAAACTTGTATGCGTACAAATGCACACGTATACGAATGCAAATACGTTATGTAGATAAATGTTAAGCGTGTTGTCGTGTTCTTTATTAATCATGCTTGTTAAATGTGTTGAAAAATTATATAAGAAAATTATATAAACGGAAAGAGGAAAATTTGTATAAAAGAAAAGAAAAATGTATTGAAAAATTAATGTATCGATATACACTTTATATTAAGAATGGTTAAAATTAAAAAAATAAATATATATCGGAAAATTTATATTTATATTTATACGTGTATGTAGAAGTACTTACATATATACATATTAATTAAAAAAAAAAAAAAAACGCAATATAATACTTTTAATTTCAATACATTTTTTTTTGTTTCAAAATAATTTTTTTTTTTTTATCACTTTGCAAATATTTCTTCGTCGTAACTTAACTTAATAACGGTATTTTTCCCCTCTAAATTATTCTCGTTTTAATTGAATAATTCTTTTGACTTTTAAGCATTTTTGCTGGCAAATTCCACGCATTTGCACCTATTTATCGTATTTAACATGCAAGAAATTCTTATGCAATTTCTATGCAATCGTAACTTGTTGTTAGTCGCTTGGACGCGCAATACATTTTTAATCAAAATGTATTCGCAATTCAGTTACGTGTAAAGGTCGGAAGTGCACACGTCCGCTGGCGTGTGCACGTGCGGAACAACAGCACCTACATTTTCTTAATGCTGCGTTCACATTAGTGTTAGTATTATTAATATCGCGAAATGCGTATTATCAAGGCCCCTTTGCGTAATGAATTAATTTAATATTAGAGAATTAATAAGATTTAAATTACAAGTTATACATTTTTAGAAATTTTATCATAAATAAAATTAATTAATCGAATGATTTATTAATATTTTTAAAATTTTGCTTATATATACATTTTTTTTTATTTTTCACATTTTGTATTTCAATAAACTTATTACTTTTATATAAATTTATTTATTGATAATTTTCAATCTCGTAATTTGTAATTGTTTAGCTATGAACATGAAGTAAAGATTCGATATTCGATACCTTCACGTGTATTGAATTGTGATTTTGACATAGATGGTATTTAAAAATAATATTAACATCATATCTAATATTAATTTTTTATCGATATTATGTTCTGTTATCTATTTCTTAGAACGTGTTTATAAATGAATACAAGATATGATAAATTTTATGATTAACTTTATTAATACAGTTTACTGTATTTTATAGATTATCAGCAAGTAATTTTGCAACGAAGGCTTTGAATACGTAAATTTACTTATTTAATTTTTGAAAATTTATTCGAATTCCTTCTAAGAGTAAGATTTTAATGAATTAGAATTATGATTTTCGTTGAAATTCGGTAACATGTACAAATATACTTGTTACACTTGTATTAGTAATCACTTTTTGCAATGACTCAAAAAGAAAAATTGTGAAAATTGTTCTTCAATTTCTAATAATTGCAAGATTAGTCAAAGAATTTCTTTATGTAAAGAAAATAAATGAAGGCTATAGGAGAAACATTTAATAAGATCTATAATAATACATTTTTTTCTAAGTTTGACATATTAAAATATATCTTTTCACCAATTAGGTGTGGAAAAAAAAATGAGAGAAGAAAGAATTCCTAATATAATTTATAAAAAATAATCATCTTTATTACTAGATTTAATTATTCCTCCTATGAATTTATTATATCTCGTCCACGTATTTCTGTGTTTGAACATTAAACTCATAATCACTAACATTATAGCACTCTTATGAACAACAATCGCTCAGGAGGGAATACATCAAAAGACGCATTCACAATTCTCATAAATTATTTACTCGTTATTATTACTATATAATATTTTCTTGGCTCAATAACTGTTCATCCTGAGCCATCTGCCTTAATTTCCAACGTAGATCCAACGTAGATGCTACTTTCCTTCGTGAACACTACTCTTGGTCAATATGTACATAGCTTAATACAGAGGCATCGAGGCGGGTCGGATTTTCACCTACACAATATCATTTACGGCTCGCAACACGCGAATGTTGCACTTTGATACACTGACAATCGTCAGGAAGCCGTGTGTTCAAACGTCGTTTCTATTTTAGAACGTTGTATTCACCGCGCTAAGTACATAGTTACACACCGTACCACCGGCGACTATCTAACAAGACGATTATTTTCACGGTCACATAACCGGCTTAATAAGCGTGCTCAACCAACGATGGAGGGAAAGAGATATATATATAGCAGAGAAGCATATTGTCGAATCGCTATGATTTCGTATTTTATAAATTGGAATCAGAAATGAAATTGGTTCAATCATCGTCGCTGATTCACCGATGAGTTAGCTATTCTTGATTCCGATTAGTACGTAGCCAATTTGCATCCCGTCACTCCATTACAAGTCCAACTTTTCTCGCCTGAATTAACAACCAGATTCGCTCAGGATCAAGACGAGATTCTTTTTACTTGCGTTATAATTAGAGCGCTATTGCGCGGCCGTTCATAATACCCGTTCGCATCCATCTTTCGCATTAGTATGCTGGCTGCGTTGTGTGATAGATGTCGATGATTTTTTCGATTAGGAATAACTGTATGAAAAACGAAGCATTCGGAGATAAATGATCGGTATGCGACGATTTTATCTTCTGAAGCATATCGGGAATATGAAATGTGCAATACTCTCGAGAAGATTATCGAAGACCTAGAAGATCAACTGTGACAAGTAACTTTCAAGTATGGTCTACTAGGTCGATTTTTTCGTCGATTCGCTTTTGAACGTGCATAATTTTATATATATATATATATATGTGTGTGTGTGTGTATATAAAATATGCAATGGAATATAATTCCATTTATTTAAATTTCATTTATCATCAATAGTTAATTAAATGAGCTCTAAGTTTCTATTATTTGAATTGATATAGAGCATCAATCCAATTATATAAACGTTTGTTATCAACGAAAACATTTTTCATATCGTACATACGTATTTATATTTGATTAATTTTTTTTATGAAAATTTTTTATATATTATGTATTATTCAATGCAGTAAAATAATGTAATAAGAATACAAGGTTAACGTAATAATGTTTGAATAATATAAAATATATAATATAAAATAGCATACTTGCGTCTATATGTGTATATATTTTTACAAATAAAATTGTGTCATTTATAGATTTCTTATATATGCATTTAATATTATGATATATTACAATTCTAATGTTAAATACAATACAATATTTCATTTTCAAGAAACAGTTTTATTAGATGTTAATAATTTTCAAAACTCTGGAATATTTTAAAAAATATCGTAATTTAATTACATAAAAATTATTTTCACGATATGAGATTTAACTCATTGGAATTCACATAAAATATATAATAATCTATAGAATAGATGCATAGAGGAAGTTTTGCTTTGATGTTATTCTGGATACTAAATATATTTTGTGAATGGTACAACTATTTATATAACAATAGGTAAGTAGATTTTCATTCTTTTGTACTGTATTTTTCATAAGATACAATGAAATAATACAATAGGAAGAAATTATGAACGATGTCATTATTTTTTTTTTAAATTAAAAGAAATTAAAAGAATAAAATAATCTTAAATAAGAGTTATAATATATATTATATAACGTTTTAAATTATTTCAAATTAAAAGTATAAACATATCTATGGATATAGGTAAAATAAAATTACATATTGCTGAAGATGATATTTCATTAAGTGATATTATTTCAAGAATGTTGATATTTGCTGAAAATATCGAAAAACAAACCTAACTTTTTAGAAGATAATAAATTTTTTGTAATATATGCATATTTTTTGTAGAGAAATAATGTGTAAAAACGAAGAAAGGAAGACAAAATTTTTAGGAAAAAATTGATTCATAATATTAATGTATGTAAATTGCATAAAAACTTGCATAAGTTGAAAAAAAGCACGATAAAGAATGTTGAAATGTAAATAAATTATCTGTAGATATGATGTCTGACGCAACTAGGTATTTATTATTAAGAATTATCTAGAAAGTATTAGAAAAAGAATGTTCTAACATAAAGTTGTTTATGCCACTATTCACATATGCATATAATTGCATTATTTTTATTTTCAAACAAGATTTCATATTTTTTGACATTATTGAATGATTCAAACCATCTATTTCAAATGTGCAACCAATATATATTTAAATGTATTTAAGTATTGTAATTAAATTCATTTAGCATTAACATAAATTATATTACATTATGAATATTAAAATTATTCGATTCCATATTGTGACATTCGCTCTTATTTAATCTTGTGAAAGCTCATTCCAGTTACATATATAGAATGGTATTCGTGTATGGTATATTATTCTAATCTGTTATTCAATTGACGAAGAATGATTTTTTTCTATTGGTATGATAAATCATTATATTCGTTGAAACTTTAAAAACACGATTCATAAATTTTATACCTACATGAGGCAAGTTAATTTGAAAATTTCCAATTCAAAAATTTATTATGTTTTTAAATGGCATGGTTATTGAACGTGGTCCATTATAATATATATTACTTGCACTTCTTTAATATTTATCATTTCGCAATGAAAAAACTCTTGTATGTAGGTATCGATATAGGTATCTTAAAATATGAAATTTATATGTTAAACTCGTATTACCTTGAGCACCTTTCAGACATATTTATTAATTACCTTTCACGTGAATTGGTCACGTTATCGTATCTTATTCCACTTCCAATTTTGTAGCTCCAATTTTATAACTTAACATTAATCAAAATCGGTAACAATATATTAATGTATACATGTATAGGGTGTCTTACTTAATTAGACTATCTTCAATTAGTCATTTGTTTTTGACAGAATAAAATTTCTTAGGAGATATCTTTCTTATATTCAAGGTCATGCTTCAATTTATAGCTTGTTTATTATTTATATTATAAATAAATACAATACAATAAAATACAATTAAAATTTTTACCTAATTAAAGAAATCGTACTGAAATTTAAAAAATTTTTAAATATCTGGAAAATTATTTATTTATTCCATTGAATTTCCAATTTTTTTAAAAGAAAAACTTGAAATTCAAATTTAAATATTAAATGTAATAAATAAAGGAAATTTATCAATTATATTATTAGGATAAGAAAAATAAAACTATATTATATTAATGGAATGAAAATATAATAACTCAAATTAAATAGAATTTAAGTCAGTGTTAAAGAAAATTATGAAGGGAATCATTAACATCTTTTTTCGACCGATCTTGACATAGTATAGACACATATTAGCCCGATAAGACATACATTGCATTACTCATATTTACATTGCGCACACATACATAGCATTATGTACGTCATATTTTATTGTTTATTGAATCTCTCTCCTCTCAATTTAAGATGCAAAGTACTATCTCATATGAATTATAAAAAGATCGATCGATTTACATATTTTTGCCATAATTGTCACAAATTGGAACTGCTTTCCTCTCGAAGCTAACGAACGATTCCTTAAGACATCTTTCTCTTTACCGTACGTATAATAAAAATAATGAAAACGCGTATATCATGAATTGTGGATCAGACTTGTTTTTCTTATCAAGCTGACACGCCTTACTTGCGTCGTTCCAAAATGTTATATCCATCTTTACATCCCGGATAAAAATTGTTCGAGGCGTTTTTTCGATCTTGTGATTACGTCGGGTTTTTAAAAATGCATACGTTACGAATAATATTTATACTACCCTGGATATCAGGGATAATTGGCTCGTACTGGTTTATATTTCTCCCCTTTCCTTTTCTCAAATTAATCTGAATCGGATTCGTTTCTTAATCCAACGTTCGTTTAACCGCGAAATTAAAGATTAATAAAGAGAGAACTAACTTTAGTCTTATTGATTTTATCTCTTGCAAATCTAAGTTCGATATATATATATATTATAAATTATTGGATGAGTTATCGTATCCAAATTATTCGATTCTATAAATTTAAGATAACATACGTTTTCTTATTAACAGATTCGTTATAGAGACAATGAAGGATTATCTTATGCACTCGATATTTTCTTATGTTATACTTACATGTTGTTCTTACATGATTATCCTTAATATTCTTGGTTTTTTTTTTTTTCATAATATTTAAGACAGATTAAAATGAATATAGAGATACAAATATATACAGATATTAATTAAATTGTGTATCGAGTATTGTCTTAAATAAATCTGAGCAGATTTAAGGATAGTTTTCACTTGGATTTTTCTCTGATTAATTAATTATTAAATCAAGAATATCAAGAAGTCTTCCATTTTTGAAAAGAGGAAGATCATGAAAATCGATATTGTTGAAATAAGCCAGGACTTGTTATGCTTGTTATCGAAGTAAAGTGTTTGATGAGCAGGAATCCTTCAGATCTGCAGATTGCGAAAATATCTCGTATGCTTGAACATTCCGTAGAAATCATCGCACTGTTATTGGTATTTATTCATAGAAAGTTTGAGCATTTCACGGATCCAAAGAATCCACGAAATGCTAAAATAAATATAAAACAATCGTTAAACAAGCGAAGTGCAACGATAGAATAGAAATTATAATAATACACGAATTAGTTTCTTATTTAACAGATATCTGTTTTTATAACATTAGTCGTTGCAATTTTAATCGTTGCATATTTCATCAAAATCATTCCTTTTCTCGATAATTATTCTTTAAATATATTTTCGAGAAATTATACAGAGTAAGAGACAAAATTCGTAAGTTCAGAATTTCAGCGCAATAATGCCAATTTATACTATAATTCAACGGAGCCAACCTTAAAATTAAAAGCCGTTCATTATACACGTGCACCTGTATTAAATCGATCGATCGTTGAGAATTCAACAAAATTGCTTTGCAGCTTTGAAACACGAATTTCTTCCTTTGATTCATGCCGCCTCAAGAGTTTTTCGTATATCCCATTTCTTTGAGCAAGTGTCCCGCTTTAATACTTTGTTTATCTCGGTTAAAGTGTCCTCGCTGATTGCAGCTTTATTATCGGCTGTTTCGTGAATACGATCAATCATGTATGCAAATAGCTCGATCACACAAGATACAAGTTGTTTTAAAGCAAGAACCGATGCACGGGTTTGGAGATTCTCGATTATTATACGTGATATTATTTTTATATAATCGGATATAATTAATTCGCTTAACTTGAAACATTCTTTCAAATGAAACAAATACTTCGTATTATTTTCAAATTATTTGAATTCAAATTGCTTGAATTGTTTTATGGAGGTTATTATTACATTATTATCGTTTATACAATAGTTTCAATAGAAATTATACACTTTCTTTGTACAAGATATAAATTATAAACAAATTAATTTCACATGATCGTAAAAAAAAAAAAAAAAAAAAAACGCTTTCTATATAAAGCTTCTCTTTATGTAAAAAAATTCATATGGTAAAGGCGGGCAAAGATAACGTAGTGTAATAATTAATAAAACATTTCTATTTATATTACTCATCAATCTATTAGATAGAGACATGTAGACGTTAAGAAACCAGGTTGGAAATAAGTTACAATTAATATTATCAAGACATCGAGGAAAATGTTAAAAACGAATTATAAATATGTACATTCAATGTCAATGTCAATTTCTAATCTTTGTAATAAGTCTAAACGATTTATAAATTATACCGACCTATATAGTGAGATCAAGTACGCCTCGATCAATTCGGTGACGTCTTTCTTACGAGAAATACTTCGTCCCAAAGTGGAACGAAGTCAAAAGCGAAGAACGCGATAGAGATAAGTTTAGAAAAAAAATGACGTTTTAAATAAAACAAGGATAAACAGTGCATAATAAAAACAGTACGTATTAAATAAATCATTTTTTTTTTCAATCAATATCTTGGTTTTTGTTAGAATAGAAATATTACGTTGTGATTCGTGTGAAAATAGAAAAAATTCGTTATTTTTCTGATTTCGAAGTTGTTTAAAAAATATAGATTTTTATTTAATTTTTTCCAATTTTCATGAAAATTGCTTTTAAAACGTTCAATTCTGTATATTTTTTTCTTTTCATTTTTTAGCAATGAGATAATTCATTTCAAATATGTTTGTTTTTATAAATCTTAATTAATAATACGTTTTATATTACAATTAATGAGTTTCTTCGAGTTTTCAAATTCCAAATCTAAATGAACGAATAAATACTTTTTAAAATTTATTCTCATTTTCGTGAATAATTCTTTACTACTATATTAACGAAGAGTTTTCATTTAAAAGAAACTATTTTTGAAGTATATTCTCAAAGTATATACTCGAAAAAATAAGAAAAAAGTATCACAAAAGCATCTGTCCTACATTATATATTATATAATATTATATAGTATCTATCATAGATCATAAGTGATTCAGAATTATAACATATGTCATTGTCAATCTGTCATTTGAAGGTTAATCGATCACTCTGCTAATTTTTAAATGCAAGATATAATTTATTTACATATAAATCTACATATAAATAAATCTTTTTATTAAATATTTTTTATTTCTCACATTATATGATTATGAACTACGCAGAAGCTAAAGTTTTAATTATTTATTTAAATTTATTTAATTCAAAAGTTTTATAGTATTAATATGAAATGAAGAATATTTCAAAAAATGGAAGTTTATCAATTCTTTCGAATGGTTCATATTATTCGTATTATTTTATTTTTTGTTTAAAAACACTTTTTTTTTTATACATTGTGGCCGAATCTCTGAAAATTGAGAAATTTATCAAAAATCGTGGATATTCGTGAGCATTCAGCCAGACAATATATATGCAGACCATACCTATGCAAATTTTGCGGTAACAGTTAATAATTAAGTTTATCTTAATGAAAGAATGCATGAATTGCACGATTATAATAATCAACAAAAGAAAGTCGACGTGTTTTGTTATGGAAAAAGATCGATTTTTATTATTAAACGATAAGTATCGGTTAAGGGATGACCGCAAACAGAGATAATGGCGGAAAATGTTGTATGCAACGTCGATCTTCGAACAGCAAAGACGTAATCTGGCCGAGAATTGGCAATGCTCGCCGCTGGCTTGCATAACCGTGAGCTCAAGATTGGACAAGGAGACGCGATAAAGCGAGATGTATCTTCGCAAGTTAAAAAAGGATGGAACGCGACACGTGCATTTCTACAAATAAACGTCGCAACAATCGGTGTGTTGTATGAGCGATAGCTATTTGCAGCGGATGGTATGAGCAAATAATGGAGAATTTAGTTTATTCGAAATTACTCGTGGTATTATTATTCGTTTCGTAATTTAAAAACATTATTGTATTATCATTTGTCCGAGATGCAATTTCATATTGCATCTAATGCAATTTATAAATAATAATCGCTAAATTCTTTTTTATTGATTTTTTCTTTTTTCTTCTTCTTCTTTTTTTTTCCTTTTTAAGGAAATTTTTTGAATTGTTAATGATCAATTAATGATTAATTGGCAAATTAATATTAATAATATTATTCAATGATTATTTATAATGATTCGATTATTAATTCGATACACAATCTTAACAATTCATTTTAAAATTATGAAAAGGGAATTTTCTATACTGCATAATTAATATTTTTCTTTTTTTATAATATTTCTTCTCTAATCTGCATCTATCTAATTTCCTCTTATTTATATAAATTTTTCTCCTATACCCTCGTGCAAGAGATTTAGAGATGGATTTTTAAAATATAACTGTACGTTATTGTGAAAATTTTATTACACATCTCTTAATAATTTTTTTTTATTTATAACTTATGCGTATAATTTTCATATATGTACTTATAACTATAGTTCCATATTACGTCCTTCTGCGAAAAATTTATTTCCCATTTGTTTGATGAATACTAGCCAACAACTTCAACTTCTTCGTTTATTTGTACAAGCTGTTGAATAGTAGATACTAACATCCTCGATTTATAAATCGAAAGATCCTCTATAAATCTTGCTTCTTTCGTTTATCGTTTATTTATTCCTCAAAGAAACCAGTATCTCTTACTGATACTTTAAACATACAAAATGAAACTTGTTAGATACGATGCATAAGTTAACATATTTATTTTAGAAATATTTTCTCGATTTCGTTATTATGTATCATTATTTAAAGATTACACGTTCATTATTTTCAAGGTGTACTTATCTTATATCGTATGAATCACTAATAATTTATGGTAATTACTTACTAACATATTTAAAATTTTGTTAGACGCGCTAAAATGTTCTTTGTTTTACGCTTATTTATAAAAGAAAATAATAGTGTTGTAAATTTTATATTACTGTTATTCTTTTGTGGCAATTATTCTGATTTAATTTAACAATATATTATATATACAACAAAATTAGATAACAATCATTTTAATAATGTATGCATTTTGTTTGTAAAATTTGTCTATAGTATTAATCAATCTTAATATAATATATAATAAATTACTTTTCTTGCAATAGTAAAATTTCAGTAGAAAATTATTTCAAAACATCGAAGAAGTATATCTGAATTTTTTAATTCAAATAACGAATATTTTTTTTTAATAAGAAATACTTATCCAAAAGATGGTAAAAGATTATAAAACAAAATAATACAGATGTAATTGATTAGATGTGTTTTATATAAAATTAAAAAATATTCATATTTAATATTTTTATCAAAAGTGTATGATCTTATTGCACAATGTAAAATTTTATGCAAAAAATTTTATATTTGTGCAACGAGTATCTCATTGAACTCGTATATCAATTATTTCCTTATTAATTTACTCTTCGTTATCAATGTTAAACAAATTGAGAAGAATAATGTATTATTTTGATGCATGTATCTGGCATATTTCAAAAAATTTCTCATCCTTGATATATTATTTATCTAGCATATATGTTTACCATGTGTTATAAGTATTTTAATAATATAAAACATGTGTTAAATAAAAGTATTCATGTTCGAATTTGTACAATTTTTGTACATGTTTCCAAAAAAATAAATTTTAAAATTTTAAATATACAATATTTTCATATCATAGAAGCATTTAATATACAAAAAAGAAATTAAAAAATATAAGATAACCATTAACGAAAAAATATGAATTTTGAATAAAAATTCTTTATCACAAATTTTCGAATTGAACAGATATCTATTTTATTTTATGAGATGATAAACAACCTAAAAAGGTCTTTATGTCTTGATTTTTTTCTTTATTATAATTCTTTATTTATTTTTCACATTTTTCTTCTAAATCCTTACAATTATCGTTCGTGAGAAATTTTGATTTCAATTACACGGATCGATATCGTGTCATTCCCATCGCTAATACAGTTTTCTCGAGGCGATCACGCCTCGTGATCCACTAGATACTCTTGCACACAACCACGTATTCACGTGTACGCGATTGTGCATAGAATGTAGCACATAGAAAGCACAAGTCGTGAATTTTCCTTGACATTAGAAGTTACAATGTATACATATTGCACATGCAGTCATTTATGATAGTGTATTCGCGCACATGCATAGTTATCGGACGAAAGGGTCAATCATTCTGTTAGATGCACAACTTGCAACGGTTTTATCTAACGCTCTTATCATTGCATGATTCACGCGCATCTTTCGATGTAATTTGATCGTAATTGCGTATAATGTTATAATAATTGCCGGTATCGTAAAATTTTAACATGGTGGAATCAAAAATTTTACTTAAGAGTAATTATTAATTATCTTTTTATTTCTTTTATCATCTATATTCGTGCCGTATAGAAAATTTAAGAAAGAACTTTAAGAATTGGATAGTCTCTCGATTATGATTATGATTATAGAAAAAATTAAATAGTAATAACGGTTATTATTATCTAGAAAAGAAATTATAATAACAATTATTATCATCGTTATATTAAAGCATCATTTATTTTAAAGCATCATTAAAATTCATAATTATACATTAATTCTACTCTGTAATTTTTGGAGATAATTACATTTTTCAAAAATTCTTATTAACTGCTTATATATGCAATTGCTCTTGTACGAATAAACGTATTGAGGACATACCGCGAGCGATTCAACGAAAATAACAGGTTGTCGATACATTTCGATTATGATGATGCAAGTCATAAATATCAAAGTCAATATTCTTCCAACTGTGTTTCGTGTAGGCTACAGTCGTAAGATTAAATCTGTTTCTCAGCCATACCATTCCCATGTGATTCCCACACCATTCGGCATAGGCATGCGTGCAACCAGGCAATTTGCGTGGTAAAACAAAGATTATGCAAAGATAGAATGCCTGGGATCATTATCTTCGTATATCAGTTATTACAATGTAACTTGATATTTTCTTAATTAAAGTTTAAGCTATGTTGTTAATTAAGATGATAAAATAGAAAATTATAATTTTGACGTATAACTTTTAAAAATTAAACTTTGCCCGAAAGAAATTTATTTCAAATAAATGTTGTTTTAATTTATTGTTATTTTTCATTGTCATAAAAAAATTTGAAATCATATGCCTCAACTCTTTTTGTATATCAATTTTTGTGTTTGTTTTTGCTTCTAAAATCGATCCTCGAAAGGTGTTCTACGAATCCAACTAAATTATGATTAAGCTAAATATAAACATGTCTAAATTTTCTAAATTTATTCGTATAATGTTTATTTATTAAATCGTTTCTGCAAATTTATATAACTTTTATTAATACAATAAAAAAGAATTTAATTTAAAATGATAATTTCATTTTTTAATTAGTACAACTAATATTTTCTTATTCTGGATGTACCTTTTTGCATATTGTGCGCATTCTGCATATTTTTACATATTTAAATTTTTAACAATCTGTTTGCTAGTATTCAATGTTAATATTAGCTTTGTTTAAAGAATATATGTTACTTTTCTATTTTTTTTCTTCGTGTGTGTGAAAAACGATTGAATTAATTGATTGCATTATATTATTATGGCAATAAGAATTTAATATTATATGCTTATAAGTATCTTTTTCTAAAAAGACAATTTACTAAATTATCTGAAAAATCTTGTTATTTAGAAAAAAATGTTGTTAAAAAAAAAAACTATCTTTGTAACTAGCCTTATATCGTGAGCAATAATTTTTCATATATTATTGAAATAATACGTAAAAATGATGTAAAATGTAGATGATGAAAAAAAAAAATTCAAAAATTCAATTAATGAAAACGTTGTTCTTTGAAAATGATTTACAAGTTCAAATATATATTATTTAAACTTTCAATTAACAAATCAATTGAATTGCTAATGAATTATTGAAGTAATTACTTATCTAATTTATTAACTGAAAGTTTAAACAACAAAGAGATTCTTGTGAACTATGCAAGTCATTTTCAAAGAATGTGACTTTCACTGATTGGCTTTTGAACTTTAACAAAATAATGAGGAATAAGCAAAAAGGCGTATAATTGTTTTGTTGGCTAAAAATCGAATTCTGAACAAAGCCCTAACAAAGTCATTATTAACATTATTTTACATCATTTTTCAATTAGATTAAAATTTTAATTACTTTCTATTTTTCTTTATCGCTGAAGATTTGAAATATTAATGTTTATTAGTTTCCCTATAATATCATGTATTATTTGTTTATAATTCTATTTGTTTATCCTCTGTCGTAATATTCCAAATATGCACTTCCTCCGCTAATTAAGTTATTTATCACGTGAATATGTGGCATTGAATGCAATTAGAGACGAAAAAATATTTGTTCCCCGGTATATTAGTTATTTTAATACACTACCGGTGAATGATTGATGAAATAGATAAGCTGATTAATTCTGATTAATTAGGGGAACATTTATATTCTCGGAGATGACGCCATTCGATTAAGATATTTTTTTCTTTTTCTTTAACCTTAAAGTGATGGAATATTCTGCGATTATTTTTTTCTAATGAAAAATATATTAATTGGATTTTCAAGTTCTATATTCTGTGTAATACATTAAATCTTCTTCTTTTCACATTTCGTTTTTTCTCATGGAATTTTGTAATAAAAGTTGAAGATAATGTGGCTGATTGATAATCGTCAGTGAATCATGTGAATAATTGCAATAGCATAATGCGTCTTAAAAAATTATAAAAATGTGTAATTATTTTAATTAGAAAAATAGGTAGATGATAAGTGAAAAATTCAGGCGAACGAAAAATTTAATTTCAAAAGATTTTTTTTTCATCATTACATATCCTTTCTTTATTCCACTCAAGAGCAAATCTTTTTAGGGGTAAGAGACAATTTTTTTTGTCGATTGTTAAATGTTTAAAACATATCTAATTCTCTTGCGATTACTTTTTTTTTTAAAGATATAAAATATTAAAATTTGAAACTTGTTTCATCAAGAATAGATAGGTATATTCATTATTCAGTTATAGCTAATTAAAGTTCTATGCTGCGTGCAACATCGAGTATAAAAGGGTTAAAGTTTCTCAAATGCAAAAATACTTTTACAAGTCTCGTAAGCTTGTTGTCGTTTTTTTAATACAGCTATAAAGTGTCGATGATAACCACGTTTAAAATGGTATATTGTACTCTCGGTGTCCTATTAGTAAGGATTTATCGTAGAATTTTCCTAAATGGTTATCATATCCTCTTATACCTACTAACATAATTCGTTGTTGGACGGACTTCAAGAGTCTTCAAGATTCTTTTCAACGAAACTTACGTGGTCATCATTAGCTCTTATATATCATTAAGAGTGACTGTGGTTACATGTCATTGAATGGGCGCCGTATACGAAAGATGACTATGGTTATCCGCCGTTGAACGTTCGCTGAACACGGAGAATGACCATCGTTACCCATCGAAATTTGTCGGTACACCAACACACGTTTATCTTCTGTAAGACAATCAAGTTTGAGTTGTTAAGTCTTCTTGCTTTCAGTTGTTACGTAAATTGCGGAACGCAAGATATGCACGTTGCTCGGTCATAAAACGAATCTTTAATGGAAAAAATAATACATTATAAATATATGCGCATTAAAATCATAAAAAGAAAGACAAATCTCGGACTAACATAGATTGATAATTCAAAAAGTTGCATTTATAAAGTGTCTCACATTTTTCTAGTTAATATTTAACAAGATTATGTTTTAAAGAAGATAAATATGGATCCTTTTAAAGCTTTGTTGTTAGAAAGTTACAACGAGAATATGAAATACGAAGAAAATTTATTATTTATAGGATGTTGTAATATGTTATAAAGAAAAAAATTATCCAGTTTCTAGATTTTTATTGGTGGGATATTAAAATTATATTAAAGAAGAATTAATAATGTAAAGAAGAATAATTCTGTTTCTACAAATTCCAGTATTTGCAATTCTGAATAAATTAATATATAATATTATTATTATTACTATTGTTAGTAGACATTACCAATATATTATTCTATAATAAATTTTCGTAATACATTAATTTTTTTATTATAAATAGATAACGTTTAATATTTGCATTGTTACAAACATTATTCATATGAATAATGTTTTATTTTCAAAAAAATTTATTAAACGAGATACGAAAGTAGTTAAATTTTTTTTCATACAACGTATAAAATATTCGTTTTAACAAAAAATTGGATTATTCATAGTCTGCAGTCGATGTGTTTTTGACTCGCGTATATTTCTCGTGTGTTTTTTTTCTTTTTTTTTTTTTTTAATAACAAATCTGTAACCAAACAAAAATCACGATTACATTATCTATTCTATAATATCCATTTTGTTCGTATGAATAATTATCGTTAACGAGCGAGAAAATTACTGTAACAAAACCAATGCTCCTATGATTGCTGGACCGAACATGTATCCCATTAACATTCGTCAATCTTAACGCGTTCATGAGATCCTGGTTTTAAGAATAACCTCGATCGTCCTATTTTATCATGTTTAAAACGACTATTATTAACAAGGAAAAGAGGGGAAAAAAAAAAAAAAAAAGGAAATCAGAAAATTGAACGCGTTGATAAAATCGTTAAAGCAACAAGATAAAAACCGTGTAGGTAGCGATGGCCGCTTGCGTTACGCGAAACTACCCTTATGGCTCGACCTTCGAAGGCACAACAACGAAATCGGCTCGGAATGGTTGAAAGCTTGTAATATTATTCGAAAGACTTTTAAAGTTAAGGCGGTTCAAACGGCCACTTTTACGACGGGGCACCGACATCGTATAATACCCGCCCTCTTGGTTTTACATATCATAAACTGCGTGCACGAGCTAAAGAATGCATATAAATCGGCTCGCCTGCTGTTATGTCTGCAGCACGAAAAAAAAAACCCGTTCACCATTTTATGCCTTTCGGTCATTTAAGCTCTCTGTCTCTTTTGGTTGCCTTGTGTGCATTCTGTTTTTCTCATTTTCCTCTTCGTGAACTCGTCGATTCTCCGTGAAATCGTGAGACGAAGGAGAAGTTGAAAATTTATCACTTTTGAGACATTTAGAACGAACTTTATCCTTTTACTGCTAGAATTCAATTTTTCAATTCTTCTATTCAAATTTTAAATTAACTATTATAGGAAGAAATTTAAAGGTTTGAAAACAACAGCTAATCTAATTGTGATACTTTGTGCGATACTTTTGTTCCCCTTTTTTATTTCATTAAAATTGAATTAATCGAATCCTCATTACTATAGAGAAGATTTTACATGTAAAATTTCTCGTGATATCTTTTAATGATGAACAAGGAAATATATTATTAGAAAATGATTCAAATTTTTATTTATCAAGCGTGTCTCAGGATTTCTTTCTTACTAAATTTTGTCAGTTTGTTTTATGAATTGAGAATTTTAAAAAGAAAATATTATATAAATACGAATCTTTATTGAACAATTATAATAAAAATATAAAGAGATAATTTCTGATTGTATATTACTGTATTGATAAGATTTGATTTAGATCACATCATATTTGTAATTACGTTTCATATTTTTTTTAAAAAAACGGTATTTCATAAATGTTGTACATGTGTATCTTTTATCATTTGATAATTAATTAAGTATGTGCACATATGGTATCTATTGTGACTAACGAAGAGAAAAGATAACTTTAAAAAAGGGATACACTCTCTGTTATTACACAATTTTTAATGTGTCATTACATCATAACATATACACTCCCCCATTGCATTTGACATGCATGGATATTAGCATAAACGCTAATAAAACAGTAATATTATTCAAATAAATTTTATTCAAAAGATATATGTAAATTGGTCGAATGGTTAAATACTATACATCCTCTGCATATATATAGTATATAAATATAAATGTCACGAATTAATATTTTCTAAATGAATTATGATTGAGAAATTTTGCATATTTGAAACTGATTTTAAAAAATGGTTGTTCAATATTATTATTACAATCCTTTAGAATTTGAGTTTGATGAGCTAAAACCAGCATTAAATTTTATCCTGCTGTGAATTATCAATCATATTGAAAAAGAGAAATTTGCTATAAATCATACGTATTGGAATATCAATCAATAGGTTTAAATTAGAAAGTTGGTTTAAATAACAAAAGTTCTGAGGAAGCATTATATTTAAAAAAATTTTGGCCATTCCATCCCTTTTTTCGGATAATTTTTAAAAAATCATAAATTGTAGTTTAATGAAAATTGTAAAACGAATCTGCATTTAGAAAAATTTTTGAATCTCTATAATTTACATCAATAACTATTTTTTCGTGTTGTATATAGATACTATATGGATGATAACTTCCATTGCAAGATCAATTAAATACGATTCAAATTAATCCATGCTTCTAATAAATTTAGTCAAAACACGAAAATAAAATTTACGATTTTTTTTCATTAATTAATTACTTCGTAGCTTGAAATAATTAACAATAAAATCGTAAATAATTAATGATACCAAAAAAATTTAACTTCACAAATAAAAATAAAAAGAGTGGACACAGTTCAATTTTTTTTCAATCTTTAAATTTTATACACGATTATATCATCGTTAATAAAGTTAATAGTAATATCGTTGCGAAGAAGTCACGTTTTTATCTTCAAGAGTTACTGAGGAAATATTGCATAAATATTTTTATATCTGATAAAATAGATAAGATGTAACAAACTGCATCAATCTTCTTTTTACATTAAGTGGAATTAAAAAATAATTTAATTATCTTGAATACAATTTGAAAGAATATTCTAAAATCATATTTACATTACATTTACATTTTACATTTATTTCTTTGAAGTAAATTTCTATGTAATTTCATGTTTTACAAATTTATTTTCTAACTTTATTCTTCTCTAATTGTATTCGCTATTTAACATATTTAACAGAGACATTTTTCTACGTTATTTTGTCTTTTTAAATTAATTTATTGAATAAAGATAAAAGATTAAAAAGATTACAATTAACGTATTTAATATTTTTTATTTAAAAAATACGAACAAAGAAGAATTTCTACTATCTAATTCCTTTTTTTTTTCTTTTTTTAACTCTGCATTAAATATGCAGAAATTGTTTAAAACTTGTTTTGGTATCGATATAAGTATTTTTCAATTATAAAATAACAGTGCGTGATCACTGTGACTTTTCAATGTCGCGCACGTGCCGATAACCAGTAAGTACGATAAACAGTAAAGCAACCGTGGACGAAGAAAAAGAAAGGAAAAATCATCGTTTATCGATACATTATATTTAGAATGACGCTGCCATTTGCAACGAATCGCACTAGTAACGTCACGCGATTGTTAGTGGTACCGGAAGTTATGGCAATTACTGCAAGCCATGGCAAACGAGGGTGCAGCTGCGAATCCTATTTTCGAAGGCGCTCAGCAATATTTCTGCTCCCTTTTTGCGACCGTGAAACAATATGTTTAGCTTACAGTGGGGCAACACCGAAAAGGGAGAGAGCCAGATTAATTTGGTAAAAGTAATTTTGTATCCATTGTTCGACTTCCTGTAGATTAAATAATTAGTGCGAATTTCAATACCCAAGATTTTTGACATTATTCAATTTTCTAATTTATAATTTACGAAATTTCAAAATTAATAATAGTAACATACTGACTATGTATTGACAAGTAAATATTTTATTAGATAATTGCTTATTTGTCATACATCATGGTATATAAAATCCAATTGATTTTATAATTTCCACATAATATATTTTGATAAAATGTGAAAAACTTTGAAAATTAATAACTGTATTTGAAAAATATATAAATATTAATTACAAAAACATGAGATTCCATCCAAAAATTTTGATCTTCTCAAAGCTCTACATAACATCATTATCATTTCGACTAATAGGTACTTCAATTGTTTGTAACTTGAATAAATTTCAATAATCGATATTTTTTTACAACAATTTTGGCCTTCAGCGATATCTCACGAATATATTTAACGTTCTGTATAAAATTTTAATCCTCTATCATTTCATTGTAAAAAATATTTTCGAAACGTAAAATTTTATCCTCTCAATAAAATTTTTCGTTGAAAAAATAAAATAATTGCTTCGTGTAGCCATAACCCATTACGCGTACAGAAATTTTCATTAAGATTGGGAATCATTCTTTATTAGATTGGGTGAATTTTCCTCTAAAATAATGTTCGAATATTATATGTGACCTGCTATATGTGTATCAATAATAATAATACTTAGATGAAACAAAAGTTAACGATATATCTTATAATTTATTAGACCAATTTTTCCACGCGTTATATTTTATTCGAAATACAAAATTGTCCGTAAATTATACCGCACAAAAACATGATATTATTTCATTCAGATTATCGCGATATTGCCTGGTATCATGAAATTAGTAGATTTCTTCTTGTATCTCTGTCCAAAATTAAGGTCAATATTACATCTGGCAACGGATTAACCATTAATTTCAAACGATTAAAATGATCATACATACACACACACACACACACATATACTTACGATACAATTCGTCTTAACGATAATAATTCAAATATATATCTCTCGCTCATTGTCCAACAATGTCTTCGAGGCAGAAGAATCAGTAAGTTGATAAGCAAGTAGATGTATTTTAACGTATAATTAGAAGGCGCACTCTAGAATTACGATTCATTCTGGTAGCACTGAATCACGATCGATGGACGGACGGCCGATTATTTTTCATCGAGGACTTAATTATGAATTATCGTTCGCCCAATAAATAATTTAAATGAACGATAAGAGTGCAACAGTCGCGACGCCAGACCAGAATCAACTAACGAACGCGTGTATGCGAAGCAACCGCTATTAAATATAATTTACGAGTCGAGCAGCATTTTTATGCCCGGCTTTAGAGGATGTCAGATTCATCTGGCCGACCCAGAGTTTCGAATAAACCATTCGAGAAGCACCGGCGAATGGAATGGTGTGTGGAGGACAAACTGGAGAAGAACGAACTTTTGTCCTGATTCGATGTAGAAATTAAGGGATTTAGCGAAAAAGGGGTAGATATTATGATATTGTTAGAATTTTTAGCTTTTTTGAATTCGTTGGAGATAATAATTGATGGTAAATACAACAAATAATATATTATTATTCTATTCTTCTACTTTGCAATTTTAAATCTTGTCAGAATACTGTGCAATATCTTGTCTTTTCAATTTTTATTCAATATATTATGAAATTATATATAAGATGTAATTTTAGAAAAAATAATTTTTTTTTAAGAAATATTAGATTTAAATTGACATTACTTAAAATAAATATGATTGACATAAGAAGTCTTTGTCCTACATCAGAAATCTGTAAGATAAAAGCTTATAGTCCTCGTAATCCAGTGACATAGTATCTCAAGTGGTAGAACATATATTATGTATTACGGTGGAATTTTTTTTATTATTCATAATTTCTAATAGAAAATATAAATGATACATAAGCTTATTAACTTATTAGATTGAATAATTTTTATATTTTTATATTTTTATATTATGTAAGATATATTTGGTAAATTACAAAATATTATCTGGCTGCAGAAATTTAATTCTACGATCCTTTCTTGTTCACTTCACCAGTGATTTTATAAAGTTATTTATAGTTTGTTTGATTTGCTTCTCATGAAGGGTGTGGTAGAATCTCCCATTCAAATTTCTTGCTCACTTATTCAAGTCATTGTGGTATGAGTATGCTTATCATTATCGTGATAAAATGCACCTTTCTGTTTGCTACATTTATTTAATTTTCAATTTTTTTATTAAATTTTTCAAATTTCATATCGACATTTCTCAATTGTCATATTATAATACATAATTTATTTTCTTCAAATTCTCTCTTTGGAAAAATCGATATTTTTTATTTAATATTCTCATATAATATTCATTTAACAAAAAGAGAATAAATAGAGAAAGATGTAATTGAAATTATATTTAAAACAAATCTTAAAGTTCAGCATATTTGAATATAAAAAATATAAAGATAGAAATTTTATTGCTTATTTAAATTTGCATTTATAACTTGAAATATTAAATTATGCATTTATGCCAAATTTAACGCAGTAACATCATGCGGATGAAACTGCACTATGTTATTCAAGGTCTTTTTTATCTTGGTACGCACAACCTGTATTATGCAGCTCAGTTTTCAACTTCTCGATTATGTGGTTTCGATCAATTCTCTCTTTTCCCAATTGCAAATTTTTATTCAATTTTTTTAGAATATTAACTGCTTTCTTAATTTTTTAGATAAATTATAAATTGTAAAATAGGCTGCACTTTTTTTATGTTTTTTACGTTTTATAAATCAAAATAATATCAATAACGAAATACCATAATGTTATTTTTTTAATATTAATAAGATCAATTATAGATAAGAATATAAAAAATAAAAGTGAATAAAAATCCTTCTATTTGCCAAATTTAACGATTATAAATGATCCATTAAATTGAAAATTAACTTTCATTAGTTAGAATACAAAGAAATATAAAATTTTTGTGATAATTATTTGAATTCAGAATAAATTTTGAATATATTTATGTATTACAATTGATTATTCTTATTTTTTTCACTTGTAAATTTCTTCTTCGTTGTAATTAATATTATTTTAATAAACAGATTAATGTTGGACAAGATAAAAACATAATTTATAAACAAAATTGTATCAAAAGCATATCTAGCCTATGAATAATAAATTGTGTTACATTGAAACTCTAATAGATGTCTCTAGTCTTCTGTAAAACGATAGAAAGTAGTGAATGTCGTTTCTGATCAGACGTCTATACTAATAGTAAGTACTTTACCATACAATAATGCCATTGAAACAAAAGACAAAATCATAATTAAAAATATATATTATAAAAAAAGAAAATTATCTTTTATTTCAAGATAAAATGATAAGAAATATTATATAAAAATTAAATAAAAAAATATTGTTTAAATATATATTGAAAAATCGTATCTATCTTTTATTTTAGATTATTTTGTCTCTTTCTTTCTTTACTACAAAAATTTAAATAATCATACAAAAAAAAAGCAAATAAACAAACTTTTCTTATAGAAAGTTCATATCAAAACGTACTAAAAGTGACAAAAACCTGTTTATAGCAAAGAAAGTAAAAGAAATTTAGTCGTGGCCATGCCAATATATTTTGGCTTCGAGAAAACTTAATAATCAGGACGAAAAAAGAAGAAAAAGAAATTGATCCAATCGATTTCACCGGCGCATCGTAATCGGCCCAGAAATATTGAAATCTGACAGGAAGCTCGATGACTCACCAAGATCCACTAACCGCAGAGCCTTGAGGAACGCAAAATGAAAAGAATCTTCTGACGTTCGACCACATCGTGTTGAATATTTTTCATTTTCTGCAAATCTTTTTTGCTCGCCAATCGCATCGTGATCAAAGCGGCGATTAATTGTGCGTCCAATCGTTCATTTTGTTAACGAAGATAGGATAAGAAAAGATCAAAAGTCTAATGCATCTTGTACTTATATATTATCAGTCTTAAAAATTTGAAATCAGTTTCTCTGCTATATTTTGTTAATATTCATATTCGTTTGAAGTTAATCTTTTCACTACAAGAGACAGCAGAATTTTTACGTCTTATTTAAATAATAATCGTAATGATGAAAGAATTGAATAGATAATTCTTTAGAAAAATCAAATATTCGAACACGTAGAAATATATCTTATAATATTTTCCAATCTTATATTCTCTAATATTTCAAAACATTTTTTCAAACGCTATTCTGTATTTCTGGAGTATACGATACAATTAATTATGATATAAATAAGAGTATAAATACCTATATAAAATTCCAACGTAAAATATTTAGATAAAGAAAGATATCATGAAAATGCATGAGAAAGACACGCTCTTTCTCTAAATTTATCGGTTCTACGAAACGTGTACGATGAGTGTACATAATCTGTTAATTACCTTGACTGATATGAAAATGACTATATTTAAAAAAAAAGAACGGCAATTAAGCAAATGAGCACGAAACCACTTACACGAGGTAAACAAGGTCTTTCGAAGTTTCTGTGTGAAACTACCGTGTACAACTGAAAGGATTACCGTATAAGGGAAAGAAAAATATTCTCCTTTACTTATCCACGTATGGAATTACTACGTATAATCCTCTCTTAGATATGATATATTTAAACTTAACACGCTTCTTTATTTTTAATGTGTAAATTCGCTTTTTTTTTTTATTTTATTTTATGAATGTATATGTATGAATATATAATTATATATGAATATTCCATCAAAATCACATCCAGTCACGCTTGCATTCCTTCAAAATGTAATCTTTCGAGCAATGCATATTATGTATACATATGTATTATAGAAACCACGCCTTGAGAACCACGCCATTTTGATACATGAATTCCTATTGGCTGTAACCCGGCTGAATTTAGGGTGCTTTGTTCCTATAATCCCCATTTTGGGATGATCCCTCGTTGCTTATATCCATGCGTCGAGAACGACGGTTCGATTGATAACAGCAATTCCCACCCATCTCGTGCTTCTAGTTTCCTTTCAATGACGTGGCCATTTTGTCGATGAACGTATTTATACGATACTTGCTTTATTTTCTGTCTACTTGATATTCAAAAAAAAACATTGATAATTGCTGAAGCATTTTTATAACAATCGTGTCTGGATGCGATGGAGAAAAAGATAATGATCACGAAGGCGATGTTAATTGATCTTTTCGTTCGTATGTTCGTTTATTACTCATACATATAACGTTTAGTTATGGAAATTTAATTTGTATTTATGATACAGGGATATATATAATACTTATATGGACTTGAGATATAATTGCCAGTGTAACTTAATTACAAGACGCGTATAATTTAGTGTGTTACTTACGAGCCAACCAGTAACCAAACTGATAGGATTGATTATTAATATATCTATGTATAATTTAGTTTAACATTATTCACTTATTCATTATATAGATATTTTGTTAAAACATTTCTCCCCTTAATCTTTCCTTATTTATAATTTTTTAATTCTAAGTAAATTAAAGAAGTAAAAGTCAAATACAAAATTCTACAAAGAAAATACAAGTAAAATTGTATACATTTTTTTTTTCATATTTTTATATCGTTATAAACATTAGAATAATTATCTAATATTCTTTTAAATATAATATACGTAAATAATTATGATTATAATATTTTAATCATCTATATTACGATTATTATAAACTATACATATATTTTTAAATTGAATTCGGTAATTCTGATATTAATCATATAATTCGTCTCTTAATCGTTTTTATTAACATCCAACAATATTAATAGAATCGTTTCGTTAATTTTTACGTAGCTTTTATTTATTTCGTCTCTATACGAAATCGTAGAATAGCAGAGATCTATGAAAAATAATCTAACGTTGAATTTATTTGTTTGTTTCCTTCAACAGCTAGCAACGAAATCCGTAACATGCACTTCTTGAAAGCAATCAGAATGTCCCAACCTAGTCGTGCGTTCCGCTGCACCGCGGCATGTGCTGCACCCACGGGGCCGCCAACGGGACCTCCGACATACGAGGGTGATGTGCCCTTCATAGGGGTTGGACCACCCCCGAATCCTATCCATTTCAGGCCGTTTCTTCATCCCGAGAATGCTCATATACCGGCTACCAGACTACCGTCCAGCCCAGATGGCCCTCCGAAACATACGTAGCCTCGGTAAGTCTTTTTTCGCATAATTTCACGTATAAACTTTGCACACAGAGTCGATTCTAGGATCAGTCACTAGAATTATTACATTATTCGTATAAATAATTTTTTAAAAGTCTAATTTCGATAGAGAAAAATTTTTAGTTTCGATCGATCTTTCGTCTTTTGAATTAGAGAATTTTTGTGGTTCATATTTTTAAAGATTTTTGTGTTTAAAAAGTAAAAAAAGAAGCGAAATAAACTCTTTAATGGTAGATTAGACACGATGAACGTGATTTATTGTAGAATTTATTTCTCATTAGAAACTAGAATCTATTTTTTAATTTTGTTTTAAAAATTTATCATAAATGATTCTTATTGGGTTTTTAAAAAAGATATTACTTATGGGATGATTTAAAATATTTTTTAATATTTTTATTAATGCAGTCGTGAGCAGTTATCTCAATAATTGGAATTAACAGAGGTATAGTAGTATTACTATCCATTAGAACCGGCTCTGTTTGCATAGTTTGCATAGTCTTAATCTTTAGAGTATACAGGATATCTATTCTAGGTGGTCAATGCTTATTTAACAAGATAAAATTTTTATAAATTATATCAGATAAATAATCATGCATAAATTTTTGAACAATTTCTGCCATGATATATAATATAATAATGTTCATTATTTGAATTGAAAAAAAACTTTGGAGGGTATAAATATGTTAAAATTTATTTACATTCAAAAATATCTAAAGAAATTTAAATTTTCAATAGAAAATTAGCAATCGAAATGATCAAAATACATTCGTACGTATAGATTTTTTTTCTTTCTTTATCTATACTTTTTATATAAAGTAAAAATTCTCTATCACATTTTATAATGTATTTCAATCTATAATAAATAAAGTCAAAATTAAAAAAAAATCTCATATAAATTATACGTCTATGTGATAGAAGTCATAATAAACGATACCAATACTTGAAGAAACTAATACGAATTTCCGGCGGAAATCTGGGGATTAGTTTTCATTTTAAGACATAATAATCTATCTCACTTTTCTCGCTCCTTCGCTATTCTCTCTTTCTCCCCTGACACCCTTCTTTCGTCTGGAACGTTCGAAGCCAAAGTCGTAATCGCAAATCCGGCACACATAAAACAGATTCTAACCTATAAAATGCCATTCCATTCGAAAGCCAGTTGGACCGCAACACTTAGAATCAGCAAAGTATATTTCCTTTTTCCGTCCCTCTCTTCTTTTTCCTGATTTTACGTTCGTTCTCTCAAGAAGTTATTTACTTTCTTAACAATTTTCACGATTATTCTTAAAACTTTTCCTCCCCAAAAAACAATGCTCTATCATCTATTTAAACACTGATTGAAAAGACTTGTACGAAATCGTCAATGCTAAAAAGTTGTACATGTCAGTATATTTATATTTTTTACTTTATATCAATATAATGAAAAATCATAAAGTTTCATTTCGGGAATAAAAGGTGTATCGTAAAATATCTTGATATATCTAGATGTTTCTTTAAAACAGTAAAACTTTGTCGACAAAACTTTTTAACGTCATTCGTTTCAGAATCATACTACGTACTTTTATTTTCCACACAATAGAAAAGAAGTACACGCAACAAATTAAATATAATATCGGAATATTCCAAGATTTAAACAAAAATACACAATTTGCAATGAATTTAAATGAAGGATGTCGATTCTTCTAATTTATCGAATAATATCACATTATTCCAATAATTAAATACAATTGTTCCCTTATTAAATTCAATGAAATCCCATTTCACAAATTTTTGAAGACAGCGAATATGCGAAGAGAAATTTCGAAGAGGCAGAATCAAACCGCGAAATTATGCTTATTTACCCTATCCATTCCTAGCGAGGAATTTTTGAAACGATTTTTCAGACCAATTTCATCAAAGCGACCGCTTCCTATGAACCTCCGTTCCACACGGGAGTTTAAAGGTACGATCTCGGTTTTAACGATGACGACACCATAAAGAATCGAATTTACGAGTCGTCCGGCCACCCCTCGTTGGGTGATTACCTCCACTTTGTCGGGATTCTTGGCTGATCGTTTCCCTTCCATTTTCGATGGAATGTGTTCCATGATGAGAAATTGTAAAATCGTTTCGACAATTATATATAGTTATATAATGTACAATTGTTTCTTGAGAAATTTTGGAGACGATTCGTATTCATAATTTTAAATCGGTTCATTCAATTTCCTTTTATGGAGACGAAAAAATTGTATGAGAATTACGCTTTAACTATTCTTCTTTTTCTTCTTCTCCTTCTTTTTAATTTTAATAAAGCGATGATTCATAGAAAGAGAAAACATAGACGAAATGAAAAACTATTACGAGAATAATTCTGTGGCAATGATATTTGATATGTATTTATGTATATAAACTTTGATTTTTATTCCTCGTATTAATCATTATATTAAAGTTATTACACACAGTATATTTTCATAAGAAAAGGAAAATATTATGTAGTTTATGTTATATTATATGGAAATGTATGTCAATGGTTTACTTCCTGGAAAATCTTTTGGTCCCTGCAACTCGGTATAATTATTTTAAGGAATAGAAATAAGAAATTTGGTATTAGAATATAGCAGTATTTAGAATATAGCGAAGAAATGGCGGTGCAAACGAAGAGAAGTTAGGATGACGTTGTACCCGCCATAGAAATGGTGAATCATGTCCGCCAAACAAGAGTATCGTTGGATTGTGGCCAAGTTTAAAGCCCTAACGATGCTACTTCACCGAAAGATTTTGCAGGGAGATACGATAGGTCAATCTCGTCTCGTTTATAAATGACATTGATGCTTTGTTTAAAGAGGGAACAGAGTCAATAAATTCGCTGCTATAAAAGATATAACCAAGCTGGCATCTTCTTCCGGAATGCGAGATACAGAAAACAAAAAGGAGAGGCGACGCTATCTGCATCCTAATTGAGAATCGAATGTTTCTTTTGATATTTTGATAAATTTGTCAGATTTGCAGCAACTTTTATTTTTTTCAAGTTTTACTTATAGATATTAGAAGCAGAAATGATTAAAATTTGCTATTGGAAACGCAGTTATTCGATATTATATATATTAAAAAATAAATGCATCTCGCGCAAATAACACAAATTGTATTTCTTCCTAGAGAAATTTAAGAAATTTAGATCAACAAATTTCAATTTTTACTTTCACAATAGATACTTTCGAAATATATCTTCTAAGAAATTTTAATTATCATATATTGATACATTCTATAAATTTCTGGAGAAGCAAAACTACCTCGATCACCATCCAGTAAATATATTATTTCTTACACATTGATTATCATATCATTGTAATACAATTTCAAAATCTTGATCTTTGACATACGTATATACGTCATCATACATCATAGATCTATCATATGCATATACATTCGAATACATGCATACGTAATAGAAACCTGTTTTTAAGATATTCGATTTATCATATGATCGTGTAAAGAAACGTAAAAAAAAAAAAAAAAATTTGTTTCCAAGATAACCGGTCGATATAATAGCGATTCGATCAGAAATTGCGGGGAAAGAGAATCACTTCTGTTTTCTGTAGCTGGCGGCATCAATGTTATCAGATGGGGTCCCTCGGTACGAATTTAACGGCGGTCGTAAACGCGGTTTGCTTTACAGCTCGCGATATTTTTTCCTCCCCTTCACCCTCCTCGTATCACGTCCCCTCTGCTCGTTCTTTTCTCTATCCGTCATCGCGGAGTCGTATACGAAGCCGCGCATCCCCCTCACTCCCGACTTATTTTACTCGAGCCGCAGTAAACTAGCGGAGTTTATGTGACAGACACTAGCCAAGTCGAAATCATCTCGCGAATCACGGAACAAGCACGGTTTCCCCGGCGAGGACACGCCGGAACTCGTGGATCCCGTCTTTGACCCGCTCGTAAACGCTTCAGACGACTTCAAGGAACGATGAAAAGAATTGTCTTTGAGAGAGTACGTTGACCATCGATCCTCTATTCCAAAGAGTATCGTGATTTTATAATATGTTTTTGGGCTGGGTCAGTTTCTTTTTGATTTTGCTCGAAAAATTTTATATAAATATAATAATAATATACATTGAATTGTTATTAATTTTTCAACTGCCGTAACTTTGCGAGAAATAGTTGTATAATAATCTTTATTCTTATTTTAAAGGTTGAACCTTCTGTTTTCGTATTTGTAAGTTAAATTTCTTTGAAAATTATGAAAGAGAATCGTAAAAATTCATAATCACTATGAATTTGAAAATTGAAGTTCTTATTCCTTTAACTATATGATTTCTTTCTATTTTTTTTTTTTTTTTTTTTTTAAGTTAAGAACAGATTGATTCAGTGAAGTCCAAACACTCGTTGTGTATATTAACACAGTTAGTGTTAATATATTTATGAGCGAATTTTGAAAAAGGTTTTATTATTCTTATTTTCTTTGCAAGAACTTTCACGCAATAAATAAAATAGTAATAAACGTTTTACGTAACTTTTTTTTTATATAAGCATTATTAAAGTTCAAATATTTCAAGCGTGTTTTAACATTTTTAGTTTCTCTAGTACATTTTTATTGCAGGAAATATAAGTTACAATATTATGCTTATCATTGATAGAATAAATATTGCACTATCACAAGATTATGTATGCATCTTCTGTCTTGCATCTCTTACGTTTTACAAATCGATCATTATAAATATTTGAAATTTACAGTTCGTACGTATCTTTCCCTTCCCGATATTAACGAGGTACAACGACGATAAATTTTTTAATGACAATCAAAAAGAAGAATCCGATACCGATAGTTGGTAATCCAAAACGAAACGATATCATCGATTTCGAGGAAGGAAAATTTTATTGGCAGTATAAATTCCCTCCCATAATTTAAACAAGCAAGCTAAGGATTTACAACTGGACGCGTAGAAAATAATCCTGTAAACGAGTTTAAGGGGTGATTGCACGTTGCTATGGCAAACGAAACAGCTAATATATTTTCCCAATGTAAGTGTGCGACAATAAAGATCTAATCGTTCTGTGAACATTACAGGATAAAGCTGCGCTGTGGGTGTGTATTTTTCTTTCTTTCTTTTTTTTTTTTTTTTTTTTTTTACGTACACGTATCGTAAAAACGCGCAGATTTATGCCTCGATTCTCGATGAATACGTCTAACGACGTCGCAGGATATTCATTACGATCGTTAAATACCATAGAATCGATTTTTCAATTCGGTATATGACTGTGCATCGAGTCTTTTCGTGTTTTGTTGCATTGTAAGAGCGGCAGAAGTAAGAATGTTAAATATTTTCATGTTTTGTTGCGTTTTACTGCATCACGAGAGGAAATCCTCGTAACGAAAAATTTTTGAAGCGTTAAATTTTATGATGAAAAGATTGCTTGCTATATGAGAAGGGGAGGGGAGGAAAAGAAGGATTGTTGAAAATTGTAGAAATTAAATTGAAACTTGAAATTTCACGCTCCATGCGAAATAATAAATTTATCTATCGTTTTGTAGGAACGAATGAGAGATGTAATTGATATGAATAACTACCACATTTTGATAATGATTCTGTGAAAATTCATTGCAATTAAAAACGTTACCTTTTCAAAACATTTTCAACATTTTAAAATTATTAAAGATCCGCTTGAAAACATATCTTGTAAAATCTGTATCATTGCTACACCACGTTGAAAATTATTCCAATTTCTATCATCGTTCTTGAAAAATTTAACGAAGAACGAAGAACAGACACGAAAACAAAATGAAAAATAAAGGGGTAAAAAAAAGGAGGGGGGAGGGGAAGAAAAAGAGAAAAAACATCGTAAGACCTTGACAGCGATCGTCGGCTTTATTCTACAAGTATGAAGGTACAATCCAGACAAAGCAATAATTAACAGTAGCTAAGTGCATGAGAGCCGACACCGAGTTTTTCTTCATCTTCGTCATTTTTGCCAGCTCCACGTATGTAGCCTGTACCCGAAGAATCAAAGAACATTAAGCGATGTAACAGTCCCGATTCCGCTGGTAAAAGGAGTTTTAGTACTTTCTAACCACAGTCTTGGGCTACAATTAAACCCCCATAAAACCTCGTCATAACTTTTTTAAAAGCCACCGACCACTTTCCTGTGCATATCCAGCTCCCTTCGTTTACTCGGCAAAAACCACGTTATATTGCATCCTTAATGAAGCCTCGAGACGTTACCGGCGTCTTTCGTTCGATTCTAAATTGTTTGTTTCGATTCAGCCCCTCTCCTCGTTCTATCGTCCTCTAATAATATTTACGAAAAGTCGAATATGAAATACGTAGTAGCGATTCGGATACGTAACGTGTAAGATGTCTTAAAATCGCTCCAAACAATTTATAATTATTGCGAAAGAAAATTGTTAATCGTCAATAGATATTTATATAACATGGTATGTATTGTAAATTAATATAAATACGAATATTGTAATCAATTCAATAATATCAATTTGTTGTTAACAAATTATAAATATCGCGCAATTTATAGAATAAGAGGAATGGTAAAAAATATGCGAAATTCTTGGAATAAGAAAAAATATCGTATGAGTTATTGTAATAATTTTAAAATAGTTCTTTTAAACTATTCATTTTCGTTATAGAAATAATAAAATGATTAATCAGAGGCAGAGGTGAAATAATAAGTGAAATATCGAAGGTTCTATTATACGTTCGATAAATCGTAACAAAGATTTTCTTTTATACTTTGATTAATATCTCTTTTTTAATCGATTAATCTAACGATAATATTATTTATCGCTCTTGATATTTGAAATCACAGTCATTCGATTTCGATTTCAATCTCATATCTGGTTGTCTTGCATTTATTTATTATAGATTTAATCAAAGATTGATCGAACAAAAATTTCATTCCAATTTTCAAACTCTGTCTTCGAGTCAATTCTTCTAGATCTCGAAACAGACAGCGAACACACAGTGACGTGACGCGAAAGGGAGATAGCGATTGGTTAAGGGACGTTGTAAGAAGAGGGAGAAGAAGAAGGTTGAAGAAAGTTGAACTGACAACCAGCCGTGCTTCGAGGCTTTAGCGTCGACTGACGTTTACAGCTCGGATCGGTCGACCTAGCGCCGTAGTAAAACTTGAGAAGAAATACAAGCGAATTCTGCATCGACAGTTAAAGTCATACACGCGAAAATACAACCAAACTTCTATAAAATACGACGTCTGTTGAGCCGAAGTTACAATTATCGAGGTCCATCCAAGATACGTGTTTCGTTAATGAAAAGATTTCCATCGATCATTCCTCGTGGAAGAATTCCAAAGAAAAGAAACAGCCTGCTGCCATTATTTCTCAATCGTTACAATTTTTGTCGTTGCCATCAATAATTCCTTCGATTTTCCACTTTCGAAAATAAGAGAAAGAAATTTTCGTCGATGATTTGTTTAATTTTTTGAGCTTTAATTATTAAGAAATCTAGAATTTGCATTAATGCATATTGGTTTGCTTAGAAATCTTAGAAATGTAGAAAGATTGTATAAGTTCACGTTGTATGTTTAGAGAAAAAAGGAAAGGGAATTCGATTGAATTTTTGATGAAAGACAAGGAAAGCATAAACGTAAGTATAAAATATTACGATAATATAATTTTTAAAATAAAAAATGAATAGCTTTTATGCTTTATTAAATTTTAAAGAAGAAGAATCAATTGATACAATATTACAATTTCTTTTATTTACAATTTTATTGCATGCATTGTATATATATATATATAAAAATCTTTAAAAGATTTTTTTATGCTAAAGAATTAAATTTTAGCAAATAGAAAAAAAATTAAATCGTTCTTTTTTTTTTTTTTTTTAAGTTTCTCATAAACTACAAGGATTTATTTTTAAAAATTTTAAAATAGAATATCATCAATCAAGAAATATACAGGTTGTTAATATATTCGTAGAACAGAGCTAGAGGCCAAAACTAACACAAAGATTAATATACAAAAATATCGGTCAAGGTTTATTTATTAAGTTATAAACAATTTAAGTTTGAATTGGATGAAGTGAGGTAGAGACGGAGTGATCTTACGCTATCTTCGTTTTACTTCGTCTAACGCAAATTTCAATTGCGGTGTATTTATAACTTATTGACCAAATAATATACCAACTTTTGCGTTTGTTTTGGACTCTAAAATGGATCATCTCTAAAAATGTTCCATGAATATGTTAACATCTTGTACGAGGAATATATAAAATTTTAGTTTCATGTAAAATTGAGAAAGAAAATAAATAAAAGAAAATTGATTTTAGGTTTAAAAAAAAAATACACGTTCGTGACAATACTTAAATTCAATAACTAAATATTCATTTATATTAAAATATAAAGTGAGGATAAGATCTTAAAAAATTAATTTAAATCTTTAGAAATCGATGATAAGATTTATATTTTAATTAGATATTATTTCAAACATTTGCACTTTGACTTTACGGCATTCTCTTTTATACGGGATGAGAAGGGGATAAAAGTGAGAATTCGGGAAGCACTTACCACTGGACAATAAACTTCCACCCACCGCAACCACTATTTCCATCTCAGTTATATGCTTGAACATATCCTTCTCTTTCCTTTCTCCTTATTTACAATCGTTTAAGCGATTTTTCCTCATACCAAAGTCTTTAGATCATCCTGTAACGTCTTCTTTTTTATTTAAATAGTCCAATCTTTTATCTATCAGCCCAATTTTGATCTCTTTGAGAGCAACATTGTTCCCGTCAAAATTTCGAAACAAAGAATCGAGCCAAATTAAAGCGTAAACTTTTACGCACTTTTCTGTTATCCCTCTGTCCATTGACAAAAAGATACAACATTGTCTCGTTAGTATCTTTATTGTGTCGTTTTTAACTTCCTCAACGTTTCTAACGACACGTCGTTAAAGAAAAAAAGGAAAAGAAAAAGTTATATAGCCCGTGTCTTTCTCCGCGGAACGCAGTACCTTAATAAAACCGCTTAAAAATATGGCGAGTGAAAAAGAAAGAAGAAAAGGGACCAATGGATAAAAAAGGAATTGAAGTCTTAAAAGGAATCCGACTATGGTATTCCTAGCGTTTCGCAACTGCAAAGAAGTGGAAAGGGAGAAGCGGCAAAAAGAAGAAAGATTTCACGTGTATCATTGCACTAAGTAAAGTAATGAAAACGAATCGTAAAGTTACGGGGACAAATTTGTGGAGAAGAACGGAACTCGAAGTATGTCGCGTACGTACCGTGTAATATTATATCGTGGTATCAATTATAAATGTTAAAAGACTTCGATTTGTAATAATCGGCAAGATATTTTGCTGTTTCAATTAATTGGATAGATTTTAAACAGGCGTTTAATTTTATACTTTTACTTATGAAAAATTTTAGAAAACTAAACGTGCCTGACACTTTTTATTACCTCTCTTTTTACATTATTTCTTTATAATTTGTTGTTACGTAACAAATGACAATTTTGAATATTAAACTATTTCAATTTATCAGCAGGATCACACCATTTTTTATTTTCTATTTCGTATACAGAATTGATTTTTATTAAGAAAAATCATACATTTATACTTTTTTACGTAGATTCATATATAATCGAGACCGGATATTGAAATTTAATAAAAATAGAAAGAAATTTTTCACTACGATTTGGTTCCAATTTCACTCCGAGTTAAAATTATATTCCATCCCAGCCACTTGTATCACCCCTATATACTTTAATCACTCTATAGAATCACGAGAAACGGAGAACAAGTCCCACTAAATAACAGCGGCCATACGTCAAAATTTGAGTATTTTATGAGCCGCAACGGTCGACCGGGTTCCAAAGAAAGACACGCGATTTTCTGAACGCAGAAGCTTCCTGGAAGGACCGCGGGATTGTTAGACGGAAGACGGTGGTTAACGCGTACCCTGCTTCACATATTTATTTTCGGCATCTTTATGCACGATCACGAATTGGTTTTAAGGATCCACTCGTTGGACACGGTCAGGGCTATCGAACGTACACGGACGCAGATTAAGACAGGTCTTTATGAAGAGGGCATTCGAAACGTCTACGAAAATCTTTCGAGGCGTCTATCCGACAGGGATACGGGGTCGGTCTTTATCGCCGCGATGCTTTTCCAACCGTAAGTACGTTATACGTCGACGAGACTCGTTTTACGACCTGGCCAAGTTTTAGTGCCGAACGAGGTTCCGCTTCGCTAGGATTTTCTGACTTTAACCTTTACTCCATTCCTTCCCTGTGGATATTTACGCGGATGCCGCCGATCTACGGGGCTGAACCATTGTGCGAATATGATTCGTCAAGGTTTATAAAAAATCGGGAATGAATGGATTACTCGTTACGGATGGACGCGTGGAAATGTTGCATCGATCATCGATAAAAGGAGATCGAAGATGAATGGTGATTTCTTTTATCTTTGTTGAATTATTGTCCTTTCTTTTTTTTTTTTTTTTTTTTAAATTTGTGACTCTCTCTTTTATTACGTTTGTATGAAAAGATAGTTAATAGATAGTACTTTTGGAATTTTTGTGATTTTTAAAAATGTAATTATTTTGAAGTTTTATCCGAACGAGATATATTCATTTATTCAAAATTTTTATTTCTTTTTTTTTTTTTATTATGCATACAAAATTTTATTTGTTGCTATTAGGTTCTGCATTTTTTCTTAATAATGTTATTTCATAAAAGAAATAATGGAAACAATTTCATGTTTTATGAAGCATAAAAAAATGATTCATGGATGTAAATAATCAAGCATTCAATTAAAATGTTTCATAAAAAACGGAAGTTCCGATATTAATTAAGAGTAGAAAACAGTGGAAACGAGTAATTAATCGAGTTACACATGGAAATAGCTTTCGAAGCAGAATATTACTCGATGAATTCATTTCTCTTTATGAGATCTTTACATACAAATCGAAATTAATATTATCGCGAATACTGCTGATTTTAATCAATTTTCTCCTACAAATTATTGCAAAATTATTTAAGAGTTATTAAAATTCTTTCTTAATTCAACCATTCAACTCCAAGACTATAAAATTACGAAACATAATATATATTACAAGCATTATTCTTTAATATTCTTAATTTTAATTTATTATAATTCATCTTTTTATACAATTAAAAATCTCAATTACTTACAAAATCATCAACAGAAGGTATATCCAACTCGAGTCGGTCAGATCTTCTTGCCTTTTCGCGCCATTAAGATATAAAAACATGGATAAAAGAAAGAGAATCTTGCGCAAATGGAACCCAAATGCATATCCCGATAATACGTATATCCCATAATCTATATCTTATATCTCATCCATCGATGTGCGATGCACTTTGAAGGAGGAACCATCGTGTCTAGACTTCCGAAAAAGTCAGCAACGACCCTCTGCCGCCTTGGTGGAGCAGGAAACCGGGTCTGGCCGGGTGAATGGCGGGTGGGTGCTCGTATGAAAACTAAGTCCGGGTTTCATTTGACTGGCTTTACGAGGGAGACATAAAATGGATTTTACTGTCGGCTAGTTCGCCAGTTCTCGAGTTGGTAACATTGCTTTAGCGAGCATAATACAGCCCCTTGCCTTCCCTCTCTTTCACCTCCTGTTCTTCCTCTTTCGTCACTTCTCCTCTTCTTCCCTTTCTCTTCCGGTTTCGCTATTCTTTTTTTCCTCTCCTCTTCATCACGACGTTTCGTTGTCGTTCAAACGCACGCGTTTTTCTCCTCTTTCCCTCCCCCTCGCCCCTTTCTCGTCCTTTCTCCTCCCCATTCTCTGTCTCTTCCTTTCTGACTGTTTTCATCAGTCAGAGGGTCCTTAAAGTCATGACAAGTTTCCGCTGGAAATTTTTCGAGCATGAGAAATGTCTCCGCCGGTGGATTTAATATCCGTTGGATAAGACGGCGTGCTGGTCGTTAAGCTACCTTTGGATCCGCTTCCTGTTCTGTTTTGGAAACGGTTGCACGGCCCTTGCGAATCGTCTCTTTCTCGGTTAACAGACGCCATTAAACGCCTCGTCTTTAATCCTATTCATAGTCATTTGATATTTTGATATTGAAAACTTATAGATATATTAATTTATGCATCTTCTTTTTTTTTTTATTCTATTCCATTGTTTTTTGTTGTTTCTTCTAACAATATAGAAAATATATCGATGTTATTAAAAAAACCATTTATATTAAATTGTATTTTTTTCATTCGAGAGTTAATTTCGAAAATTTTCCACGTATGAACAATTGTAACTCTCTGGATTAAACTTTTACGAATGTATTTTGCGTTTTTCGAACATCTTTGGTTTTACAATTGCGAAAAGATTTTTATTATTTTAAGAATAAACTTTTGATTGAAGATCAAGAAACGACAAATCCGATAATCACGATACTAGATTACGATCGTTTATATACAAAATAATAAAAAATAATATATACTTGTTCGCACAATAATTTATTTACTAATATTGTTAATGAATTAAAAAATGAATGAATCAATAACAAGCGAAAAATATTTTGAGAAGAATTCTTCTTTTAAAATGTAATACAGTTGATTAACTCCAGCTGAACCTTTTTCTGATTCCAGATCGATTATTCGACCATTCAATGAGGTAAAACATACGGAAGAACAGGTCAAACCCAAAGAGAAATGATTATATCGAAGAAAGAAAGAAAAAGAAGAAGAAGCGGAAGGCCCAGAAAAAGAGAATAACGGGGAAGAAGTTTCGTTACGGAACGTTCTACGTTCCATTTCTGATCATCATTCTCTTGAAACATCACTTCTTTCCTCGAAACTTGGGTGGCGCGAAATTAAAATTAAATTTAAAATTGACCGTGACGTTTTATACATTTTTTGGAAAAAGTATTACGTTCCTCGATTACTCTTGTACCGTTACTTGTGACGAAATCGATACTTGATGACTATTGTGACCAGTTTATCTGTTAAATCGAAAACAATCAAGTTGTTAGATCGAAACGATTAAACGTGATTTCTCACTAACGTTTCTAAAAATGTTTTTGAGAAAATGTTGAATGCACGATTACGAAAGAACATGTGTCGTTCACGGCCGATTCACAAAGAGATAGGGAAGATCGATGCTCCATCAATGTGAAAATAACAGTGTTGCGATTCAAACACCGTGTTCCGAACACAAAAGGAATCCGCCGGTTTAAAAAAAAAACGAGAGGAAGGAAGAGAGAAAGATACAAAGTGCATTGTGTTCTACAGCCTTCCTTCAGTCTTGTTCCTCCTCCTCCTCTTCTTCTTCTTCTTCTTCTTTTTTTTTCCTAGACTCACCAAGAGAAGAACAACAGAAACATGAAAGTTTTTTGCGAGTGGATCGTGGGATACCGAGGTTCATGGACAACGTGTACCTCGGGCATCCCTCGTCCTTGCACGTCCTTCGGTTCGCTGATCGAATCTGCCACCTTCACTTGTTCCTTCTCTCCTTCTTCCTTTTTTCCTCATCCTCTCTCGTTCCTCTTCGCGGTCTCCTCCTTTTTGTCTATTTTCATCCTTCAATTTGTTCCTTTCATTAAATACATTTCCTCTTTCGCTCTTCTCTCCCTCCTTCTCTTCCCTTTTTTTCTTTTAGAATATTCTCTCTCTTTCTCTCTCTCTCTCTCTCTCTTTCTCTCTCCCCCGATTTCGCAACGCGTTGTTAAAGCACGAAACGAGAGATTCAAGATAGAACTCGTTCGTAAAGAATACGATATCCGACCAGTTGCTTAATCGCACGTGAACGAGATCGCTCAACAATCTTTTCGAGTATCGTCGTGTGTTGTAAACCTGGCCGATGTATAACCGTCGACGGCTCTTTTCGGCTGAGCTACTTTGAAAACCCTTAGTCATGTTCAATTTTGCTCTCGTGGTTTTTGCTCCTTTCTAAAGGAACGTGATTCCAGTCTGTCTGCGGTGAGGATGACAAGCGCGTCGATGATCACGCTTCTCTTCTTTGTTATACGTGTAGAGGAAACGCGATTTCGTGGAATCCCTATTATTAATTTGTAACATGGCATTTCGAGGCATAAGGGAAGACCCTCTCGAGACTAATTTCGTATAATAATTCTTGATACCGTGCGACGAGCTGGTTCACGCGTATTCAGATGAGCCACGATCGTGGGAACGTGTGATGCGAATAGGACACGTTGGAGGATGATAACGCGAATAACGACGTCGAGGAAAATGAGATCGATCGAGAAATTTCATCGAATTTCATCATTTTAGATGCGTGCGCGAATGTACGGGCACGTGTGTAAATCATGTATACATATATGTGTAGTGTACGTGTCTCGGAAGAAGTCGTGTGAAAGAAACGCAGGTTATTTCTATTGGTTATTTCGAACAGATCGACATCAATTAAAATTGGAACTTCTATCGATCGACAAGTCTCGCAAGTTTCTGTAAGTAAAATCGTCCGTCCCCCGCGACTTCTTGCAAAGCGTTACGCAGTAGGCATATTAAGATAATCATTTTTTTGAGCGAATTCTCTTGCCGTGTCGACACATTGTGACATTTATTCGATTTATTATTCAACGAGCAACGAACCCGTCGACACATCTTGAATTAGTTGTATTCCTCAGAGTAATACGCTACACCGAACGAGAGAATTCAAATAATTGATCGAACTGTTTTAGATCCGTCGATATTGAACACGATTGTTGGAATAACTTCACCAGTTCCTTCGCTCGATTCCATGTACACGAACTCTTGTTGCATTGACTCGAGCAAGTTTCGAATGGATCCCCGCGAAACTGGTTCAATTAACACTGACCAGAACTTATCGTTCTTGCCAATCGTTACGTTATTAAATGTTACAGATCACACATGTGTTGTATCGCGAAATAATAGACCCATAATGTTGCACCCATAATGCAATTAATTGTATATCTATAATATTTGCACTTGTGCAAACGTGTGTCGTAAAATGCACGCGTGAAATGCAAAAAGATCTTAATTGCAGAACGTAAGGAAGACGTAAAACAGAGAAATGTTTGTTTAGAAAACTGGCCATTTCATCCTCTGACAAATTAATTTTCAAACAAGAAAACCGAGGTTTGTATCTTTACGCTATTTCATTCTAACTTCATTCTCTTCTGTCGCCTGATTTTCCTCCTTCTTTCTCCTCAGAGACATCATGCTCTCTCCTTCGTTCTCTCCCAATCTTCGCCTCTTCTTTTCTCGTCCGCTTTGCTTTCTTTTCTCCCTCTTTTTTCTTTCTTTTCTTTTTTTTTTTTTTTTTTTTTTAATCGTATGAACACCTTCCAAGCAAAACTCCAATATCGAAACACGATTGATTGTTACTTAAGATATTCTGTAACGAGCATGCAACCACTAGTGTGCAACATCAGCCTGCATTTCATTTGCACGCCATTGGCTGCCCCCTTCTTTTTGTATCCACAAAAACATACCAATTTGGTTACGTGAAGAAATTGCACTCTTCTTGTTCATGATTATTGAGAAAACGGAAGTTGATCTTCGGTATATTTTGACTAAACGAAATAGCTGCATACCGTGCGCGAATACAGGCGAATGATGAGGCGATTAATGATCGCGATTGCGAGAATCGATACGCGATACGCGTGCATCTACGTGTAAAATTATGCCACGAACCAATCAAGAAAGTTGTTTCGTGACTGTTCTAAGGGAAATGACACGCATGGTGCACGCTCGAGAACAAAATCCCGCCTTCTCATGCGAGTAATTTATGGGTAGGGCGATTCGCTGCTCAAATGATATGGCAGATCGAATGGAAACCGATAAAGATATTCGAGAAATGTCTTTATTTGATCATTTTTTTTTTACGCGAGAATTAATACTAGGGATGAGATACTCGAGCCACCAAATTTCGAAGCCTCGAAACTTTTTATTATAAAACTTTTTGTGACTCGAAACTCAGGTGAAGAAGGTAATTTGCATAATGATAAACTTAATTTATGAAAATTTTTTGTAAGGAAAATTTAACTTTCTACGAAACCAACGAAATAATCACAAATAATCACAAATTGTTGGCTGTTGGCTGATTATGAATCTGAGTTTCGAGGATTGTAGAAATCAAAATTTGTTACAATTTTAATTTTTGACGGAAAGGGGAAAAAAAAGACGTGTAAATATTCAAATGGAAATTATGGAAGACTCCATCTCTAATTAATGAATGAAGAAATTATTGGCGTGCGCAAGATGCAATCGAAGAATTGTAAGGCGATCGATTTGTAAGGCGTCGGTGTTATTAAGTTTTTTTAAGTTGCTTGTTGGCAATTATAAGTTTTCGGAATAATTATTCTAATGTAAAAAGAATTCTGTGTGATAGGATGATTATTAAACAGAGCACTGTTTGGAAGGTCGAGTACAGAGATTCCTCTAATAAATCTTATGTGATTCTGAATCCTTGAGATGACTGTATTACGACAGCATTGAGTCCTATAGATAAGAAAATAATTAAAAAAGTTACGAAGATGATTATTTTGTGATAAGAAAGTGTATGTAGGTTAACTTTTTTTTTCTTTTTCTTTTTCTTTTTCTTTTTTTTTTTTTTTTTTATGTAGATAATATTTTCTATTTTCGTTTAAAACGAATCTACGTGAAGCTTAAATAAAAATGTTTATAAATATTTGGGATGAAAATATAATTCTTTGCAAGAACTTTAAATTGCATAAAAATTTCTCGTTCGAAATTCGTCTAATTTGCAAATATAATTTGTTCAGAAAAAAAAAAAAGAAAAATAAATTCAATAACTGAGATGAATTTTATTATACTTGAATGCATATTATAAAAATTATTATTGTCCAGTAAACTTTTTCTTCTAATTAAAAGAAATTCTTATTATCGTAATCTATTAATTTTGAATTCCAAGGAATATACTATAAGCTTTCGATTCGTTTTCGTTCGAGAACTTACCACGTAAAATTACACAATGTCGATTTATTTCCGCATGTTCCACTTCAACTCTCTCACAGCATACGTTTCTCAAGAAAAATTATGGATATAATATGTAATGCTTCGCGCGATATAGTTCATATGCCATTTCGTCACCTGCAAAGCTTTTAATGTCAGTTATATAATAACATGTCAGATGTTTCATACATACTATCGAACAGTTAAGTTTGTATTATTTATCGCATACGATCGTGGCAAAATATAGGATGAGCTAATATCCTGTAATTTTGTACTTCCGACATAGGTCGAGGCATAAAATCTTTAATTTCAATGGGAAACTTTTTTAGGTGCAATTGCAGATGCGAGAAAAGGGAATGATTCGTTCAAATTTCGTTAAAATTCGTTAAAATGTTAAATTGGAGAAGAAGAGGGTAAATAAATGTAGAAAGATATTTACCGGAAGTGCGCTTCGTGTCTATGCTTCCGTTGAAAAATTTGCATGAATGATCGATAAAAAATTTATGTAATTAATACGATACGTTGGAAATAATATGGAGAAAAAAAAATATATTGGATTATTATGGAGGGATCTGCAGACTGAAAATAAAGATGGAGGTTTTAAATTAAATATATTTACGTTGCAAAGGATATTATTTAATGCTATATATATATATATATATATATATATATATATATATATATATAGAATGCTATTTAATATTATGATACTATGAAATAATACATTATATATAACATATATATATATAATGAATTGTAAAGAAATTTCTTCAAAAATATTTAGGTTGTTAAGTAATAAACTTGACCTCATTATACATGATAAGAGAAACTCAGCGAAGTCGATTTTGATTTTTAATATGTAACGTGTGCTTTCCTTTAGTTATTTCCTATATTTTTTTTTTTTTTTTGTTAAGTAAGATGGATTGTTTTAGTTTTGTAAATAGGATATTTAATTCAAATGACAAAGTCCTCTTAATGCATATTTCCTTTTTTTTTTTGTGTGTGTTTTGCTTTATTTTTATAATTTTTGTCATTATCGATTTTAATATCTGTTATTTTCAAAATGGCTCAATTCTCGTACTCTAATTCAAAGTATAAATCGTACGGTGTAAGAATAAGTCAGCTTAATTTCATCATAAAATTAACGATACTTGTTGATAAATTCATTATATTAAGTTAAATTATTAAGTTGAAATTATTAAAATTCAAATGATTAGCACTCAATTTGTAAACATTTTTACAAGTGCTGAAACTTTGATATTTCGTCTAAATATTTACGATATACAAAAAAGAAGAATATATATCATCGATGAATTACACTTTTCTCTTAAAATCAATTTCAAAGTCAATTATTACGCTTAATCGTTTTACAAATACATTATGATAAATAAAATAAAAAAATCGAATGATAAATTTTCATAATATTGAGAAAAGAACTAATTTTTAAAATTTCATTATCAAGAATCAAATTAACCTATCTCTCTTTTAAATCGTCACTATAAGTTCGTTACATTCATTTATCATAATGTTATCGCTTATTTTCCACGACATTTCGTTACCATATGCGTAACGAGAGATATTACATTACCTTAATCTTGCCATACATCTATCGCTCTTAATTTTAACAACTTTTGCTTCGACGTGACGAAACTTTTTAGAATATACTTATGACGAATTTATAGCAATCGTAATTATTTAAAAGCTCGTAACAATTATTTCTCGCAGAAAAACAAACACATGTCCAGTAGACAAGTTTCCAGGTGCTCCAAGCTGTGTCTAATTTCTAATTGACCGAGCGCTGTTAATTGTCTTTATAAATCATGTGTGCTGTCAGTGTTCTGCGCCTGTTTTATTCTATTTTCACTCGTTTAATGCGCGTTAGCCGCATTTATCGTAGACATTTTCGCGTTGAAACACGTGTGTGCATCCGAGACGAATTTTACTTTGAAAATTCCAATCAAATTTGAAACGTGATTTCAATTACCATGTAACAAAACATCTTAATTAGTTGAACGACAAATATACATGACTTGTAATTCCTTAAATTCAATCTATTTTATATTGTTTTTCGTTAAATTGATGGAGGAAATTGGCTAGGAATAATTAAAAATTTCTTCTAATAAATGCAATTAAAATAAATGGAGATTTATTACATTATAGATAAGATTTTAATTCTATAATAATTAAGAATTTCACTTTCAATGAATAATTAAGAATTCTATTTCTTTTTCTTTTTGTTTTTTTTTTTCTTTTTTTTTTTTCCCCCTTAAATAGGTTGTTTTATGAAAAATATTTCTGATATGCAATCACGATTGTACATAATCTCGAAGCTACAAGTATCTATTGTAAGATCTCGGCTCACTGAAACTTTAAGAATATATATCAGTCATTCGAAATATTTTAGTTCTTTTTTGTAAAGATGAACAGACTGATTAAAGATTCGCATTAGTGTAGCGACTAAAGGAAGTATAGTTTCGTTTCGTAGCATCTATATGATCATCGATTCGAATTTGTATCAAGAAGTGTGAGTAATTTGTATGAACCGATGCAGATATGTATGTCCTGTTGAATTTATAGGCTTATTTATCGCCGTCTATATTCTTATTCTTTTTTTTTTTTTGTCTTTGAATTATGTTATTTGTATCTTATTATGTCAATGTGTAACACGTTAACAAACGAATCGTTGATTTTACAAGTTAAATTTCTTTGCAAATTTAAATTCAATAATTCGATCGAGTTAAACTCGATGATTTCGATGATTAATGTTCCTAAAAATCGTGCAACTATGTTAAAAAAATTGCTTAAGTGAATTTCACGATCTCTCGAAACAAAAATTTCGATCAAATCGAAAAATCCATTTGTATTGCATCCATGAATAATCATGTTCTAAAAAAAATTCATTTCGAGGGATAAAAGTTCCAAATAGATTATTAATAAAATATTACAACTCTGTTTGACAGAGATTACGATTAGTGTTTTATATTTATTAATTAATCGTCTGAGAGAATTTTGACAATAATTATTAATTTTCCTCTCATAAACAATAAACATATAAAGGGATAATAACGTAGAATTTTTTTTAAAATATTACGTGGTTTTAATCATGCGTTAAATGCACGGTGGATGATACTACAATTATATATTGATTAATATGCATTCTTGATTAATACCGTATTATTGTTCAGCGAGAGTATTGATGCAATATTAGTTACAACTGATGATAATGCAATTCAATTTAATATGTAGCATGTATCGTAGTATTGTACTAATATGAATTGTTTACGTACTATTTATCGCGTGATATCGCAATAATATGTCAATTATAATTTATCGACATTGAGGAATTATTAATTATTCTTAATCGCAATATTTCACGGATTTTGAGAGAATTATAATTGACTTGAATTTGTATCCCGATATCTTAACAATGTCTTAATGATTTCGAAGAAGATTCGTATTGGTTTGTAACCCTTTCGTTACTATTAATAATTATAACCGCCTCTCATTGTGCGTTTTCTATATAAGAGCAATTACAGTTACTCGACAAAAATTGCAATGTTTTATAATTTATACAAATTTTGTGATGATTTGTATGTTATGTTACTTTTAATGCACTGACTGCAAATGGTTATCTTTGTACGTAGTATGTAATTATAAATAAACTCTTATGATGAAAATTATTTACTTCTTTTCAATTATCAATTCAAATTAATGAAATGAATTCCGAATAATGATGATAACAGGAGACATTTTTATACATTTTGAATGATATACACTTTTTCGATAATTCCTTCCGTAGCGAAAGGGTTAAATATGATGCATATCTTTGATTGCAATCAAAATAATAAAAAATTTCAATTTCGATCAATAATAATCCTATTACTTGAAATGAAGTACGTGAGCATAAATCAATAGATCTTGATATCGATGACACGTGAAGTAAATCAGTTTTTTTTATATTTTATACTCTGTGCTTTATCTATTGGATTAAATCATTAAGTATCACTCGATAAATCATGAATTATCGCTTCTTTATCTTTTCTTAACAGATTAAATGAGAAAATTTTAGAAAGATCAATGAAAAATTGCTCGATGAATGCTTGAAGAAGAAGAAAAGAAATAAAGATGCTTGATAAGGGTGTAACTTTTTAAATATTTTTTCTTAAAAAATATTTAATCTCTTTTTAATTTTTCTTGATTCAGAGTGTCTATCAAAAACTGATCATTCTTGAATACAAGTCCTTGAAATTGGTTTTTCTAATCATGAAACCATCTTTCGATTCGATAAGAAGGAATAAGACCACGTGCAGTATTTTAAAAGAAGAACGAAGTCTTTTTCATCAATCAAGTTCTAGCTTTTCCTTTTTCACTATGATCATAAATATGTCTCATGAATGACACACCTATACTATTTATCCAGCCTTTAATTTTTGTAATTAGGAAACATGTACACCACATTTACAACGCAAGAATAAAATAAAAAAAAAATGATATTACGAATTAAATTGTCGCGAAAAAGGGGAATCATAATTGCACGTAGCGCATAAAATGGCGGCCATACGACAATTCAAGCATACACCATCGACATATTTCTCCATCCACTTATTCCCTCTCCCCCATCGTGTCCAACGTGGATGTAAACGACGGCGTGTACGAGTGGATGAACATAACGAGGACTTTACAACATCGTGGACGGTGACAGTTTCGTTTTTACAGCTTGTAAGATATCGCGTAAAAGTGTCCGAAACGATGGCCCCAGCAACGCTTGGAACAAGAACGAAACGATAGAAAAGGAAGAAAAAGAGAGGAACAATAGAGAAATCGTATTGCACCTACTTTATTGTGTTTTATCTACTCGTATCAATCAATCCGGCCGTTGTACTTATTTATTCGACGATCTATAAACGAAACGAGCGTTATACATGCGTCGCAATGTTTTAAGCATTTACGATTTTTGATAGATATCTTGATAGAGAGAAAAGACACGAGGCGTGGCTGGATTTTACTTGAGCCAGGATGCAATTAGCGCGATTTATCGGATAAAAATTCGAGATATGCAAATATTATTGTTCGTAAACTGTAATTTTAATTATAATATTATAATATATAATTATTAAATAAATGTTAAGGGAGAGATACGATCCATCGTGATATTTCTTCCTTCCATCTTATTACACTGTTTTGTTACATTAATTTTATTTCCTTTTTATACTTAATTTGCAAAAATTTGACTCGCCTTGTTGTTCACGGTATAATATACCCATTTTCATTTTCCAGACATTTTATCATAATTTATAAAAGTTTAGATATGTGTAAAGTACTTAATAATGTTTTAAGTATGAATTTTTTTTCAGAATCTTCCTATTGGCGGAAAGTATTAAAATCCTTATAGCTAAGAAATTATTAATTGTACATTAAAATAAGAAGAAGATAAGGATAACCATAGAAAATGACTAAAATAATAAAGGTAATTTTAGATATTAATTATTCCATTGCATTTTATAAAATAAAAGATAATAGTATTCTATTTCTTTTCTATTTAGTAAATATTTCTATGAAATTGTTTTAAATGATAATTATCAATGATTAAAATGAAGATTAAATATAGTATATTCATATCAAATTATTCTTAAAAACAAAAATTTAAATACTAATTCAATCATAATAAAAATAACTGTATCTCTTCAGTATTACATCTAATTGTAAGTATTTTTATTTCATTCCCTTAATCTTTCATCTATTTCCTTCGTTTATTCTACTAATGAACTCATTTGCATTAATAGCCCATAATTTTACGTTAATGCCTCATTTAATTCCATATTAATGTTTTCTAGTTCAACGTTACGACTGTATTTCTAATAATTCATTATAACCCATTATACATTTTCCCATGAGTATAACGATATAATTCATCATAGATTTTTTCCATAAAAAGTTGTTCCATTTATTCAAATTTCATAGAAGGACCACACAGATGTTTCAATCGTGTACTATTGAATTCTTTCCCTTCGTTGTTCGAAAATCACACCATAATTATGATGATGTTTTGGACACTCTTAGATTGGTGCCACACACGCGATCTTTCCTAATTTATTTCTATGAAAACAAATTTTTTCATCAGATCCGCCTTTTGCATGCACTAATATATACATTAGCAATTAATAGAGAATTGTGTATGCTATAATTTGTTTAAATGTTACAAAAATTTTCAATCGAGGCAAGATGACTGATAATAGTACGAAGAAAGAAAATCTTTAAGCATTTCAGAATAAAAGTATATTGATATTTCATGTTTCGATGAACAGTTAATTTGTTATTTTTTCCTTTTTTTTAATTAGATTTTTCGAAATATAAATTTTTTACGTTCGTTTTATTCTTGATACTTTATAATACATTGTATTATTATCGTATCGCATTTTTTTTATTAAATCTTTTTGATACTTAATTGATAATAAAATGATCAATAAATCATTCTCTGATTTTTTAAAGCTAGAAATTATTTCTATAATATTTTTTATTAAAAGAAAATATATAGATTTTAATAGTTTTCATTCAAGTAAACATATATTATTTGAAATATCTTTGATTAAAAATCGTATCCAATTAATTCCCTAACATTTCCACAAATAAAAATAATAAGTATTAAAAATAAATATTAACTTGTTCCGAGAAATAATCGTGAAATCTTTTTCTTCTCTTCGAACCATTATTAATGAACATATAATTGGAAATTAAATAGATAATATGATCAGTGAAACGTAGAACTGGAACTCAATTAACTGTCACAAACGCCTGTCCAACTATCTAAGACGAGGAAGATGAACAAAGAAAAACAGATGAAGAGTAAAAAGCAAATCGAAGAGCAAGGAAATTTTAGCGCAGGGAAGCCAGTGAGTGTTGGTCGGTCGGTCAGCCCAAGCAGGTATAAAAGCGTTGCATCGCCTTAGCCATGGTATATTTCTGCATTATATAAGCAATATAGTCCTTAGTTTATGCCTGGGACGCCGCAGTTAAACGTTGCGAGGACTTTTATAGGCCTATACGCGAATTCTCCCATACTTATGCCGGTTACGACGCGTGTTTCCACTCGAGCAGAGATACAGGCATTTACACATGCGCGCCCTCTAGCGTCGTGGTTCCTTGTCAAGACCGATGGGAAACACGTTTGAAGAAGATGGATGATTGTTCCATGTCGCATAACGAAGTGTTAACCTTTAACCGGTAGCGTGGATTTTTTATTAATTAAAATCTCGTTATCTCGATAAAGGAAGCCTGGTGTATCTAATCGAAGATGTTGAATACGCATTTTACATTATGGTATATAGGAAATTAATTACAAGATGAAGTAAAGTAGAGAGTTTCTTAGGTTAGTATTAAGGATTGAATTGTATAGCTGTAAAATAGTTCTCCTTTATGAATTAATTTATATTGCTGGAAAATCGAAATGTTTTATTAATTTTTCAAATTATTTTAGATAAAAAGAGGAATAGCGATTAAACAATAATTACATAGGTACATGTTCGTCATATGTAATATACTGTCTTTAATTATTTATATCTTTATATGGCATTTAAGTATCAAGTATAGTATACTATTCGATTTGTCTCTGTTCACGAATGAGAGGAGAGAAAATGTAAAAAAGAAAAAGCAAAAGGCTCGAGACAATGATAAATCATAAAATGGTTGATCAAGTAACAATGTTATCCTTTAAAAAAGAATAGAATATGTTCTTTTCCTCTGATATTAAGCGATTCTTGAATGAAATGTTTTTCCTAATATAATGTTACATTTGCTTATATTTTTTTAATAATTATTTTAACATTATATGTATTTTATTTTTTTTTTTAATCTATATTCTAATTATTGCTAAAAATATTTTTAATATACCTGATCGACATTAATTCGACAATTCGCCTGTCACAAGTGAGTTACTTATTTCGGGATGTATATGTTCATGTCAGAGTGAGAAAGCATTATATATATCCTATCCTTGTATTAAACCATGTCACTGCTCATTCGACCGCAAAGATTTATGGCTTCTCGCTTTCACGGACCTCTCACTCGTTCTCGGATCTCTCACTTTCTGCGGGCGACTTCAAACAAAGAAGTGGGGATAGCGATGTGCTTATTTCGAGTCAGATCTTATTCGATCCTATCAAATATTAACGGTTCCTTCATCGATAATAACTGTTCAATGTAAAAATTTCTTTTGGTCCTTTCACTTTGGTACCAGAAGATAACCGAAAAATATTTTTTATATTTTTATATGGAATAAAAGATTAAGGTGATAATTTATAAAATTTTTTTGTAGAACTTCTTTAATTTTTACACTATGAATGTTATATAAAAAAATTTATTAGAATCGTAATTGGAAATTTATGATATTTGTAAAATTATTACTAATATATGTTACTAATATACGTTGAATCGTGAGAATAGCGAGACATGATACAATCTTGACTATTATATAATAGATAACACATATCAGCAACTGTGTTATATTTACAAAAAGAAAGTAAGATATGAGATAGACAATTTTATTTTCATGATTTATTATGGATGCATAAGTATTTATTTTATCTATTCTGTTTTATCTATTCTGTTATTAAAGATTAAATTAATTTATATTACGTGTGACAAATTCAATCATTCGAAACCATTCAATTTTTATTTAAATTTTATTTATTTTTCTCTTCATATTACACATTAATACTATTAATGTAAATTAATATTAAATGATTCACTTACTATATAATTCAAGATTTTAATCTAGCATTTTACAATTTTTTAATAATAATATCTAATATTATAACAATATATAATTATAATAATAAAATAAAATAATATATATTAAGAAGAAATAAAATAAAAATGCTAAATGATATTCAAACGATAAAGTTAAGTCATTTTTTTTTATATAAAAACATTAATTGTATATTATTATATTTAAAAAAGATAAAAATATATAAAATAATCACTTTCATCTGCAAACTGACGTAATCGATTTTCATAATTTCGTGCCTTTAAAAAAGGAACTGTTCAGTATATTTTAATTTTGTTTCCGCTTTTTGTTGCTTCAGAATTTATGATTATCTTCCCTGATATTCGCTTTCATTAAAAAAGCTGTTAAAAGTGCAATACCTACAAAATGCAAAGACGAATATCGCTAATTCATACTCCGACATCATTATATTAAAATAATTTCAGCATATATTTTATTATATTATAATATATGTAGGTACATGAATTTATTTAAATATAAATTAATCTTAAAAGCGCAAATTAACTCTTAAAAATAATAAATAATGTATGCTTTATACATCTCTTTATTAACAAATTTGATGATCTTTTATTTAAATTATGAATAATATCATCGATAGACAAATAGATTTAATAACAGATATAAAAGATGTATAGAAATTGAAGTTATCAATAGGTGTGAATGGTTCTTAATTGAGCCCGAAGGCGATCAAGATTCAGGCTACTTGACTCGGTTTAGCACTCTATCGATGAAATTTTTCGAGAGATGGCGCCCTTTCCGCTTCGATGAAGGGTAAATGTGAGAATATTACTTCAGCTCCACGAAGCAACTTAACATGCATTTTCGATATGAAGCGCTTACATATATTATACATTATAATATATGATCTACAATACACTATATGATCTGAGACTAATATTATTCAAAATCACTGAATTTAACAATATATAGAATGTTTCTCGATTAACTCGTGATTTGTTAGATAAAATCTTCAATTTTGAATAAGAAGTAACGCTTATTTAGCAAAAATAACCATTATAAGATTAATTTGAATATTTCGCATCTTGATATCCTTGAAAAATCTCAGAAATGTTGTGACATATACACTTTAATATTCAAAAATACCTGGAATATATAATTCGAAAGGTTAAATATAAATAAAAATTTTCATTTTTGTAAAAATATGTAAAAAAAAAATTGTAAAAAAATTAAAGAAATTGTTCGTTTTAATTAAAGTAGTTTAAATAAATTAAATATTTTATGTTTTTATTTAGAGATGAAAAATTAAAGAAATTATTTTGTTTTATATTTGTGTTTTATATTATTTTATTTTGTTTGTTATAAAAAGATTTGTTGTTCCATTTAAAAAGAAGAAAATCCTTTTATCGAAGAACATCTTTAATAAGTATATATAATAATAAAAAGAATAGAATTAATTTTTAGTAAATAGTGAAAGAAAAAGATTTTAATAAATATGAGTCGAAAAATTAATTATTTAAAGTTGTAAATAATTTTTATTTTAATTGAAGCACTATGCAAAAATAATGAATTATTTTATCATTTATTTCGTTTTTGATTTTGATGAAGATTTTCTATGTCCTCCTTCCATTTTTTGTAAAAATTTTCTATAGATATTTGACATCTTTGTATTAAAGAATTGCATTCTTAAAAAAATTCCTAAATGTTTTAAATCGGTTAGAATCGGTTAGATATGATTGTAATGTTGTATAAATCGATCATGATTATTATTCTTACGTCAAAGATAATTAATTATCACTACATTTTAATACAATTTTTTTCTCCTATTGACTAATAATATTGTTATCTCATTCTATTTCATGTCGATAATATCACATGTGACAGAATATAGCTTAATCTAAAAAAATATGTTAGACGATCCCTCTATATTATATCTACTCTATGGTATAAATCTTTTTTATTGTGTTCTGTTTTATCAATGGAGCAATAAGTTCCTCAAAATTCCACCAGGGGAATATTTAGTGTACTTTCTCAAACGTTTAATTATATATTTTTAAAAATAATGTATTATTTAATATACATGTAATTATTTAATATACATTTTGTGCTTTTGAAACAAGATATTCAAAATATTTTAATGCATATTTTAATTTTAATTGTTTGAACTGCTAGAATGAATTCTTAATGTGTACTATGTTTATGTTAACCTCAAAATTTATTGATGTTCTATAATATTTTTAATTTTAATTGATCATAAGAAACACAGACTGTGAAAAGATTTAGTATTTAAATATATTTCTGGTAAGTGCATTTGATAAATGAATTATATTTTTTATGCGTAATAATACAATTTATAATTATCATAACCTAAATTTTTTGTGTTTTTATTATTTGTTTTCACGATTTTGTTGAGATTGTTAAGATTATAATGATATGATACGTATAGATACGAAATATTTTTATGATTTTTATACTATCCAGGCTGCTTGATTATGAATCCTGATATTGAGCAAAAGATTTTCAAATTTGAAACATTCGTCAATGATGTATTGAAAGAGGATCTTGCTCAATTAGAACAGAAACTTGATGTTAAAAATGCAGATGTTGCCGAATTTCTTCAATTAAAATCTATGATAACTACCATTCAAAATAATAATCTTGATAAAAGTGGATTTAAAACTCAAGTAGATATTGGGCAAAATTTCTTTATCGAAGCACACATTCCTGATGCTTCTACAATTCTATTGGATATTGGTTTGGGACATTATATGGAATTTTCATTAAATGATGCTCTGGCTGTTATCAATGTCAGAATTAAACTTTTAGAACAACAGATTGCACATTATCGTAAAGAGATAGCTAATATAAATGCTCATATCAAACTAATTCTCCTAGGCATTAGGGAATTACAAGGATTTAGAGACTGAATATTAAGTATATTTTATCTTATATAATTCTATGTAATTTTTCATGTATACATATTTATATCTTATTATAACTTTTGTACATAATAGAGAATTAAATAAATATTAAATGAATAAAATTTTGAATAAATAGTTATATTTTCCCATTTTTTAGAATTCTTATTTCATTCTTAAAATACGCTATTAAATTTCAACGAAATTATTTCGCGCGATGAATTCACGCGTTTAATTCAATGTAAATCGTTCACAATGTCCCATCAATTTTGTACCCCGAATACCGCGCTTTTGTTTCCTTGTTAAGAGTAATTGCGTAAATTTACTAGGACCTTGTGACCCGCTTATATATGATAGAGGTCAATCGCAAGCGAATCAGTGCGTTTTTCGCTTCAGCGTTGATTTCCCATTTTCGCGATTCTCACTAACGTGAAGCATTTATTAATGTCGGATTGGCAGAGCATACCATGCGTCGAAAGACACAAAGAATTTCTCGAGAAGATTACTGCGATTTTGATCGATTGCATCTTCGAAAGTGTATCTCGTGAAAATCCAGTGTTGAGATGGAGGGAACCAAATCATCTGCAGAATATTATAAATTTTAATTTACAGGAACAGCCTCGTAACCAAGATGATCTTCTAGAGATCGCGGCTAAAGTTTTTAAATACAGCGTTAAGACAGGTCATCCTTACTTTATGAATCAGTTATTTTCTGGGTGAGATATCGATAAGCATATGAATTTAGATATAATTATATGGATAATTAAATGATTCGATGAAATAACAATAAAATTCATGATAGAAAAATTTTTTCAAATATATTTCTGACTAATACAAAAGTATCAAGTCTTATCTGTTTAAAATATTAATAGATTAATATAATCTTAGATTCAATTGGAATTTTTCAAGAATAATAGATGATTATATTTTATTTATATTTTATTATGAATTTGTTATAATTTAATATGAAATTTGAGTTGAGATATATAATTGTTTTAGATCTGAAATATTTGTGAGCCAGATCTGAATAAATAGAATTTTTTTTTAAAGTATTAATTTATATTTATCTATTAAACTTTAGTATATTTTAATTCATAAATATCTAATAATTGATTTTTGTATATTACATATACGTCAATGATGTTTTTTATTTTTAATATTCATAAAAAAGTTCAAAACATTAAGTTCGAAACATATTATGATTTAATTTGTTCGTTGTATTATAATCAAAAGTTTAAATTATTTCTTTTTACACATTTAATGTGAATGATTCAAATATTTTGAGAAAAATTTTTGTTATTAAGATTGTTATTAACATACGATATTATTTGATCCAAATTTATTTAGATTGGATCCGTACGGTTTAGTTGGGCAATGGCTTACCGACGCATTAAATAGTTCAGTATACACTTACGAAGTGGCACCGGTTTTAACATTAATGGAAAACACCGTTATTAAAAAATTATTAAGCATGTTTTACAAGGATGAAAATGGTTCTACGATAGGAGATGGTCTTTTCTGCCCAGGAGGTTCCTTTGCTAATGGTATCGCTATCAACTTGGCACGATATTGGTTTAGAAAAAAAATTCAAGATGTGAGTATTTATATTAATAAATAATTCTGATAATAATTGGAATCAAATAGTTAATATGATAACAAAATCTATTCTAAATGATTTCATGTCACTTTGCCATAATAATTTAATATATTAATACATTATTAATCATTGAAAGTATAGATCAGTGATCGCAAAATCGTTTGATAAACTAAAGAAAAACTGGTTTTTCAACATATGCAACCTTATATTTTATGTTGCTAGTTTTTAAAAATTATAATTATATTATCTTATATAGATTCTTCTTCGATTTCATACCTCATTTTTATAAAATAATCTTTATTAAGTACAATTGTATGTATTTAAAATTTTTTTTCCAACATATAATAAATAATAAATATTTTATGTATTTTTAATTGGATAAAAAATAATATAAAATAAAATTTCTAGAATTATGAAAATTATGAAAATTTCGTGGTGATCAATATGTTTAATTTAATATTTATATTCTTTAATAACTAATCATTATGTTTTATTTTTTAGAATAAAAATATATCATCTACAAACCTGGTGCTTTTTACATCCGAAGATGCGCATTATTCAATTTTGAAGTGGGGAAACGTTTGTGATATAGAAGTGGTTCTCATAAAAACTGATGAGTATGGCAGGATGGATATCAATGATTTGAAAATTAAGATATTAGAAGAACAAAAAAAAGGAAATTATGCATTTTCTATTATTGCCACTGCAGGTTTGTTGAATCATATTATAATATAAAAACGATAAATTAAAAGCAAGAATTTTTAATAATTTTACTCATTGCTAATAATTTTATTTATTTTTAGGAACAACAGTTCTAGGCGCATTCGATCCTTTAATCGAAATTGCAGATATTTGCGAAGAATTTAACATGTGGTTGCATGTAGATGCAGCTTGGGGAGGTGGTTTGATATTCAGTAGAAAACACAGTGTTCTTTTAAGAGGAATACAAAGAGCAGATTCTATCTTATTTAATGCACACAAATTATTGGCAGTTCCTCAACAATGTTCTTTACTTTTAACTAAACATAAAAGCATTTTTAAAGAGGCACATTCTAGACATGTTCCTTATCTCTTTCAAAAAGATAAATTTTATCCTACAGATTTAGATGTGGGAGATAAGTATTTACAATGTGGACGCAGACCAGATGTATTGAAATTTTGGTTCATGTGGCAGGCTAAGGTAATCTTATGAACAAACTATTTAGTTTAACTTGTTTTTGCTTGTGTATAATTAATTGATTTATTTCTGGTAGATAATTTTTTCTGTTTAGAAATGCACTTTTCTTGAGAGTCATGCAAGGTCCCACATACTTTTGAGTAAAAGATAAAATCTACTTGCATGATACATAGGTTCTTCCTTCCCTTATTAATCTTTAAGTGTCAACCACTTATGCAAATATGTGGAAAACTAGCCTTCATAGCACTTTTTCCCCTGATCTTCCTTTAATTGTACATCTTGTACTTTGTGGTTTAAGCAGGTACTGCGATGCACTCCGTAGAAGATAAGGGTCTGTATGCTATGTTTCAAGTGTTTACCAGTATACTTATGCATATATTAACTTCCCCTGTTAGGAATAAAGAATGTTCATACTGCATCTATTCAATACATTTTCAAGATCATGAAAGAATCTCCTGAAATTCTCAAGGGGGTCTGCCGATAGCAGTGCTTTTAGACCAGTAACTTTCAAAGTTTCCCTCATTCACACATTTACATATTTTATTATCCCTAGCATATTAAACAGTTAAATAATAAACTTTCAAATTTTAATCTTAATATTTGAAAATGCTAAAAAAATAATACTATAATGAGAATTATAAGTCAGAATTTATTCTCTCAGATAATTCTATTATATTTATCAAGTTTTTAAAGTTTTTAAGTAGAATTAAAAAAAGTATATTAATATACAGCACAACATAAATGCTAGTATTTTATAATTATTTCTGAATGAAATTTATTCTTCTAATTCTTATATCATAACATACATCAATAGAGAAACTAATATACATTTCATTCTCTTTCATATTCATTTAATAATTTGTAAATGATTTTTTTATATTTATTAATAGATTATTAAATCAATAATTGTTAAAAAAATAAATTTATTTAAAAATATTTTATTTCGTTTATTATTTTGATATATGTAGTTCTTTTTAAACATATTATTGATATTATATGAATTATGATTTGATAATTCATTAAATAAATTGTGATAAGTATTTCTATTTAATATAAAAATATCAATATTAATATAAAAAAATTGATATATAAAAATTCTTTAACAAAATTTAACTATATAATTTTATTACATACATATATAAAAAAGAGTTTTTCTTTCGTCGAAATCTAAAAGTATTATTTAAAATGATATTAGTTTTTTAAATAAAATGAACAGAAATTTTTAATTTCTTTTCATTTTATATATCATAATCTATCTTAAATGTCATTCCTTTAAGAAATTCATTTATTTTTTTTAGAGTTAAATATTGTTCACGCAACTAAAATTAAATCTATTTCAGGGTACTTCAGGATTTGAAAAACATATCGATCATTTAATGAAACTGTCAGCTCTCTTTAAAGACGAAGTGGAAAAAAGAGATGGATTTAAATTAGTAACAAACCCATGTTTTATAAATGTTTGCTTTTGGTTTATTCCATTGACTTTGAGGATTCAGAATTCAATTTACGATTATAAGAAAAGATTACACGAGGTGAGTTTAATAAATTATTTATATTTTTATCATAATATTTATCTATTTAAATACAACAATATCTTTATAAAAAATAAAATATAATAGAAAATTATTTGTAATATCTTTAATTGGTTTTTTGTGTTGATGATTTTTATATGATTTACGATGATGATAATGAATCTTAAAAACTTTAGAATTTTTTAGGCAGATAATTATTTTTTTATACTAATAACAAATAAATAATTCGATTAATAATATAAATTTTTTGTTCATTAACAATTATTTTTAAAATACAATTTTAAAATATCTAATATTGGAAAAAAGTAATTTTTAAAATAAATTATATATATAAAGTAATAAATTATATTAAAGAATAATACATAAAAAGATATATTTAATAAAAATTGATTATTTCATTAGGTTGCACCAAAGTTAAAGGAAAAAATGACTAAGAGGGGTAGTTTAATGATCAATTATCAATCACTTCACGAAAAACCGAATTTCTTTCGTTTTGTTATTCAGAATTCAGGAGTGGATACACAAGATATTTTTTATGTTTTCGATGAACTGGAAAATCTCGGAGAATCTATGTGATAATTTACAATATTCATAATAATATTGTTATTTGTTAAATTAATCTTTATTTAATTACAGTATAATTATAATATAATTTAAAAAGTATGATAATATAATTCTATTTCCATTCTATTTTTCTGTGCATTTTTATAGTATATATTATCATCATGACAAAGAATTTGTGCATTGTAATCTTTAATTAAAATCTTTTTCCTAAGTTTGAAAAAAAATTTTTATCACAAACTAAGTTGTATTGAATTCTTTTTGAAAAAACTAATGTATTTCAATCATGAAAATCAATTTGAGTTAAATTAAAACTAAACTTAGAAGTTAGTTGATCTAGGATTCACTATTAAATTTCTAATATCCAAATATCAAAAATAAATACAATAGACAAGATACAATAGACATTGTCAACAATTTAAGAGTAGAAATTATACTTAATTTAATCATAAAAGTTGATAAAATCAACAGATTTTAATAATAAATAATAAATGGTCGATTTTAGTTTCTGAGATATTCGTTTTTATTTTATCATTGCGTTATATTCTGCTGAAAAAAAAAATAAAATTAAATAAATATCGAACTCATTTTGAGTAAAAAAGAAAAATTTACAAATTTTACAAAGCAAATAGATAAGAACAAATAGTAAAGAGATAAAGATATAGTAAAAATCAGCGCCATCTATAATATCTGAGATGAAATAAATTTAGACATAGAGAATAAAGAATAAGAGAAAAAAAGAATAGAATAAAAATTAATATTAACGCCATCTCTTGAGTATTATCTTCTTTTAAACAGATAGAAAGATAGAATAGGAATTGCGCCATTTTTTGAATTAAAATATCTTTTCAAAAATCCTCAAGAGATGGCGCTAGTTTTAGATTCTTATCCTATATTGTACTTCTCTAAAAATATTATTTTCAAAACTAAAGAGATGGCGCTGATAATTAATTCTTATCTATCTTTATCTTTCTCCTATTATTTACTATCTTTATCTATACTTGTCTTTTAAAATTATATATCAAGAGACAGATATCTGATTAACTTTCTTGTCTTCTTTGCCTAATCTATTGATTAAAAATTTTAATAAAGTCTATTCGATTCAATTTTTACATGTTATAAATATATTATTTACATATGTTTACTTAAAAAATTGATATACAAAAATATTGGTCGATTATTTATTAAGTTTACATTAGATGAAGGAAGGAAAGAATAGAATGGAGGCGTGATGAAAATAGAATAATTTATTTCTATCTCATTTTGTTTAATTACATTTATAAAAATATAAATAACGTGCTTTCCTTAAAATTATTCACTAATTTTCATCTGAAATATTAAATGTTAGGTCTATACTTCGTCCGAAGTATGAAGTTAATTCGTGATTGTCTTCGTTGTAGAGACTGTGGTGTCATGACCTACCGTCTTACTAATCCTCATTCAAGTGACAGCATATAGGGAAGCCCTATGTACATCTATAGTACGTTTGTACTATGTGGAACATAATGACTTGCAATCGCTACTGCATACGGTTTTTCATTCGAAAACAAAAGAATCCTTTGTTACTTTACTATTAATCTTGTCGAAATGAAGCATTATATCTGATTTGTAATTTTAAAATAGGATTTTCAATGTACGATCATTTCATTTAAAATTAAATACAAATTGTTTTATGGAAAATAATTTATTCGGATGATGTACATTTGATTGAAAATGCTTTTGTAAATCTGTTATGAGAGATAATTTTAATTTAATTTTTGATAAAATTAGTAAATGATGAATAAATTAAATTTATTAGATTTTTTTAAATTTATTGAAATTTTTTAATAATTATCATTCAATAGAAATCTCGTTTTTTTGAATTTCTAAACTTACATAATATACAATTCATTTATATTGTTAGATTATTATGTATTTTAATACATAACATTTTGTATATTAATTTTAATTTAGATAATTTTAAAAGAGTACCTATATGATGTTACTTTGTCATATTTATTAAATTCACGACAGCTGTTAAATTTTCTGTCCTTTGTTAAATTTTATCATCATTTAATAAATTTGTATTATTGTTAATAAAGATATTCTTTAAAACGCAAAATAGTGTGCATTTAAAATTATGAGTAAGATAGTTATGAAAATATAAGATAAACATAGATGGAATGAAACGTAATAAAAAATTTCGCATACATTTATTCACGAACAATATTTTTGTAACAATAGCAAAAAAAACTTTACTACTACTTGTTTATCATTTTCATCTCCATAAACTCTGTTTCAAATATTGAAACAACAAAATCGATATTTCCTTCGAAGCATATATTTGCAACAAAAGTTTTAGTGACCTATATTTTCACTAGTCCATTTATAACGCGTATGAAGCGTGTAATTGTTATCGCTTCGTATATTTTAATCAAAAGTCATGGATGTATGTCACGTTAATTGATGCGTGGAATCTTTAATAAAAATTTAAAAAATATTCAGCAAATAATTGATGTGTATATATATATATGTATACATATATGTCATACATAGATAATTAAATTTAGTTAAAAATTTGTTTTTGTTTTGTTGGTAAATTTTATATTTTAATATTAATGCAATAAAATGACTTTATTTATTTTTTTTTGTTTTTGTTAAAAATTGATACATCCATTGAAAATGATTCATCTAAATATTATCTATCTAAATTAATTCTTTGACTTAAATCATTATTAAATACCATAAGATTTTATTTCAAATATCTCATCTCTCTAGTATTTCATTCATAGTATAAACCACGTTAATGAAATGCTTAATATTTAGCTACCGATATCATCGAATCGTACTAGCAATTCTAATAAACAATATGAAACGCTTGTATGCATAATTAATTATAAAAACATATCTGATGATCTGATGATAATCGATTTTCGATTGTTGAAGGTCATGAAATTTTGTGACATCACAGTGACTCATAAATTATAAAATTGAACGAACTTAACGCGTTACACATAATACGTGGATACCGATAAACCTGTTAAACATGTCATGATGAGATGAAAAGAATTATCATTGTTATAATATAATCACTGTTATAATATAATATCTCAAAAATAAGGTAATTTGAAACCATAAAATTTATATAAATTTGTTAAACTTTTAGATTTATTAAATATATGCATTCGGTATTTTACATTTTTTGACACAGTTGAAATTATTTGTAACGAATACTCCGATATTATTATAATTCATAATATTATAATATTTTAATTTCCTTTAAAATGATATTAAATTTATTTATACGTACAATAATAATTTTTATTATTTCAAAATTATATTTCGATATTTAATTTTCCAGCAGTAAAAATAAAATTAACTCTGGAAAAGATAACTGGAAACAATCTACATACCGATATTCAAGTAATATTCTACGCTGTCTTAGACTTGAACGTATTTCTTTATCGTATTAAAATAGGTTATATGAGAAACCCTTTACAGGGAACTGTGCTTGTGTGTTACGTTCCTGTTCCCGAGTCACTGCTAGGGGTGCTTGCCCTGCGGGTGAACTTAGACAGTAGGTTGCCGCCACGAAAGACGGTTTTAACGTCGATAGTCACTATTCGAATCGTTCAGTAACCCGAATGTCAGTCGATATCTGCAAACTCGATGGCCAGGATGGGAAGGTTCTTCCAATTCATGTGCCACAGGTATTTTGTTTTTCTTGCGTCTCCAAAATTTAATTGACAATTTAAAATTTTCGAAGGAAGTTGGAATTATTGAAATTTAAAAATTATTCCCACTCAAATAACGTGTAATGTATGAATTATATTTAATAAGTGTTATTATTTATACGTTATAAATAAATATGGAATTAATTGTTAATTTTTGTTGAAAAGATAAATTATGTATTTATCTTTTTATTCATTATTATGATTTCTAAGTTATAATCGAATTTTTAAATTTTTGTTTAAATTATTTTTTAGTTTTTCAAATGTGATTTAATATGTAATTTTATGATTACCTATGATTACATTATATTTTTTCTTATTAGTACGTGATCTACATTTAGCATTGATTGCAATTCTCTTTTTATTTTTTTGTTCTTATATTTTATACTATTTTTATGATATTAATGGTTTCTGAATAAAAATTTACTTATGATTTGTAATTTTTAATTTTCACAATTTCTATTTAATCTTGTTAACATTTGTAAGATCGTATGGAATGTCTCTTTTACTGTTTGTAGAACGTGAGTCTGTTGGAAACGTATCGTTACGTCATGGAAAATGCAGCAGGTTAGCCTCTTTTCTTTGACATAAATACTTTGAGCCTATATATTAATTATTACACAATATTTTAAATTAATTTTAATTATATTTTCATTTTTTTTTAATTTAACATTAAACTTTATCATATTTAATGAAATTTAAAATATTCTTCATAAAATGTTTATAATTTAAACAATAATATTATAATAATATTTTAATCCAATAATATTGTCCTACATAATATTGTCTTTGAATTTTTTATTTTTTAGATTCCAGAGTAGCAGATTGGATGTTAATGAGTAGTCCGTTTCCATTGTTAGGAATTATATTTCTTTATTTGCTTTTTGTTCTTCGTCTTGGCCCATTGTGGATGAAATATCGAAAACCGTACAATTTAAACAAGATCATGATTTGTTACAATATTTTTATGTCAACCGCCAGTGGAACTGTATTTTATGGGGTGAGTCATTCACATCAGATCGGATCATTATTTTTTAAAAATTTACACTACTTGAAACAATTAATATATTTTTGCATTTCAAGTTGCTAACGTCCGCCACGAAATTTTCTCTTGGATGCGAACCTCATATCGTTATGAATGATCCTAAATCTTATCGTGTAAGTACCAAAGGCATTAAAGAAACGCAAATATCGATATTACGAGGGTTGTTTCGTACTTAATAGATGGCTCGATGGATGTGGAGGCTCTTAATGTTGAAAGTCCTCGAGTTGAGCGACACCATCATCTTCGTTCTAAGGAAAAAATACAACCAAGCATCTTTTCTTCACATTTATCACCACACGTCGACCGTTCTTCTTGCTTGGATAGCGTGCAAATTTGTCCCAGGTAAATCTACGAAATAAATTTTGTTTCTTTCTTTTCCAAGTCTAAATTTAATTGTAATAAAATTATATTCTATATTTTTATAATTATTTATCATATCACAAGTTAAATCTCTTATAATTTTCCAACGATTTCACGATACTTAAGTAGACTATTTAATTTAAAAATATTTCACTACATTAAGATATCTCGAACGAAGCTTTTCATTCTAATCCAGCCAACATATATCCTCCACCAACTTTAAAACACTTTCGATAGGCACTTTGGAAAAAAAAAAAACCCTATCTCTGAATTAAATTGCGCCGCGATGTATCAAATTTACCTATTACCCCTATACAAAATGGACACGATATATAAAACTAAAGCGACCGCGTATTTCGAGGGAATTTCCAACGGTCGTAAATAAAATTCCCTTTCTCCTGTTTCCCAAAATCCATTGGCCGTTTCCCAATGTAACTTTGCCCGTTCGTAACTATTCACCATCTCACTTTGAAACGTGTTAAAACGGTTCGTTGTGTTATTTACAGGTGGTATGTGGCCGTTCACGATTATGCCAAACTGCATCGTGCACGTGATTATGTACACCTATTATCTGCTCGCCTGCTTGGGCCCAGAAGTGCAAAAGAGGATCGCGCCTTGGAAACAATACATTACGGGTTTACAAATGGTACGTTCCCATTTTCTATCTGGCTGTGCTATCTGCCACGCTGCATACACATTGCCTGGAATGCATATATTGTGTCGGGGGAGGGTGTTGTTGGGTGTTGCACCCGGCGAATTGCCGTGCTGGGAGCGTTATTCGCTCATTTCACCGTGCACGGCCGCGTATCGCGTAATCGCAAAATTACATTCCCTGTCCAGCGCCGAATTTTTCCAACGTGAAATTGCTATTGACGCTCGGCCCTGGCCGATCGGTTACCGGGGATCGGTTAAGTAAATTAATCCATGTATAAGCGAATAACGCGTAGAAAATATTCGTTCCGCGCGTCTATTCGGCTGTTCGATCGTTTGTGAAATTGACAGACAGGAAAATGGTGATGGCGCGTAGTAGGAGTAAGAAATTTCACGGACGAGTATTTTAAGGATGTGAAATTAGAATTAAATATGGAGGGAAAATTTATTAACAGTAATTTAATATATTTAATCATCATTTAACTTTAATAATAATTTGTTATAACTTGACAATATTTTTCAATGTTAGATTAGAAATTTTTAAAGACAGAATACTTGAAAGTGTTAAGGAAGAGGGGACTCGATAAACAATGCAATTGCAATTTTTCACGATGACCAGATGTTTTGTAAGTATAATTTTTAACTTGTTCGTATTATTGGTAACAATAAGAAATCTTCTTGAAGATCGATTACTTGTACTTGTTCAAGAGAAAAATAATTACGTTATTTGGTGCAATATTTGCAGAAAAAATGAAATATTCGTTCAAAGATGTATGTCCTTTTCGAAAAAGGATTGACCATTCGATGGGGTGATAAAGAATTCAATATGTTCCACGCGGACCAATTTTTACAGTTACAGTGAAATTATTTTTTATGCTTTCACTGGCGTGGCAAGGATCGCGGATGAAATGCGCGCAGTCGTAAAATATAAACGTCAAAAAGGTGTACGGCAGCAACGTTTTTCGGGGATAACGAAGCACCGGAAATAAATCATGTTTCCGGTGAAAAACTTTTTGTTCCATCTCAGAACTTATCACATAACTTGTTTAAAGCAATTTCACCGGAATAAATCTAATGTTTCGTTTCTAAGATTTTCGAATCGTTGAAAGGATTAAAATTGCATAATAAATTTTTTTGAATCTACTTATCTATATAGCTTTCACATTTGGCTCAGCCGCAAGAATTTAATGCTCTTCTGGAATTCTATTGTTGAAACTGATCTTTGCAATAGTATCGTGAATACATTTTCCAAATTCCAAACTGTCTCTCCATAAATTTATTTGAAAATTTTCATTCCGATGAAACCACTGATTTTGCATCGCTCATGAGTCTTGCTAGAACTTTTTGATAAAATATTAGATTCAATATATTACTATTAAATGAATACATATCGTTAATATTTTTAGAGATTTTTCTTAAGAGTCAAAGGATTAATGTTCATGTAATTTAAACAGAAGAAATTCTAATTCTTCTAATTTTAAGTTTTTTGGTTTGATTGAATAATATTGAATTTAACAAATTTGATTTGTAATTAAAATTTCAGTTAATCACACTTGGATTAGTTTTTTATCTTACTTTGTTATGAATACAAATTATTTTGAATTGTGAAAAAATTATTCAAATTTAATGGTAAAACTCATGAATATAATATTATTTATAATTATCTCCATAAAATTTATTAATTGTCGTGAAATTTTATATCATCATCATCAGAATGAAGTTATAAATATGAAATTTTCTAAACATTCTCATTTCAAAACAATATTAACAATTAGATCATTGGGCATCCAATGATTGCATTGAAAATTTCATTCTGAAGTGTCTGAAATTCACGAATCGCAAGATGAATAAAAAAAGCATTGTTCGAGCATTTTGGAAAACAATGAAATATCGGCGCACGCCTTCAATCTCCATCGTTAAGAGGTGCAATATGTTTTAGTCGACGAGTACGAAACAAAAATGCATATATCAGGCATGTACAGGATGTACCAAATTCGTTGGAGAAAAATATTATTAATAAATTTTAATAAACTTTGATAAATTTTAATAAATCCTAATGATTAATGAAAATTAGTCCAATCACTTGTTTAAATATATTATTATTGCAAGAATATGAAATGAAGCATGTAAAGCATTGTTTTTTTTTTGAACAAATTTTTGAACAAATTATAGAAAAATAATATGAATCCAAATTAAAATTGAATAATATCGTTTAAAGTTTATTTTCCAAATTGTAGCCAGACTTTCATCCACATTTCATCTTCAAAATTAAATTATTTACAACTTAAAAAATAACAAATATACGTACAACTTTTTTGCTCGTTTGGTCCCTTAAATTTTCTCACACTCTATACAGATACTCATACTCAAAACTTTCTCCTTATCTTTTTTACACACCCTATATACGTGTTTTTCGTTTAGCGTGCATATTGGCTCGCATTTGGCTTGCCTAACTCGATAACCGGATTTTCGCGCAGGAGGTTGAAAGGGTCGTAAGTGCCTGATGTGGAATTACACGTGTACCGGTGGTGATTCGATTTGCGTTTCGAATCCCGACAGGAAACAACGAGAAGAGGGGCTAACGCTGGTTTTTAATTAAATTATCCGTCGGCAGGGAACTTTTATTTCTCCGTGAGGTATCTACAGGACGATTTATCGGGTTACGCGGCCGTTTAATTTCGAGTTTCGAACGTTTCACGGACGCGTAACGAGTGGAAGTCAAGGCTTCGACCAAAGAGAATCTCGACAAGTTAGATTTAGAGGTCCATTTTAAGTAGAACCGCGAAGAGATTTCATTAAACTCCGTTGTACGTGAATAATGTTGTTCGATATCATTATACGTCTTGTTATAATTATTCTTTTGGATTTCTTTCCGTGAATTTTTGATCAGACGAATGAACAGATTTTTGATCAAAACTCAATTTACGTCCGGTTTATTTTAATAATTTTACGAATTAGTAATTTTTTTGCGTATAATTATGAGAGATTAACATTTGTTGAAAGTCATAATTTATTTTGATGGATTTAATCCTTAATTTCTTGAGTCGTAAAGATTATTTTATAATTTAAATAGATATTTGAATGCATATATCAAGTTATTTATTTATTAATATTTATTTGAACAGTATTCGTATTTTCTTTTTTTTTTAAACGAAAAATTTGTTTCAATGAAATAATATAAAGTGGAAAATATTTTCTTGTATGGTTTCAGATCCAGTTTATTATTATGATATGTTATACGTTTCAAACTTTGTTGCCTTCGTGTGAACCAAATCGAAAACCGATAGCCTATATCTATATGTCGCAGATCCTTATCATGTTTGGTATGTTTTGCGACTATTACAAGAAATCATATCTCAGAAAAAAGATGAAGTAATAATGATTCAAAGAGGATCAGAAAAGTCGAGGTAAGTAAAAGTTTTAATTTTCAATCGAATAATAATTAATCTTTTATTAAATTAAAACGAATTTATTTCTCCTAAAAGAACACGTTTCGTTATCTATAAATTTTACTTATTATTCTCCAAATGAAATTACATATCATAAACGTAGATTGGAAGCATTATATTAATAATACGAAATTATAATTATCTAAAAATATCTGGTGATTTCAATCACATTAAAATTTTCTCCATTAAAGATTTTAATTAATTACTTCTTTAATTTTATATCCATAAATCCATCAACTTCCTATTCAAATATTATAATAATCGTTTCATTCGTATGCATTAATAGGTGATTTCGGATTACACATTGTGTAAATGCTACCATGAAAATCCAGTAGAGTCCAACCATTGTGACCGCGCGATATGCTTCATCCTGGAGGGCGTATCTCTCTACACAGTGATAATTCCATGAAAAATCGGAATGGAACGATCGTGAATGCTTGATAAAATGCGGTTGGTGGAACACATTAGAAAGACACGCATCAGGAAGCAAGCATGGGGCATGATACAAGGGTAAAATTCTCGTATCCGAGTCAGCTCGCATTTTTGCTCGCGGGGATGCTTTTAGTCGATCCTCTATTCTTTTCTTTTTTTTTATTTTTTTTTTATTTTATTTTATTTTATTTCTTCGTTTTCCCTTTCTCTCTCTTTCATCAGTGTCCTCTCGAAACGAAACACATATTACATTTCGTTCCGTATCGATACAGCGGTAGCACACGCGACACGATCGTGACTGTGATTTTATTAAAATCCAGCAAATAGTGGATCGACGTTAACGTTCGTTCCACACTTTCACGGAATATTTTATTCTTTCGTTTGTAGTTTTGCAAATTCCCCCCCCCCTTTTTTTTTCTTTTCTTTTATTTTAGAAATGTAAAATGATGAGGCATTAACTTCTTGAGGGATGAATTTATCAAAATCGATAAAAAATTATTATTTCTTTTTTTTTTTTTTAATAACACATTCATATTGTTCATTTACTATGAATCGGTGTAAGTAAGAATCGTTAAGTTGTTAATTTTTAAATAACTAAGCTTTTTTGATGTGATGATGCATTATTTAATTTTTACACTTGAATTTATTAGTTAAATATTTTGTTCGAATAAATCCACGCGAGGTAAACGTTCAAATAAAGAAAATTAAGTATTAATTATAGTTATAGTTATACGCTATATAAGTTTTGGATTTTACTTATACAACGAACTTATATTTTACACATATATTGGAATAACAAACTGAAATGTTTGTATAATAAAGGTTATTAAATTTAAATATTTCGGTGTTGAGTTGAATAATAAAATAAAATTTTCCATAAAATAATGAGATGATTTCAGAACATAATATCATAGAAATGTTTTATCATAGTTTTTATAAATTATTTTTAATTGAATTTAAACTAAATAATCAACTAAGGGAAGTTGATTATTTTATATTAGAGTACAACTTTGATGAGTAAGTAGAAACAACTTACTTTAATTGTCAGACGTAGCTCGTAATTAAATAACAAGGATTACAACTTCTTAAATATTAACAAGTACAATTTACAATTCTTGTTTCCATTAAAAGTTATTCAATTTGGTAAGAAAATATAAAATTTCTTAGGAACAATTTCATGTAAATTGTTTAAATAAATTTTTATTCATTCCTTTTGGGGTAAGAGAAACTTTTCTTAATAGTAATTTAAATACTTTCCATGTAGATGCCATTAGAAAGTTCAACGGGTAGTCTGTACCTTTAATCCAGTATCATTAATCAGCTTTTAATAATCCAACTTCATTAATCTTCATTCACTAATTGTCCAAACTTCATTAATAATTAATTTGTAAAATATTTCTATATCAGATTTTAATAATCAAACTTCATTAGTCAAATTTGTAAAATATCCTGTTGTATTTTTATTTTCCAAATACTTATTTTCTTTACACATTAATTATATCTATACAAGTTCTATAATGCTCAATAGTCTTCAAAATTGAACAGTGGAGCTACGATATATCAATCTGAAAGTATTGATATTCTTTTTAATGATCATTTTGACTTACGTTTAATTGCTACAACTTTAATGAATTTCTAATTTCAAAGAGTATACATATATTGTCGACACAAAATATCATCTAAATTCTAAATTAAATTTACCATAAACAATTTTGTACGACTTATTTGAAATTATTTATCTCGCCGGAGTCAAAAACCAATATAACTTTTCCACCATCACAATATATCTTTTAATGGATATTTTATACGCATCTATCCTATATGAGCTTGCATCCCCTCTTACAGACACGTGTGCCTAAAGGGATGACATTACAGAAACGTTTTCCTGGCCGACCGAAATTAGCATAGAGGATTACCGTGTCTGTGGCTTAAAGTCGACACGCATGGTTGCACGCCGATAAGAGTTTATTAACGCTGGGTATATTTATCTTGCAATTTCGACCGACGCGAAACCCTTTACCCTCCCCTCGACTTTCCCTCTCAGGATTCAGGAGGTAAGCTGGTCCAAAGAGCTATCTATAATATATGTATGCGTATACAATTTGTTAAAGATGATGAATTGTTTCGATTATAATAATTTAATTTTCTATAATGTTTCGTTCAATGAAAATAATTTTATATGTTAATAATTATTGTGAGAACGGCTTGAAAATACGATAAGAAAATTATATCAGACTTAGAGATAAAAAAAGAAAACGGAAAAAAAGCTTCTTAAGAATTTAAAATATTTAAAAGATATGGAAGAAAGAAGAATATGCAAATGTTTCTTTAAATTGTCTAATTTCTTTAAAAGCGTTAATTAAATAAATTGCTCTAAAAAGCTAGCTCAAAAAGTGCAACGATCGTACAATTGCCTTCCGTTTGCAAAAACATGAGGGGAACTTCTCGTTTTATTCCACTTTGTAACGCTTTAACAGAGAATCGCTATTCCTTTTACTGAATTAGTAATATTAAAGAGTCCGCGAGTGCATTACTTTTGCCTTGAAGTATTAAACGAGAGCACCCTCTATAGTTGCATGCAATACTTACAAGCAGCGAAAGAAAAAGGGGAAAAGTGGATCTTTTCGTCTGAAATATATGACCATGCTGCCTTTCTTTTACTAGGCGAATTCATTTTTTAAACTTCATGGAGGTTTGTTTCAAAACGTTGCAAAGGTTTTGTCGTGCTATAATTTTTGCGATTTGAAAATTTCAAACAGTCTGTGGAGTCATTTTTTTTCGAAGAATAATGTTAGCAATGTTCGCCTATAGTTGGACTGTTTCACAATTTCAGCCAATTTTTAAATTTCTCTTATAAAAACTTATATATGAGTATGGTTTCCCCTATTTTTCGGATAAGTTTTAAAATTTTTCGTTCCTTCTTGAATTTTTTAACTTTAATTTTAATTACAACGATTAGATTAAATTTATTAAATTTATATAATATTATAAACAAATAATAACAAGTAATAATAAGTATAGAATAAATTAAATAACGTAAATATTTTTTATACTCATCAAGTTAAATTGAAAATATTAAAATATTTAAAATACAATTCTTATTATAATTGTCATACAATAGAAACGTTATTATAACAGAACATATATATATATATCGCAAAATTGCATATCTAACAAAAATCTGTTTCACTATCGAAGAATGCAAATGGCTGTATGAGGTATAATGGCTATGAGAGATATACGATTACACCAAGCGATTCGAACGAGGTTTCGAATCATCCTATTGCCCCATAGAAACGGAAGTTGGCTGCGCTCTGACTCGTTGTATCCGCCAAACGTATGTATGCGTTTGGCCGGTATTTAAGCAAGCAGTTACGTTGCACAGTGTGGCCTTGCAATATGGAATCGGTACTTTGTCTTATAAATTTCGCGATATTGGCTCTGCTGCAGAAGAATCACGGCCATGCGCGTCCCGCCAATAATGAGTCCGAGAAGAGAAATTAAAATTTTCGACTGATAAAAAACGATGTCGTTCCTAGTCTGCGCGATGCAATTGTACGGCAGCTGGTCTAGTCATACAGATACAATTCATATCTCGCAAAAAAATAGGAAATGGACAAATGATTTTTATCAACGAGTTTAATAACGAGATTGGAGGATTGGAGAACACTTGAAGATTTTAATCAGAATAAAAAGCAATGAATATGTAGTTGAAATTTATAAAATATAGTCACGATAAAAGTGACTTTTAAATAAGATTAAATTGTGAATTGTAAATTTTGTAAGCTAAACGCAATAAGAAAGATATTTATGACTTATATACATACGTGTATGAAACTATAAGATGTCACAACGTCGTTTGGTCAGAAGCACACTTGGCGATAGCATGCTGGAATTTAATAACCATCGTGCTCCAACTTGAACCCGTTTAGAATTTAATACTAATTTAAAAGAGATTAGTTCTGTATCCAGCTCTAGACAAGGATCACTACCCTCTCAACCGACCCCCTTCCTACGTCCCGGGGTGAATTTTAGGAGCAGCAACCGGGCACAGAAGCCCGTGTTCCCATGGGGGAAGCGGCTTAATTAATTGAGCTTAATTTAAATTTAATTTAATTTTCCCTGTATTCATTCCCTTTCTCACTCTTTCTTTCTCTTTCTTTCTCTCTCTCTCTCCTCTTCCTTTCTCAATTATATTCATAGACACGTGTGTTTCCCGTCTTTGAATATCTTTTAAATAAGTAACAGGTTATTACAATTAATTAATATTTGTACGATAAAATTGGCGGGAGGAATATGATCAAGTGCATCAAATTTTAACAAATATGTATAAACCGAGTAACTTGTTCTATATGTAATCTTGTTCGAGATTATTTTCAAGACTCGATTATGCAAGGATTAGATCACATAGATAGTTATTTATTGGAAAATTTAAAAGTGTGTAAAAATGTTAATATTGAACTATTTAACTTTTATGTGAAATATTTTTTAGTATTTTTGAAAATTCAAACTTTCCAGCATCCATAAGCAGTAAGCAGTCTCTTCGAGCAATTGTAATTACTCTTCTTTAACCTAGATTGGAATTCCTTCCTTAAACTTTGAGCAAAGGCTATACAGGTGCAATAAACAATTAAACATTTGTCTTGAATTCATAAATTTATAACCATCGTAAATTTCGATGATCGAAATACCATAGTACGAGTACGAAAAGAAATCGGTTAAAACAAATAAAACTTTGGAATACTTTACATCCTACGCACGAAACTTTCTTTTAAATATTATTCCCTACAACCAGGACAAAATCCTAAGAACAGATGCTATCACTTTCAAAGTTAAAATCACTCAATATGGAAGAATTGTTTTTTCCACAAACGAATCCCCCTCCCCCTCCCCCCCACCCTGTAAAGCCTCACAATACATTCCATCCCTCTTTCGAGTTTCTGTATCTCGAGTCGGGGGACGGCGGGGGAGAAAAAAGTTTGAAACGAGCGCGGGCATCGAATGATTTACCTCGAATGTAAATCATTTCTTCTCGAGGCACGCGGTTCTCCACGATTCCGCGCGAATTTCGAGGAAACGATTCGTATCTCGTTCGTCCCACTTAGCTCGTTGGATATCGAATACCTCCCTCCCCCACGTACCAACTTTTCACTCCCCTTTTCCTCGCCACGGCCACGAGACTCCTCCCTTTTTCCGCGCGGAGGAATTCATCTCGGTGGAGAACTTTCAGTTTTGTTCTTCTCCCTTCCACCGAGTGATTGCTCGTCCGCGGGGAGGAGGGAAGAGGGGAACCGATTTCGAAGGAAAACTTTGAATATTTACAGGTAGGGCGCGCGCGTACCGACATTCTCGAGGGCACCCTTTAAAATTTATTAGCGAATATCGATGAAATTCCACGAGAAGGGAGGGGGGAAATCGCCGCGCGGATAGAAAAATCTCGCTCGAGACTATGTTTTGCGGGAAGGGGTTTGGTCGGTGGGGAAGTTTATTGAATCTTGAAAGGAGAGATGCAAAGGGAAATTGTCGTGGCTCTACTTACATGGGTTCGCTATTGGAAAATTGAGGTGGCGGAGACATGAATTTTTAACTGATTTCGGTTCATCTTAATATTGCTTGTCTACGAGGAAAATGTGAGAAAGGAATCAATAATAATACGAAATGCAATATTTTACAATAAAATAATATAAACACGGATAAGTGTAGTAAATCATTAAAAAGAAATAGTGGTAGATAAAAAAAAAGATTTCGTACCCCACTTTTCGCTAATTATCTTTAAATTTTTTTTAGATTTTCTTCAAAATTTGTGAACATTCGTCGACACGAAAATTCGAGCCGAGGAAATAGAATCAACAATCCTAAAAGGTCGAGAGAAAAATTCGAAGTTAAATTTTCCAGAACGTGAAAGATTCTTCAGTTTCTTATGCAGATTGTGTACAATTTATACAGGGCCAGTTTTGTAATTCTAACGAACACAAACATGGCATTAATTCTTTCATGCAGCAACCCAGCCATTTTCTCCCGCGGCTCCCCCCCGGTTAGAAACAGACACATTGTCCTTTTAATATGCGGCGGAATAAAACATCATTCGGTTAGGCGAACTTCCCCGCATTTTTTCCCCGCTCGACTTTTACATATAGAGAGCTGAATATTCATCAGTAAAGTACGATGAGAAAGTTCAATCTGCAAGAAGTGGACGGCCGACTTCGTTAGGGTGTTCCCTCTTCCCGGTTCAAAGTTTCAGCCTTGACTGGAGCCACGGATAAACTTTGATAAGGTAATATTGTTACCGCTACCTCTGACAAACGAATACCTTTCTACTTTGCCGAGAAGCATGCCCGATGTCATTTCGAAATGGATCAGGTATAAAATTAAAAAAATTGTGATAAATAAATAAAATGTAAAAAAAAGAAATGAACAAGAAAATTGTCAAAATGAAACGAAATTCGAAGCGTTCGAATCAAAAATATTTTCTTCTCGATTGTTTAAAGAAATCCATCTGTGAATTAAGAGAAAAGAAAAACGTGGGTAAAAGCCTGAGAAAATGCAATATCTGATCAAGCATAGTTTCCTCAGCAGTTGGTTAAATTACAACGTAACAATTCGTAGCCAAGATAAACGGATTACGAGCGTGTACGTGCATCGAATTGAAATTAATTCGGTTGCAGAGAGAAAGAGAGAGAGAGAGAGAGAGAGAGAGAGAGAGAGAGAGAGAGAGAGAGAGAAGGAACGAAGGCGTTTCGTAAAAAGTGAGGAGAAAAGAAAAAGGACAATATTAGAGGAAGAAAATAGTAGAGGGAAGAAAAAAAGAAGAAGAATTAAAGAAGACTCTCGCCTTATCCCTTCTTTGTTGTTTGCATCGGATGGCCAGTCTCAGAATGGAAAAAGGAGTGGAAATGGGGACGAGGTAGCTAATGAGGAAGAGCCAAGATAATGTCGTATAAGTAACTGGTAAAGTAGACGGTAGTAGATGATAAAGTAGTGTTTTATAAGTCGAATCGTCCCCAAGTCTAAGGATTTAATATCCTCGCAGACGTTAAGTGATTCGGAGTGGAAGCCAAGATAGCGCTTTATTGCCATTAGACAAACCGTGGACCATTTTCCTTACATCGAAGTTTCTTGATCCTTTGGTTGTACGTGTAACTATCTCACTTCTTTTTTTATAAGTTAAAATGAAAATAAAATATGGATGGATTAACTAAAATATTAAAAAGCAATTTTATCTTTATTTCTTTTTCACAAAGGTCAGCCACATTTGAACGCTGAGTTATGCATTTTATTAACTCATTAGCTGACTCGTTTTCTCTAATATAATACTCTCGTAATAATTGCAGCAATGATCAGAAAACTCGAAGACAGTTGCACTGGAAATGCTTTGAATGAATATGCATGCGTCGAGTATGTGCGACTATGGAAACATTGTTGGGAATGGTACCTCTCTCGTTGCATTCTAACTCGATGATTTGTTCCTACGTTTTACGATGAAAAATTTCCAAAGGCCATAACCTGCTTCTCGTAAATTTTTCAACCTTCATACCAAAGAAGGAAGAAAAATCATCTGGAATATTTGCGTTTCTGTAGATTCTTTTTTTTTTTTGTTCCCTCGCGAAAGCTTTACGATTTTAAACCTGTAGATTTCCAACTAGAACATGTCGTTTATGATAACATGAAAATTTATCTGGCCATTCATTATTCTGCGCTACGTGGAATACACGATGACTTATTTTGTTTTATTTTAAGGTCGATATTTAAAAAAAAATAACTCCTGTATCTGTATTATACATATTTTTGTTACATATATACATATATACGTAACAAAAATTTTTTTTACTTTTCCAAAGTTTTTACTTGATTTGTTCATTCTTGTTGAAGAGACGTATTCGTGATGAAACACACACCGAGTCATGAACTTAGAACTCGTCCAATAATCCATCCAATGGAAGTGACTCATAATTCGAGGAACCATAGTATCGAATCAGTTCTCTGTACACCTCCAGATTCCTTTGGAAGATTGATTCCCCCACGTTGAAGAATACTTCGTCTTATTTCGTGCTATACACTTTTCTTTCTGCACCCGCATTCCATACGAACATTTTGCCAAGTCGATTTAACCATTAGTTGCAAAGGAATGCAGTTGGGGAATTGACTCGGTCTATTTTTTCTCATTGCATGGAATGAACACGTGAAACACATACGTGAAACTGCAACCTCTCTGTCCCACTCATTAAATTCAATCGTTGAAGAGGGATGAAGATCATGGTGATACATTATTGGTCGAAAACGTCTATCGTTTGTTCGATAATCTTTGCAGAAAAATTCCCACCCACACTCTCGCACGTCACGATGCGCGATCAGGAAATGCGAGAGGACGATTGGCGATCATGAGTTCACATGTGCTGCGATCAATCGCTCTCAGGATCGTGGGAAAGTAACTTTTGCTGTCACCTGATGGAAGAAGAATCGACCGAGTATTCTGAAACCCGATTGAAGCAGTCGGAACCTTTTAAAGGGAGCTTTCTCTGTTCTATTTCGTTTGAAATTTTTATCCATCTTCTGCAATCTATATATAGTCGTGAAAAAGATTATGATTGACGTTATTCTCTTGTTACCATTGGATGATTTTTTTGGATATTTAATGAAAAATCTTTTTTTCCTATCTTTCTTCTATTTTCTTCTATCTTTAATTACATATTCATCAATATAAAATATAATCATTTGTATTTCCAATTAAAATTTAATAATTTTTTGAATAAGTATTTGAGATAATTATTTGAAATATATATTTATACATACAAATATATTTTCCGTTTAATAAAATTAAACACGATTAAACGAAATGAGATTTCAAAGAAAATTATATAGTATATCCGCAGAATATATGTACAATATAATGCATATATAATAAGAGGAAGATCAAATAATAATTTTTACAATATTAAATAAATATTGTGAAAAAGCATGCATTATTCATCCAGTTATTTATCATATTGAAAAAAAAAATATATATTCTGAAATGACTTTTATTTATTATCTCAAAATACCATTTTAACCCAGGTCTGCGTGTACATTCATCCATTAATCAAATAAAAAAATGGCGCTTCGCATAAATATCGCGGAAATCGATAAATCATGATCACTCGTTTAAATAACCGGCCATGCACCATAACCGCCAGGATTGGATGACAGGCCCGGATACGAGACAGTCCACCTTGAACGTTTCAGAACGATGTACACATACGTAACATAATAGAAAACGGAAGGGGCGAATTGCAGTAACTGAGGCGGACAGAAGGAAGAGGAAGGAAAGGCCATCCAGCTTCTTCACTCCCTCTTCGTCATTCCGTGGTTGCCAGAGACAGCCGCAGAAACTTGAGAATTTATAGCTCTGCGGCTTGCGGATTTTCGTTTTCCACTGAACTGGAACCTTCGTTGGAAATTCTACGTCCCTACGTACGACGACACCGATGGAGACTCAATTAATATTTATGGGGGCACCTCGATTTCGCCTCTCCCTCTGTCACTCCCCCATCTCAGACAGCCCTTTCGCTTCAGCAGCGTTGGTTAAACTGCGCGGGGCAAAAAGGAATGATCGCTTTACGATCAGTTGCGCGTTTAACATCGATTTTAAACGGGTGCTTTGCGGAACCATTCTTTTCCACCATCACGAAATTTATTTTCGTGTTCCTGAAAATTTTCGTTCGGCTTGAATTTAATTAGAAATAAAGTCGCACGAGGGCATTAACTTGTTTTATCGAATCGTTTGGATTTGAAATCAACTTGTTTGTATATGGAAATTGTTGCAAAGATTTTTGGTGAATATTTTTTTTTCAAGATTTTAGATACATTAATATTTAAAATTGCGATGAAATTTCTTTTTATTAGATTCGATCTCATAGTATCAAATCTTTATACGATAGTATTATTAAATAGTGCGAAATTTATTGTTCTTTTTATAGGTATTTGTATATTTTTCTAATTTTATCTCGAATTTTGATTATTCGACTTCAAGTTTTTATCATTCACAAATAAGATTATTTTAAATGGAATAATATGACAACTGAAGAAATTAAAATATTCTTCATCCGTAAAAGTAACAAAATAATTCATATTTCCTATCCGCTCGACGAAGCTTAATATCGCAATTACGCACAGGTAATTTTTCATCGAGATAAAAGTAAATTCTTGACTTTCAACTCTCGAAACGTTTACCTCCATTCTCTCTGTGTATTCTCTCTCTCTCTCTCTCTCTCTCTCTCTTCTCTCTCTTTCATATCTCCTTTCCTTTGAGTTTTTGCATCTGAACAAGGAAGAGTCATTTACGGTCTAAGTAATATTTATGCTGCCTTTCTTCAAGAATGGAACATAAGTTCATCACGATCGCCACCGTAAAAGAAGAGAAAGTTTGCACAGAGACGGGCATAGTTTGTTCAACTACGTTTTGATGAGATCCTCCTCGAGGACACTCCAGTTCCGGTTAACCTGGTAAACTCGACCCCCCCTTCCGCCCTCTTGCCGTCTATTTTCCTTCATCTTTGCACGGCCCTTCGCCATTTTATGAATTGAATCGTTCAGCGATGTAAACGAGCCGTTCATTGGCCGACGAGCAATAAAAAAAAATATGAAATAAAAACCGGGAGAGAAGCTTTTGTTTATGATCTTTCCTATCCGCTTAAAGCCAACACTGTCTTGTTCAATGAAAATGGAATGGCCGTCATAAAACGATATCTATGAATTTTTTAAGAAGCAAAATGAAATTACAATTGGGCAAGGATATATAAATTTTTGGATTGTATAACATAGACTATTCGTTTAAATTTTTCAATTTGTGCAAATATTTTTATTTAAAGAAGAAGACAAATTTTCAATTTCAAGTTTCATAACGTTTTTATTTTCATTTCAGATAAAAAAAATCATTATCCAGAAATTAATATGCATATCTTTGTTAATGTATTCGAAACAAAGTTTAATATCTTGGTTCTTCTGGTTTTATTGATTAAATCAGTATATTGTACACACGCGTATGATATGTCTAGCGACGATTGTGCTCGCAACGAAATTGAGAATAAAACAACGAACAGTGGAACAGATCCGCGAAAGATCCCTTTTCTGATCAGAGATCGTGGCCAGTTATAAACCTTTATAGAAATACGAAATACAAAAATCAGATGGAAATAAAAATAAATTAAAGTGTATATAGTCGATTGTTTAAAATGTAACAGCCAATCACTGGCCTTCTGACGTTTAAATCTTATTGATTGCATTAGAAAAGTCAGTGTTTCTCGTTGTTCAGTTCTTCCTATCAAATAAATTTTCTTGGATTAAATATATTTACTTAATAAATCTGTAGATTAATAAATCTAAATATAAATTTTATAATTATAGATTTTTTTGGATCAAAAAAGAAAAAAAGATAGACAAATAGTATAATCATAATATAGTCAACAAATAATATAGATACATCATGAACAAATTGAGTACATAAGTATATATAATCAGACCAGTAATTATAGACACATTCCATAATTCAAACAAATAGAAAGATTATATAAGAATAATATTTATAAATATTATTCATCAATATTATAATGAATAAACGCACATAATTTTTTATTAAATTTAATACGATTATTAAATTTTATACGTAAATATAATGTCGATAATTATACAAATTCATTAGGGTTAATCTGATTAATTTATTATAGTTAATACGGCAACAAATTTATCAATAAATAACGAATTTGAAGTTATTCAACTGATTATGTCTCTGTTTTAATCGTATGTTTCATTTTCCATGAAATGAGGATATCATAATTTCAATCCTATCTCCATTTCAATTATAATTTGGGTGTAAATATTTTAAGCTGTACATATATATATAAAACATTAATATGATTCATTTCAATTCATCCTTCTGCCTTGATCAAGGATAAAAAATTTTTATTTCTTATATTTATCACATCTTCAACTTTTATCAATATTTTCTAATATGTTTTAAATTCTATTACTATTATTTAAACAGTTTTCAAATACAATAAAAATTACGGGGAATAAATATGAACAACTAAAAGCTTAAACATGTTCTGTCTGTCATATCAGAAATTTAAAGGGAAATAAATAAACCGTTCTTCAACGTGTCACCTAAACGTTTTCACGATCTGTTGCGTCGCATCCGTATTTGTTCATACAGAACCAAGTTAAAAAGCAAGATCATGGTAGCCTCTCAGCTCGATCCGGATGCACAACATTAAATCTTTATTGTTTGCAACAAAGGTTGCCTTTCCCTCTTTCTTTTACATCTCTCTTATTTCCCTCTCTCTATGATCCTCCTCCCCTTCCTTCTCCCCCGAGATTTATCTTTTTTCTCGCATCGTTGTCACTGTCCCCCCATCCCTACCCCCGTAAGAGGATCATTCTCGCGTAGTTTTTATCTCTCATTTCGCCCCCATCCCTTACGCCTCTTTTAAACCAGCCAATTCGCCTCTCGAACGAGAAAGTGGTCTGGGACGAAATGCAGGAAGAGCGTGGAATTATCCGGTTTCTAGCGGATAGCCAGTTATCCAGGGTACGATTACGCTCGAGTTATGCCCGGATGTCCTGCCGACGTCGAGCTCTCCTATCGCCTCTTTTCGCAGACAGTCGCGAAAAGCGAGGAAATTGTTTCGCTCACGGCCACTCCTCAGTACATCCACAAGGACAGACGATAATCCGAAATTTCATTTTTCGTTCTTCCCCTTGATCGTTCCGTTGCCGCGTGTCGGATTATATCCGGACCAAGTGATAAAGCCCCGTGGCTAGTCCAAACCAATGCATTTCACCTGTTAAAGATTTTTTTTAAGGGATGGGGGATACTGATTCTTGATAAGGGGCATATATTTTTTTACGAAGTTCTTTTTTGTCATTACTGTCGATCTGTTTCTTATGTGAAATGTAAATAGAATATATCGTGTTTAATCAGGTAATGGATGTGTATGTGTGATTTATATTCAGTATATTTAATACCTTTGAGAACTTTTTATGAAAGAGAAATTTTTAATTTCATTCACATATGTATAATGCTAACTAAGCTCATAACTTACTTCATTTTATATCCGTTAGTAGTAAAATGTTCTCTCGGTTCTTTGATATGAATTTCTAATTACTCGTATTATCGCTCTCTGCTTAAAAATTTAAAAGTTTCTTTAATTATTTAAATTTAAAAAATTTTCTTATCTTTTCAAAAATATTTATCGTTCGACAAAATTAATTAGTAATAATTAATAAATTAAATGTATTGCACAAATTATTTTAAGTAAATTAATACCTTTTTGAGATTTTAAATTTTATATTACGAGAGAAATCTCTTTCAGGCACAAGTTTCATTTATTTTTCAATGCATTGACAGACAATTGGCCAGCATCGTTATCGGCCTTTTTCTGCTGTTTTTAACTTATCGTCTTCTACCAACGCACATTACGAAGATGCTCGAGAGGATGAATGTTCGAGTCGATGGCCCTCGATGTTGAAGTGGATGAAGGCCTGCGGTACATAAGCCTGGTCCATTAATCAGCTCGCAAACGGCATTTCGCAAGCTCAGAGCTTGTGACTCGAGCTCTCGGTATTGGCAAGTCTACCTTTCTAGAATTTATAGAGATCTGACGAATGTTGATCTTCTTACGATAAGATACTGTGTCCCCCTAAAATGTAGTCATTTTTCCTCGATTCTTCGTTATTGATGCTTGAAAAAATATTACCTCTCTCGATAGGTCGTTCTATTTATTGGCTTTTATCTTTCGATTCCATGTTTTTCACTATTCAGTTGCAACGATTAAATAACTCGATATACAAGCGTTAAAGCATGAGTTATGATCTTTAGAATGAAAACGGGGTTATCAATTTTTTTGTTTAGATGTCAACCTGATATCTGATGGAAATATTTGTTCGATAACTGATTGCTTTGTTTTAAATTCAAGATGAAGAATTTTGAAATTTTTATATAACTGAGATCATTCTATGAATATTTTGAAAAATTTATTGCTTCGTTTTGTTATTTTGAAATTGATGATAGACAAATTATTTGTTTTTCGATTATCTCGTAGCTAAGATAATGCTGTAAATTATCCTTCGACTTTTAAAATATATAAAAATTAATCCAAAATATATTTTATTTCAAATGAAGTTTTCAATGAAGTTTCGAAATTAATTATTTATACCAAATTTGTGAGGATAGAAATATGAAATTTAAATAATTAATAAAATTGTTTCATTTCATAAATGGTGATAAATTAATGATTATAGAAAGTAATCATATCAAATTATCGTATTAAATAAATGTAGTGTAATAATTTAATTCAAAGAACAAAATTTAATCAAAATATAGAAATATTGCAGTAATTATTTCGATTAATTAAGTAAAATATATTCGAGCGGAGATTCATTCACGATAATATTAGCCTCCATGAATCTCTCGTATACCAATTTATCGGAATTTTCTTCGAAAAAAGAATAATAGTCGATCCATATTTTTTATTTATTTCATAGTGTATTAATTCACTTAATCTATAAAGTGTTTTCACAAAATTTCGTTCGAAATTTCTTTATATTATAAGAGAAATAGAACATCTAATTTTTCGATTTTCGATTTCTCTATCACACGTACTTTTTCACCAATATCATCTTTCTTTTCCAAAATAACTAATCCAAATTTTTAATCATGCAGAAAACTTACTACGTCATCTCTGCGTATAACCGTGCATCAAATCGATCGTGCCACGTTTCATCAGGTAATAAAAAATCTTGCCCCCTTCGTACCCATCGTTCTCAACGGTGCATCGCGCGTAAGCCAGCAATCTGTCCTCCCAGTTGCAATTCTGTCCTTTCATTGCACCGCGCTCTTCAAGACGGCCCTAGCGAAGCCGTTTTCCTTCTTCTTCTTCTTTTTTTTTTTTTTTCATCGTCGGCGAAACAATTTCAGCGAGGGCTTTGCGCCGATTTACGCGGTTTCAGGTACCGCCTCCTCTCTCTCTCTCTCTCTCTCGGCCATTTCGCAACGCAGCCCAATACTACGTGGATCCTCGGAATTATACGAAGAAGGAGGAACTATTTATCAGCCACGTATACCGGGGACAGACGTTCTCTCGCCTAATCCAGCAGTGAGCACGGGGGGAGAAGCGGACAAGTTGCCATTGTTCCAACAGCTCGAAACTCCGGGAACTCGTGCAGATCCACGAGCCTGCACCCAGCCATCGTCCTTCCGGCTCTTTTCGTTGGCTTTGCCAAGTCCATTGTGCCCCCATTCCTCGAGTGGCGGGACCAATAGACTGAGATATAGACCCGCTTGACACGACTAGTCGAAACGGAACCAAAGATCCATCTGATGTCCTTGTTTCGAGGTTACCGCCGCCTGAATACCGCCACTTTGCCGCTTAATCGTGGTCTTCGTCCTCATATTGTTCCCGTACAAATGGCAGATTCCTCTGGTAAACCTTCGAAAATGCCGAGCGATTCGCGGTACCGGATGCCGTGTATCACGATTATGACGATAAGTCGGGCGATTGTCTTTTTAAAAGGAGGGATGGCGAACGACTTAAATGGCGAATTTTGGGACAAGCTGCTTTCGTATTTCGCCGAGCTGATGCTGATAATGTTGTCAGAGTATACATATTTCTTGGCGGATGAACCGTTTTCAAGAGGATTTTGGATGAACGTTGGAGAAACGTTTATTTGGTAATAATTTTGGGAATATTTTTGAACTGGTGTTGTTTATTAATTTATATCGATGAGGTTTCGGAGGAATTCCGAGGAATACATTCGTTGTGGATTATTATTTGAAGAAAGCATAAGATATAATAATTATGATTGTTTCAATGTATTTATGTGGTATATTTTTATAATTTTTTTGAATAATTGTTATCATTAATTATTTTCTATCATCTAATTTTGATGGATTATTAAAGATATGAAAAATATAACCTGCTTTTTGAAAAAATTTTCACAAAATATTTCGGTAATTGTGGTAAATAAGTTGCATATATTTATAAATTTATTAATTAATTTTTAATATTTGAAAACTAATTAATATTTCTAATTTTATTTTTATTTCACAAGTCATCGGCTCACATTAGACCACTTGTGAAAACGTATTCCCAAAGGACGAGGATTTTTATATCAACGAGTTTTTTCCACGTTAATTGTTTCGAACCCATGCCTCATGTCGTTTCGAAAATACACGAGATAAAGCAACTGAGGACACGAACATTCCCATCGTGCTCGTTCCCGTGTCGAACACATGCACTGTCGCTCGACAAAGTGATCGCGTAAACGCGAACGCATTTTTATCGTGCAAACAAAGCCGGTGTGATTCTCAAAGGTCTCAACTTTCGGTTAACGAGTAACTGGTAGGCTAATGAGAAACGTCAGAGATATAGAGCTTTACAGATCTGGTACCCTGCTTTTAATCGAAGAATCAAAGACAAATTTTGTTGACGTTCCGGCGACTATACACTCTTGTATTAAGATATTTACAAGGGGGTGGAGTAAATATGCAAATTGATTGCGAATTTGATCAAATTTTCAACTTGTTTGAAGTCTTAATTTCTTAAAATGTAATCTTTTCACGACGTATCCATTATTTTTCCTATTTTATCTAAATAATTCTAATTAATCGATTTTATTCAAAATAAAATTTTAATTTGGAAAGCTTGAAAGAAATATATATTATTCGTTTTTAGAAAATATGGAGAAATTTGAAAAAAATGATTATTTTTTGAAAATGGATTTAATGGATTTTTATAATGTCACTTGAAAAAATCTAGATATTCAATTAATTATCTATGGCGAAAGATTTGACAGAAACGGAAGAACTGTTACGGAACTGCTATTACTGACACGAGAAGAAACTTTCGCCGTAAGAATAATTGATCTTGTTAGACGTAGAAGACGAATGATCGTTGAAAACCAACTATTGAAAGATCTAAAACCCGATGAAAGAGGAGAATTTTTCAATAAAATTCAATTAGTTCGACAACTGGGGGATATCTGTACACTTCACTTTCTTGACAAACGTTTCAATTGTCAAACAAAATCTCTCGAATAATAATTATCAATTAATTTAACGAAACGAACGAAGCTCCTTAAAAGTTCAAAAAATTCAAAATTATAGAATCAGTTGAAACGAACGAAATAAACGAATCAATGCAATTCTAATCACCTAATATCTGAATATCTAATTAAAAAAAAAAAAAACGAAAAAAAAAAATGAAATGAACAATTGTATAGTTTTAAAAAGGAAGAAAACTCGAACGTTTCCTTATTTTCCATTAACCAAGTTGTAAAAAATCCACGTAATCCCCTCCACTCGGTTTGAACGATAAAGCAGGCACTATCGCGAGGTGAAACTTGTCTCAAAGGAATAATCGATCCCAAGTAGAGGGTTCCGTGCTCGAGATCGCGTAAAATTATTCCACGTAGCGTCTGGTGGGACGCAAGACATTTCGAGAAAGAAATCGAGTCCCGGTACAAGTTTTTCAATTACGGAATACACGTGTCTGGGTTGTGCACGAGAATAAGACACGTATATATAATTGGAGGAAGAACAAGGTGGACAAAATGATCGATCATCGTTTGTTGTTGGAGCATTGTTGCTCGCCCACTCTTAGGCCCCAATTACATCTTTTATCGGGCGAAGCCACACCTATGCGCCATCGCGATACATCATCTTCCATGTGGTAGCTCATAAGACGAAGTTTCGAGGTCGTGCAAAGATTTATGCTCGGTCGGCTCGAGAAAGAGAGAACGAACTTCTCGTAACATGTTTCCCTCGAGTTTTCTTCCTTCCTTGGCCGAATTCGCCAGTTCCTCGAAGAAATCATTCCTTCGTGCAGTTGTTCGTTGAACAGCTTTTCTTTGGGACCATCGACTGTTTTTCGTTGGTTCTCGTCGAGCTCGTGATTGTTGAAGTTTATTCGACGCTGATGATAGCGATTGTAATTTTCTTTTTCTGCTGAAACAATTTGAATCTACACGAAAGAATTAGATTATAGTTATAAGAAAATAGTAATAGTATAATAACACATGTAGGATAGCAACGATGAAAGATATTATCTTATAGAATTGTTCAATTAATCTACATTGCAGTTTATTTATAATTGGACTGCGGATGTTTATCAATTTTTTTCCATCAAGTTTTTTTTTTGGATAAATATGAATAAAGTAATTAGAAATGAGAAGAAGGATTATATAAAGTTATTTCATTCATTGAAATGTTATTCTTATGAAGTGTTATTACTTTACCTTCTTAAAACTAATTTAATATCTGGGTAATTTCTTAGACAGAGTGCACGGTATTTTAATTATAAATATATATCTTTAAAGCATAATAAAGAAAAAAAAATTCTGATCTGGAAATTACGACAATTGCAGTCGAGCACACAATTAATTTCATTCTTCATTGCAGTATCTCTTAAAGGTTCTTCGTTCCATAGATCCATTGTTCACCTCGCAACTTTTATTCAAGAAATAAGTCATACTCTGTAAAAGAAATTCACGAAAATTCCTTTCGATAAATTATTATAGTAACAATGAAAAGATATAGTGAGAAACGGGATAAAAACTTTACTTTTATTAAAAATATATTATAATAAATTAATAGCAATAGAATTCTGGATATATTAATTGCATTGTGAAAGATATAAATTAGAATCAAAATGGATTGATGTCTTGTGAAGAAGATTAAAAATCCTTAATGATTAAAAATTTATGATTAAAATTTTCCTTATACATATATTATACTTTTTTATTTATAATTAAAAGAAAAATAAATCCCACTTTTTGAAAGAGATTTCATTCCGTACACGGAGGTTGTTCGAAAATTAGCCCATCAGTTTGAACAAGTTTATAAGGTGTACAAGTAAGTGGAAAGCAAGATTGCTCTTAGAAACTTTTCTTATACTTCGAAGTAAAAACGTGTAGTACCATCATCTACGAGAATCGAATTGTATGTTTCTCTGCATCAAAGTTCAGCAATATATCTTAAATGTTATTAATTTAATAAATAATTTAACGCATATCATTTAACTTTCGACATTATTAAAATCTAAATTATTAACTTATAAAGATGCTTATGAAATATACATTGGCTCATAAAAATTAAAATTAAACTTCCTTTTTTCATTTAAAATGAGTATAAGAATTTTCTATTTTTTCTTAAAAATATTTAAGCGATATAAATTTTTTAATTAATTACGAATTTAATAAAATTCGACTTAAAAAAGTTACATCAATTTAAATATACGACTAAATTATTAAAATCCAACCAATAACAAATGGAATTATGATATTATTTCAACGTATAGATATAATTCAAACCAGTATATTAAAATTGAAGAATATAAAAATATATATTAAAAATATAAATATCTTTCTTATTAAAATGTTAATTTAAAAAATTTTCTCTTAAATATATCAACTTATAAATTTCATATTTCACGATTTATACACAACTCAGATTGATTATCATCATTAATCGCGTATTTCAACGTTTCCAATTATAATGCACGTTAAATATTTTTAAAAATGGCTCGATCAAAATTCCTTGCAGACTCTTCCTCTTGAAAATTCATGGTAAACCTTCACGTCAAACCGTCAACGACGCTAATTGCAGTGCGATTCAACGCACAGAGCGGCTCGTTCACGCGCGGAGCCACGTCGAATCTACGAAGAGAGTAGATCAAACGAACGAGGGCTACCGCGCCATTTTGAGTTCGTGTAGATGCATGCATTTCAGATTATGCACTCGACTGCAGCGCTGCCAGCGATCGTCGGCGCAGAGGTGCTTACATGACTCGTGAGAAAGACCGCGATGAAAGACATTCGGCCATGCAACCATTCGACCCGACAATGGCGAATAGGCGTGAGCACCGCTGAAGTAATCTAGACTCTATTGCCACTATCAGGAACAGCGATCAGGGTTGCTTGTTTCTCTTTGAACCAACCGGGTCAACTGGTTGCAGTGTCAACACGCCGGAAGTGCTCCTATAACGGTCCCCTTCACGAGTCTCAGACTCTTCTCTGCGTCATCCTTCTCTTACAATCTCCTTTTCTTCATCCACCACACCGCCTATCCCTGGCCAATGTATCGTTACACAGACCAAGCTGTTTCGTAAGAGTATTTTTTTTCCAACCGTTTCGGCTATGAATCTTTAGTAAAAATATTAAGCTTTGGTATTACGAATGTTCTATTTTCCTTCGAAATTTTTATGCATAGAGTGGTATTTTTAATAATATTTAGATGTTAAAGAATATTGTTGGAGAATTTAATTGAATTTTAATAGTAGAACATATGTTGTTTCAAAGTTTTGAACAGGTGTCAATACTTGGTCGATGATGAGCATGAAGTTTTTGAAAGAAAGACATTATCTAACATTAATTTGGTTGTAAAGCTAGATTAGTGACAACCATTTATTTATATTTTAATTGACTTGATGTTTGTAGATATTTACATACTATATTGATATTTATTAAAAAAAAAAAAAAAAACAGTTTTTCTGATAAAAATAAATCAATTTCCACGCGTGGAAATAAATATTTTTGCAGAATAAATATTTTTTTGTTTAAATCCTCATTTTTTTCAGGAAAATGATTTTGAACGTTTCGATCAAAAATTAGTTTGCTACGTGTTTCTGAAAAATAACCTTTCAAATAGAAAAACTATGTTGTTGTACACTTTTTATTTATTTTTGTATACAAAACAACCTCCTGTCGATTATCAACTTTTAGCCAATCAAGAGTTAGATGAATTCACGTGTGTTTAACAAGCATTCAAATTTGTTTTTAAAACGTAGCTTTAAATAAAAAAAAAATATTATTCGAAATAAATTTTGTAAACCGTCAGCACTTCGCGCCTCGCGCACCGAACGTGTTAAACTCTCGAGGAACGAACCACTCACGAAATTCCACGCAAACCTCCTCGTCCTCACTTTCAATTTATATTAAATCCACTTCATATATTAAGTACGTGGAAAGTGTCTCGATGAAGGCACGAACGGATAAATTGCGCAAGATGAATAATTATTTGCACACGTAGGATAACTCGTTAACGTTAAGAACACCTCGAATCCGATGGTGGAGGCGTTGAAAAATTTACGGGCCGGAAGATTAATGCTCGCATAAAAGGAGCATGGAAGACACGCTTGTATCACGATACGATATGTTTTATCAAGTTATACGCTTCTGAACAAGGGATGAGCAACTAGGAGACTCTTAATGAGATTTGCAGGACTGAACGAAAATAGATATTTTTACAATTCTTATTATTAGAAGATAGGGTAGCATAACTTTTAATTTTCTAAAAATAATGAATCATTTAGATAACTTTTCTTATTAGTTGAAATTGAATTTTGTATCGTTGATAAATTAAATAATATTTGTTTAATAAATATTTTTATGCGGTGCTAAGAATAATTATATTCAGGTATAATTTAAACAAAAATTTAAGTCTTCTTTCCTCTATAATTGCTTGTTAAAAAATTACGTGAACGTGAGAGTTTAGCCACGCGAAATAGAAACCATAAGTATCTTGTTAATGTTTCTCAGCGCGCTTGAATTTCTTATTTCTTTTCTATTATCGGAATGCGCGATAAAATAACAGAAGAATCTATATGCAAATAGAAAACAGAACGAATTACATTCTTTATACTTCGTTCTAGCTTCTTTTAATTCTTCCATTAATTGCTTCTCGTTCTATGAAACAATATATTCTTTTTACATTTGAAAATTATATATGTGGATTTATAAATGTAGAAATTTTAATAACAAATGAAATGCATATCCGATAATAAGATAAAAGAATAATCAATCGATCCACAAATCTACATTTTTAGCCATCTACTCCACACATATTCCTTAAATTTAATTTCATCCCTACATCCTTCCCTACTGCCTTCGTCGGTTATTATCCAATCGTACCCCCATTATATCCTACCCCTTTCACCCATTGTTTACCCATATTCGAGGACAGAATATAAATCGTAGAAAGGGGTACCATAGTGTAATTCACTTGCTTTTTCATATCTCATCCCTCTCGGCCATCCAGGCAGAAGCTAGGAAAGCCGAAGGCCTCGACCAACGGTCGGCCAACCAATCATCTTTCCAGAAGCCAGAGATAGCTGCTAGTTAGCCGGATGTTACCAGGCTCGCCTGGTTATTCATAGAATGAGTAATTCCAGGCCAGGCCCGCGGACGATTCAACGCGGACGGGCGACGTTTGTCCGTCATTTGGTTTGGCCGGAATGGAATGGCAGGGGCCCCAATCTCTTGCTCACCTGGCCGGCTGGATGGAGCTTGTCGTATTTGCCATCTCTCTTTGTGACGTTTGCCCCGCTTCATTTCCCACTTTGTTGAACTACGAAGACGATAGGGCAAAGCACGGTGGCTGAACGCTCCGAGGAGGCGCGCTACATCAGGCTGGACCTAGGCTGGACGGGAACAGGAGTTGGGCTCGTTTCAAAGAAAATGAGGCTAGCATTTTAATGAGACACCACTGGCTGAGAAGAGTGAGAGGCCGGGCAAATAGATTCGCTGATATCCTTCTTTTTCCGGAAACCCTCCAACCTTCAAATGCCTCGTTTTCATAAGGGGACACGCGGAATCGCGTGAATCGCCTCTCTGTCCTCTCCTCCTCTATGCCTCGTGTTTTTCCTCGCTTCCTCGTGCCATGCCATTTCCTCCTCGCCTAGTCTTTCACCGAGTCTTAAATGCGCGCCCTCTATATCGCTCGTATTCACGTGTCTTCTCTTCCTCGCCAATGCTTTCCCCGCTTGTGCGCCGCTAATGATTAATGCGAATTCTAATGCAAGATAGAGGGGTGAGAGATAGCGGGGGGATCTCGCGAGAGAAGAGAAATCGGATACTTCAACTTTGATTCGAATGCGGGAAAGAGATTCTCTCGTTTTATCCTCTGTTGCTCGATTCGAATGAATGAGATCGATGGGTGGGGGAGGTGGGGGGTTCACAAAAGGGCTCGCTTCAAGCGTTTCGAAGTGATTACTTTTCGTTTCATGTGCAGGTGAAAGAATTTCGTGAACAACCGCGCGCGAGTTTTCGGTTTGAAAAGGTCTGATCGAGATTTCTTTCGGGCAATGGAGAGTGTATCGGGCAATATCGTGCGGAAATCGTGCTAATTTTACGAAATGATCGAGGAATTCGAACGATTTCTTCCCGATAAAGGATGCGAAAGTATTCGATTTAAAAGATTTTGATAAATTAAGAAAGGAAATTTTACGCTTCAATAATATTCAATTGTATTAAGGTAGATACTATGAATATTATTAATATAATTCCTTATAAATTTCAGGTCTTTTTCAGGTTCAATTATTTTTTGACGCAAAAATATTGGTGAAACATTACTTATGGTCACCGGTGTAAATACAGTTAGTCGGTATCAGAGATGTTGAACAAAACGCTGGCCACCAGGTCAAACTTTCCCAGGAGTTACCGGTTCGGATGGTCGTTAATCATGATTCTTAATTGCTTCACGGCCACCTAGATCGAGGTGAGCGAACATTTTAGGAACCACCCCATTGATTTATCAAATAAATTGCGGCATCGACCGTCGCCGAGATTATGGAATGGATTCTTCGTCGCCGCCGCCGTGAAAACGATTTAATCCTCCTTAACGATCCCGATTCCGTTGAATTAATTCCATTCAGCTTTCGTGAAAAGCTCCGGTCGGCTTGTTCGTACAACGTAATCACAATGAACTTTTCACCGCGCGATGAGTTATTTGCCACCGCGTGTTGTAACAGCACCATTGTGATCTAATTTCTACTTATCAAAAAATAACTTCTTTCTTCATTATATATCGTAATTATATATTCTTTAAGGAAGTTTTATTTTTGATGAACAATTTTTTGTAATAAATATGTCGAATAAAATTAAATTTTAAAATTGTATTCAATATGCGAAAAGATACAAAGTCGAAACTTTGATCAAATTAATGGTTAAAATTACGTTTGTAAATTTTATTGGATATCTAGTCCCTTATAAATAAATTTGAATAATGTTACAATTGTAGAACACTGATTTATCATTATTAAAATCATTTTGTAATTATTAATTGTAGTAGTTTAAAATATAGTTCTGAACAAACACCAATATATTATTATTTTATCTGGGTGAACTGCTAATTTGGTATCATCCAATATCATCAGAATTTCAAGATATTAATAACATTTTGACGGCAATTAGTTTGTTTAAGGTATTTCACGGATCGTTTTAATAAGCATTAATTAGATGTTATGAAGCTAATAACGTTCGAAATTTCAATAGCGATAAAGAGCATTGTGAAAACTGATTTAACTTGGAATCTCCTAATCGTGGAATACAATCGTTCGATTCAAATTTGTATTTTAATACTTCTTCTCGTAGAAATAACTCAAAATGCACTGTTGCTTTGTTGCTAAAATAACGATATATACCAGGAAAATTCGTTTCCTTTTTTGCACGTTATAAGCAAAACACGAAATCTATTCCATTTCAAAGAAATCTATGTATTTCCATCCTCTTTGAAATTCAACCATAATGCAAATATATCTCGATCTGATTCAAATTACAAAGTCATGTTTCAACGATTTTAAAACGCTGCAAATAAAACTTGCGAATATCTATCTGTATAGTCGAAGAAAATGCTTTGAAAAAGAAATCACTTTGTAATATTTCTATGATAAATTCTGTATATTACAGATAGAAAGCCATTTTTTTTTTTTTAGTACATAAATTTTTCTTAATGCTCTCTTTTATATATATATTTTCAAAAAAAAATTCTATAAAAAAGTATCTACAATCTTTTCACGAATTCACTAATAAATCTTATATATTACTTTATGCAAATAAACAAATAATCATTAATTTTTGAAAATATTTCAACATTACAGTGTGCATCAAATGATACAACGTTACTCATTTGAGATGAGTTCAATAACAAATGTTAAATTCCAAAAGTTAAAGTCATTTTCCCTTATAGCGCGCCTTTTCTTATCAGATGTTGCAGATGCCTTTCATAAACGTTGCACGAGCGCACTCTATCTCAAATCATAATTCCCAGCGTCTGATGAAGTTGAAGAAGCGTCCCTTTACAGATGAAATAAAGATGGGAAGTCATTTGGCAAACAGGAAAACGTCTACGTTTCTAAGAGTTTCTATGACTTCTCATCCAAGCCGTGCTTCTGGCAGGCAAACGGCCCCTAATATCTCCATCTTTGTTAACAAACCATTAAAGTTATATTGCGGTTTGCTCTCGCTCGTCAAACGAACCTTCTTCTTCACCCTTTTTTAATCTTTCATCTGGCTTCCCTCTGTTTGACGCGCTTAACCACAATCACGATCTCGCCCCTCCCCTCCCTTCCCCCCACCAAAAAGAATATCGCCATATCGCACCTCGATTAATAATTCAAATAGTATCAGATTTCCATTTCTTCTACAGCGAAATCAATTATTGGATTCGATCCGACCGTTCCAATAAATCTCTTAATAATCTCCGTAGGATTTATTCCGATTCTACGTTTGTAACGAAACGACAGACACGTTTCATTCGGGGTTATCGCAATATTAATTTATAAGGGAGGAATTTGTTACGCTATTGGCAATATCGAGTGATCGGATTCTTTCCGGATCGAAGATAGAAAAATATATGTAATAAATGAAAAATTTGCCAACGAATTATTACTTTCATATAAGCGAATGGATACGATACCTTTTGAATCAATAACAAAGAGAAATGATTAAAAAAAACAGTAAAATTTCTGTGCTATTATACAATTCGAATTTTTAATTTTTCCAATCAAGCAAAAATTAATGTAACGTTAAAATTAATTTATATTTCTTTCTCGTTTAAATTTAACGATAAGATGTGTACAGAATTTTATATTTCATCAACATTTTCATCTTAATTTTTACATGTACTGATACTTATACATCAAAAGATTCTTGTAAACACACGAACGAAAATATAATACTTCTTTATTTGTTTCAGTACATTTCATTTTTCCTTCTTCAATTACCAACTTCTTCCAATTATAATTCCATTACAGTTGTTCAGCAGCAATCAACTTTTTATCCCTTTTCATTGTCTAAACTTTAAAAAAAATTATCCTATTAAACCAATTGTTGTTTCAATTGCAAAATATATTCAAGAATTTTTTCTCGATCCATTATTGATAAAACAGTGACCAATCAAGTTACAACTAACCTCAAAACAAGAGAGGACCCCGATACGATTAAACAAGCGGAAGTTTTGAACAGGGGTACCGGGGCCACCCCTTTTGGTTCAGCGCCCCGGAATTCAATAAGCCGCTTATTCCGGCACGTAATGCGGTAAGCCACGCGGAAAAGTTTACGGCGCCTGCTAGTTTCGGTACAGTGTTGCCTTAAAAGTAACATAGGATACAGGGAGTGCTTCTCTAGTGTGTAACACCATCCCTTTACGATATGATGAATTACTTAGAAATATTTCGTAATTTCTGTCTATTTTATTTAGGATATAGGTAATTGATTAAAAAATTCAAAGAAAAAGATTCAAATAAATTTAACAGATATATTAAAATGTTTTTTTAGATTTGAAAACATAAAAAATATATTGATATTAAAGTTCAAATTGGAAAGAAATCTCGAACAAGAACACTAGAATCAATAAAATGTATCTTTCAAAACATTTATATTCAAACTAAGTCTTGTTTCCGTTTTCTAGACTGAATCTAGAATTTTAAAGAAATTTTATTTAGCTAATCGACCAATTAATCTCATAAACATTAGCAAATTCTATGAAGTAATAGCAATAAAGTTCTAATAGCAATATTATGTGTCACGAGACTATTCTAAAATTTTTGGATCCAGCTAGATTAGCTCAAATTCTTGGAATTTTCCAAATGGATCAATGGCCAAAAGAATATCAATTCAATCTCATGAAGACTGATCTCTAAAGGAAAAAGAAATTTTGATATTATTCTCAGACGTAAGTAAAAATTTCATACATGTTTAAAATTTATTAAAAAATTTTAATAATATAATTTTCATGTACGATTATAGATCAATTTTATTCTAATGAAATTAAACAAAAAATAACATCAAAATAGCTTTCTAAATGTACTCATTGTCCATAAGCTCATCCAATTGCAGTTTCTAAAATAATACATCCAAACATTATTGACAAAATACGTAAGTATATAACAAGTAAGTATATAAAACTTATTTATTATTATTATTTATTACTACATAGAAATAAGTAAAATGTTGAAAAAAATGTACGTTCCACAAAAAAATACAGCCAAAAGTAAGTATTAAGGTAAGTATCAAGGTAAGTATAATTCTTAAAATTTTGTAACATTAAAGAATGTTAATTCTTATCAATCAATATTTTTCTAAAAAAAAAAAAAAAAATTTCAGAAAATTTAGAACATGCAAAGATATATAAAAGTTGAATTATTTTATTTCAACTAAATTATATTTTTTATTTGGATTTCTTATTGCATTTGTTATAAGTAAATATAGCAAATGATTTTCTGTAAAAAATTTAAATATTTAAAATAATAAATTAGTTTAAGGAATATAGAATTATACTTAATTATCTCCTATATTAACTTTTTAGACATATACAATCAAATATTTTCATAGATGATACCATGATATATTAAATGATGCTATAAAAAGTATATAATGCCATTTAAAAAAATATTGCTGAGCCTGAGAAGTTTTTTATAGAGTCATTTACGAAAAAAATGGGAGCACCAGATTATAGCCCTTCCGAAGCCACTCAACTTTCATTCAAAGCATTTTTTAATATCTTGAATAATAAAAAACATATTAAGCAAAAAAGAAAAATGTCAAAATTTCCGATGAACGAAAAATTTTTGTCTAAAAATGCGATTTTGTATTAGGAAAACATGATAGGATAGGAGGTCGATCGAAAAATTTTTCCGAGAAATGACGTCGAATTCTCGGAATCTCTGAAATTCTTAGAAATGACGTCAAATTCCGAGAATTTCTACAGTTCTTGGAACTGACGTCAAATTCTCGGAAATTTCCAAATCGATCGGAACATTAGGCCGAA